>NC_142463.1:35687729-35992604 GCF_049115385.1 Moschus berezovskii
TTCTCTAAGGTACTCAGAAATTTCTTAAGATGCAGATAATTTATTTCATTCCCTCTGCAATTAGTTTGGAAAACCAACATCCAGTATTTATGTCTGTATCTGATATGCCCAAGAGGTTTGCAATTTCTCTACTTCCTATAGCCTAAGAGGGAGAAACATTTAAATGTTGCAAATGTTGTGATAAAGACAAACTTGATGAGGAACTTAGAAAGCACAACATCTTTTTCCAAGATTATAGATTGTTGATGCTCTGGGCCTCTTCTGTTTACTTTCCCAAAGCCTGCGCTGGACCAAGGTCTTGAAGGACATTTAGAATGAGTGGGCCATGGAATTTCTGGGCAGATTGCCATGCATCTAAACACTTGCTATTGAAAACCCTATGATACTGACCCTCCCAAGTCTGGTCCCGATAAGGGTCTTTCTGCTGGGTGTGGCGCATGCCAATAGAATGAAATGGACTTTGTTTCAGAAACAAAGGATGATCAAAGAGTGGAGATGTGTGAGCTTGTGCTCGAGAAATCTTAATGGACTTTTTGCTTGGTGACACTTGAAGTTGGTCTCAATGTGTATGGATTCAGACCTACGTCATGAAGTACAAGCTACAAAAAGCACTTTGTTAGTAAAACCTGTGAATGTACAAGGTACTATATACCTCATTTTGTCTCAGCTTGAAGTGCATTTCCTTACATGAAAATCTATATAAACCTAGTTAGCTCTCATCCATATTTCAAGATATGCTTTTTGCCCTGGAAAAACTTTATCTGAGTCATCTGAGCAAAATTATTCACTCTACTTGTTGTAGGACTTATTCTACTGTTTGTAGTACCTACTTTGATTGCAGGGTATACATTGGTCTTCCTGAATAGACTGTGAGTTTTTTCTAAATAAATGCCATGCCTGGTTCTTCTAGGATAACTCACTATGCAGCACTGGGATTATTATGAGAAAATACTTAAATAATGGGACAATTATTTACAACGTTTTGGAAAGAAAGATAAAGGCAGAAAAGATAAAGAAAGATAATTAAAAGACGCTTGCTCCTTGGAAGGAAAGTTATGACCAACCTTGATAGTATATTAAAAAGCAGAGACATTACTTTGCCAACCAAGGTCCGTCTAGTCAAGGCTATGGTTTTTCCCGTGGTCATGTATGGTTGTGAGAGTTGGACTGTGAAGAAGGCTGATCGCCGAAGAATCGATGCTTTTGAACTGTGGTGTTGGAGAAGACTCTTGAGAGTCCCTTATACTGCAAGGAGATCCAACCAGTCCATTCTAAAGGAGATCAATCCTGGATGTTCATTGGAGGGACTGATGCTAAAGCTGAAACTGCAATACTTTGGCCACCTCATGCGACGAGTTGACTCACTGGAAAAGACTCTGATGCTGGGAAAGGTTGGGGGCGGGAGGAGAAGGGGACGACGGAGAATGAGATGGCTGGATGGCATCACCGACTCTGTGGACATGAGTTTGAGTGTACTCCGGGAGTTGGTGATGGACAGGGAGGCCTGGCGTGCTGTGATTCATGGGGTCGCGGAGAGTCAGACACGACTGAGCGACTGAACTGAACTGAACTGAACTGAACTGAACTGAAAGATAAGTTAGCATAGAATAACTTATTTGTTCCTCATAGCATCTTTTAAGAAAAAAAGTATTATTGTCCTCCTGTGACCGAGCAGGAACTGAAGCTCAGAAAGTGTAATAAACATATCAAAGTCACACAACCAAGATTCAGTAAATCAGAATTTGATTTGAAATCTGTGTGATTCCAAAACTCTAGGTCTTTTATACTATCTTTCCTATTTCTCAGTCGGGTTAGAACTCACATTGTATGCTCCTAGTGAGCAAGATTTCTGGAAGTCTGATATATTTTACTTCATTTTTTCAGAAGATAATGTTTAGCCGTCTCCCAAACATCAAACCTGTCTCCACCTAGTGACTTCCTGACTATTTATAAGATCCGGTATTGTCAGATTATGAAGAGACCAAGAACCTGATTAGGTTTTGGTTAATGGTAGGTGACCATGCTTAAATCATATAATTTTTTACATTTTATTGTGGTATATCTTATATACAAAAAATCCACATGTATTTGAAATGTGTAATTTGGTAAAAAAGCCTTGAAAAAATTTTCCCTTGTGCCTCTAGATAGAACAGTGAGTCATGTTTAAAAGAAGTGGTCTAAAGTGGTCCTTTCATTTGCTCCTCATCTTTGGGGAAAGTATTCAGTCCTCTACTATTAAGTAGGATGTTTGCTTTACAGTTTTGTGTTGCTGTGGTTCATTAAATTGTGGTTGTTTTCTTCTATGCTTTTAGTGCCAAGAGGGTTTTGTTTGTTTGTTTTCGTCTTCTTTTTCCTAGTCAGTATTGAATGTTGGGTATCATCAAAGGAGTTTTCTGAATCTACTGAGATTATTACATGTTTTTCTTGTTAATCTGTTAATTTAATGGTAACTTACCTGCAAGTTTCTGTACATATACCTATGATTACAGGATATTTAAATACTTGGATCTATCTTATAAAAAGTCTAGTATTGTTTTGGACATTGTAAGTCTAAAGGTTAATAGCTAAAATATGATGTAAGTATATATCTTAGGTAGGGTAGCAAATTTATACTTATTAGACATGTAGCTGGAGTTCTTTTCATTGAACACGCTTTGATACTTTTTATCTAAAGTAGAATTATTCCTGTCTATACAACTCTGTAGGTTTTGATAAATTCTTAGAGTCATGTAACTTCTTCTAAAATCATGACACTGATTCATCTCTCTATGCCAAAATTCCCTTATGTTGTTTCTTTCTAGGTAAGTCCAGCACCCACCTCTCAACCTTTAAAACTGTTGATTTGTTCTCAATTTGTATAGTTTCACATTTTCCTGAATATTGTATGCATGGATTTATACAGTATGCCATCTTTGGGGAGGGACTTCTTTTGTCCCTTAAAATGCATTATGATTTGTTGATGATGTTTTGTGTTCTCAGAGCTTGAGAGCTCATTTTCCTGCAAAGTAAAATAATCATTTCCCTTTAACGAAATGATTATAAGCTATTGGGAATGTGATATATTTATTAAAAGAAAATGGAATCACAAACATATGTGGTAAAGTGGGGAGCCTATGATTTGCTTTGCTGTAGTATAAGGGTCACATTTCTCAATATATGAAAAACAAAGAAAAAACTGTGAATTCTGGGCCAGCATGTGACGATATCCTTTAAGCACACAAGCAGGAGTGACCTTGTAAAGGTCCAAGTCCCTGCCGTAGTCGTTCTCTGTCTATTTTGCATATTTAGTAGTTATTCATTAAATTATTGGTTATAGGCTGGATTATATTGTGTGGTTGTATGTGTAGCTAAATGCTACTTAGAATGTGGAGTAGTCAGATAAAGATGGGGTGAGTGGAACCAGATTTACTGAATGGAGTTCCAGTTTTCTTCCCATTGAGGAATAGATTTTCAGCTCAGGCTCCCATTGGTCAGATCCTCTGACAGAACAGGCAATGTGGGACAAAAATAGGATGAAGGCCAGGAGAAGAATTTCAACAATGATAGGGCAAGTGGCAGATACAGTAGATCCCATTTGCTTAGCCATTTCACTTTAAAGGTTTTCTCTGACCCTTTGGGGAAGTTGAGTAGGACATAGTTATAATTTTCCCATTGTATACAGTATGTACAATCCAATGCAAAGTGTGCTTTTTTGTTAACTGTATTACAAACTGAATATTATAAGTCCATGAAGGAGATTCAGCTCTCACCTGATGCTCTGGTTGTCTCTATAAGGTCTTGCATACTAAGAAATTCTCCAGATATTCTGAAGAGCAGCAAGTGCATCTCCAGGAAAGCCCTCCAATCCCAGTACATATCTGACCTGTAGCTAGGAAAACTTCAGGTCAGGGTCACTGGTGTTGGTGGGGAGTGGTGAGCTCTGGGGTGGGTTGGGAGATTCACATTGACACTGTATAGGACATCTTGGAAAGTAAAGTTCCCTCCCCTTAGGCAGCAGGGAGTAAATTACTAGGCAAAAGAAGCCCAAACTTACGACAAAAACTGTCAGGCCCTCATTCACAGCAAATGTCAGACTCCAACACCAACTGCTAATGTGTTAGAAAGTGCTGATTAGGGATTACTGAAGCTGCCTATAAACTTTCTATTACCATTATTTAAGAAAGTCTGAAATGAGTTGATTCTAATTCCAGCAGCATTTTATGTTTTTCTTAGAGGTTTCAAATCTGTGAATGTCAGCATTTACAAAATTTAACTGAGAGATAGAATTATAATAAATATATTATAAAAGAAGGAAACGGGTACTGAATAAATATAAGCATCAACTTTAGATCAGTTTTGGATTTGATTTGTATGATGTATGTAAAAAATAATATACCTCAAAATTGGGTAAGCTTGATGAGGGGAGAATTTTAATTCTGTTTTGTTAATTGATATGCAACTAAGCCCCAGAACACTTCCATGCATGCAATAAGCTCTCAAAAATATTGCTGAAGTAGAGACCAGAAAGTAAAATAAAAATAGAAACTTGCAAATCAGAGGGCCTCTATAGTTGTTATAATTAGATAAGAAATTTGACTCTTAAGTTTCCTAGAAGCTAAAGTGAATATGAAATCATACTTGGTTACATAGCTTACATTGTAAGAAGGAAACCAAATTCATTAAGGGGAAACCAAGCTCTTCGAGGGCTAAATTTTCTAAGAATTCCCCAAAATAGAAATCCATAAGAATCAGCACTGAGTTTTGGGGGTTATTTTTCATACCAAATGTCAATGAAAGTTGAAAGCACAATGGTGAACTTTAACATATCAAAGATAATCATGAATAGGTGGTAAAAAGTGAGTAAACAGAAACTTCAAGTAAATAGAGTTGGGAGATCAGAATGGGTTCTCATGCCCTGTGACAATAGGCAGAGCCCAATAGGTAAGAAAAGGACTTCCTCTTCTCTTCTTGGCAAGAGCTCCCAGTGCTGTCAGAACTCAGCCAGTGAAAATCTGTGGGCTCTTTGTTCACTCTAGCCCTCCCAACTTCCCTTTCCCCTCTGTAAAGGAGTTCTCCGCATTTTTGCTGGGGACTTGCATATGGCTCATCATGGTTTCAGACCTCAAATAGCAATTCTGTGCTAATCCTGATAAATAAGTGACAGTCTAATTGTTTTAGGTCAACATAAATTATAGTATATACTTATAAGAAAATTTTTATACTGGAAAACATCCCTTCCAGTATAAGATGTGGGGAGTTGGAAGGGACTAACTGGGAGAGATATGTAAAATTGTATAGATAGGTAAAGTTATACTGTGGTTGAAAGAATTTGGCTTCTCAGAAATTGTCTCCCATATATCTTTTTAGTCATTTCCTGATCAATCTTGTTTTTAATCATTTACTCACTCAGAATCATTAGTCACTTTTTATGCCTCAGTTGTTGTGATAGATGCTGAGGATACAAGATAAATTCAACAGTCTGGTTCTTAGAGAGTTCTAAATCTGATAAAGGAGAAAAGTAAGTCAATGGGTTATTATGGAGAATTGCTAGAAATACAGTTCCCATGGTGTGTTTGGGGACACAGAGGGGGGACATCTAAATTAAGCTGGGATTAAGGTATGCTTTTCAGAAGAGGAGACCATGTTGTTGTTCAGTCGCTAAGTCGTGTCCGACTCTTTGTGATTCATTGGACTGCAGCACACCAGGCTTCCCTGTCCTTCACTATCTCCCGGAGCTTGCTCAGACTCATGTCCATTGAGTTGGTGATATCATCCAGCCATCTCATCTTCTGTTATCCCCTTCTCCTCCTGCATCAGGAAAGACTAGCACCAGAGGAGACCACAGAATTGATTTTTAAAGATATATTTCAGTTAATTGGATAAATAAGGGGGAGAAGCCCCTCTGTGTGGAGGAGTGACATGTACTGGGAAATTGCAATTACTGTCAGGTGTGGAGGGCAGTGCTGTAGAGTAAGATATTCTTTCAAGGATTAAGGAGAGAGGAAGCAAACAGCTAGGAAGAAAGGTGATGGAGAACCTTGTGAGTTTTGTGGGTTATGGTACGAACATTGAACTCTATCCTGAAAGCTATGGACAAGCATGGTCCTCAGAAAAATGAGATCATAGTAATTAGAAAATACTTTCACTTTAATAATTAGTAGTTTTAATCTTGGTCAAAGAGGGATTTTAATTCTGTCCTTTTGGTTCTGAGAGGCAGTTAGTAACAGACTCCAGAGATATGAGTTCAAATTTCAACTCCACCATAATTTTGAGACCTTAAGATAGTCATGTAATTTTTCAGAGCTTCAGTGCCTCAGTTAATAATTAGTAGAGTTAATAATTACTCCTTAAAATGTTTATGTGATATTGAAATAATGTGAAACAGCCCCAGTTTTTACAGGGCGCTTAAGTCAGTATTCATTGGTTTTGAAACTCACTGTTCTGATTTCCACCTTGAGGTTGATTTCCTGGGACCTTTTTCAGTGTGGTGTCTATACTGTGACCCTCTCTCTGCTCTTTCTTTACTTCACAATATTCCTGTGCTTTTTGGACTTAAGCTCCAGTCATCTCCAAACTTATCCTTCGAGCCAGGGCAACTTGGGTCTGTAGAGAGTTCCTGAAAATTCTCAGAGTAGCAGATCTTGTGAGTTGCTGGAATTACAGCAAGTGGCAGAAACATGTGGTTGTCATTGAAACCTCTAGATAAGAACATTTCAAAACTTAACACAGCCAGGATCTTTCAGTGTATCAGCGGATCTAGGTCTGAAATCATCTGGAACTTAACACTACTCATTAATGATGAACATGCTATGAATACATCCTATGGGGGTGGTGAGGGGGTTGGCTGTGAAATAAAGACAGGGAGGCAGAGGCGTATTTTTGAAATCAATTTTTCTTAAAAATCAACCCATCTAAAGTAAGCCATTATGCAGCTAACCAAGGATAACAGCTCTATCAATCAAATCTTTTGCCTTCACAGTTGAGTGAAGTCTTTTTCTTTCCTTTATAACCAAAACTGAGAGGGCAGTTTAATTTCCCAGTTAGAGGCAAAAGAGTCTTTTCTTGACCCCTGTTCTTTATCTCCATTGAATAGCACACCCATTTTAATGTTTTATTATTCATATTATTATTATTTGCAAAATTATTCCCTAGAGGGAGAATAATATAATGAAAAGGTATCAGGCTTTTTATTTGAAGAACTAATCAAATTTTAGGAAGACACACCAGTGTGCTGTAGAGTTTCTGGGCAGGAAGCTAAAATGATCTTTTCCTAACTGGGGTTATGTAAGTATCTTTTAGCAGAGAATGAGTTTTCTGGGCTTTATACAGAGGGCTTATAGAAGGCAGTGGAGGGCTCTATTGTGTAACAGCAGGAGGGATATGAGACTGCGTTAAGAACATTTCCTTTTGAAAAATTGAAATATTATCCTAATAGCTGAAGTGTATTAATTCTTCAGTCTCATTCCAGGAAGAAATGAATTTATTGTGGAAGAGGTCTGCCTTAGAGAGGATGCCTTCATCTCTGTCAAGATAGTTTGATTATGGCTAATAAATTACATGAGGCTTATTGTATTTCACAAAGCTCAAAAAGTACACAATAATATTCCCATGAGACCAAGTCGGATTCTACCCATCAGGGTAAGAAAAATCAACAAGGAAGTATGGTTGTTTCTATCTAATATTGTTTTGAGCATTTCTGTAGGTAAACTGAGCTTTCTGAAGACATACCATAGCTTCAGAATATGAGAGAATCTAAGGCAGAATTTAATCTAGAGCCTTCATGTTATAACTAAAGCATCAGAGGTGCTGGATTTGTTGAAAGTCACAGAGGAAATTAAGACCAGTGATAGACCAAGAGAGCAGGTCTTATGAATTGCACTACCAGCCTCTTTTTTACATGGCATTCTTGAGGAATTCTTTAACTAGTTTAGTTTTATTAAAAGCATAAACTCAGGGGATGTAAAGACATCTAATACCTATGAGTAGTTAGTAGATGTATAGAGTGGTGCTTGAGGTCTCTTAAATTTAATATTTCATTTAGTCTACAGTAATCCTGTGAATGATCTCTGTTCGTTTCCATGGCAAACCATTCAATATCACGGTAATCCAAGCCTATGCCCCAACCAGTAATGCTGAAGAAGCTGAACGGTTCTATGAATATCTACAAGACTTTTTAGAAATAACACTCAAAAAAGATGTCCTTTTCATTATAGGGGACTGGATTGCAAAAGTAGGAAGCCAAGAAACACCTGGAGTAACAGGCAAATTTGGCCTTGGAGTACGGAATGAAGCAGGGCAAAGGCTAATAGAGTTTTGCCAAGAAAATGCACTGGTCATAGCAAACACCCTCTTCCAACAACACAAGAGAAGACTCTACACATGGACATCACCAGATGGTCAACACCGAAATCAGATTGATTCCAAAGATTCTCCAAAGATGGAGAAGCTCTATACAGATAGCAAAAACAAGACCAGGAGCTGACTGTGGCTCAGATCATGAACTCCTTATTGCCAAATTCAGGCTTAAACTGAAGAAAGTAGGGAAAACCACTGGACTATTCAGGTATGACCTAAATCAAATCCCTTATGACTACACAGTGGAAATGAGAAATAGATTTAAGGGACTAGATCTGATAGACAGAGTGCCTGATGAACTATGGACGGAGGTTCATGACATTGTACAGGAGACAGGGATCAAGACCATCCCCATGGAAAAGAAATGCAAAAAAGCAGAATGGCTGTCTGGGGAGGCCTTACTAATAGCTGTGAAAAGAAAAGAAGTGAAAAGCAAAGGAGAAAAGGAAGATATAAGCAACAGAATTCAGAGTTCCAAAGAATAGCAAGGAGAGATAAGAAATCCTTCCTCAGTGATCAATGCAAAGGAATAGAGGAAAACAACAGAATGAGAAAGAAGAGATCTCTTCAAGAAAATTAGAGATACCAAGGGAGCATTTCATGCAAAGATGGGCTTGATAAGGACAGAAATGGTATGGACCCAACAGAAGCAGAAGATATTAAGAAGAGGTGGCAGGAATACACAGAAGAACTATACAAAAAAGATCTTCACGACCAAGATAATCACGATGGTGTGATCACTCACCTAGAGCCAGACATCCTGGAATGTGAAGTCAAGTGGGCCTTAGAAAGCATCACTATGAACAAAGCAAGTGGAGGTGATGTAATTCCAGTTGAGCTACTTCAAATCCTGAAAGATGATGCTGTGAAAGTGCTGCACTAAATATGCCAACAAATTTGGAAAACTCAACAGGGGCCACAGGACTGGAAAAAGGTCAGTTTTCATTCCAATTCCAAAGAAAGGCAATGCCAGAGAATGCTCAAACTACCGCACACTTTCACTCATCTCACGTACTAGTTAAGTCATGCTCAGAATTCTCCAAGACAGGCTTTAGCAATACGTGTACCATGAACTTCCAGATGTTCAAGCTGGTTTTAGAAAAGACTGAGGAACCAGATATCAAATTGCCAACACCTGCTGGATCATTGAAAAAACAAGAGAGTTCCAGAAAAACATCTGTTTCTGCATCTATTATTGTAAAACATCTATTATTGACTATGCCAAAGTCTTTGACTGTGTGGATCACAATAAACTGTGGAAAATTCTGAAAGAGATGGGAATACCAGACCACCTGACCTGTCTCTTGAGAAATCTATATGCAGGTCAGGAAGCAACAGTTAGAACTGGGCATGGAACAACAGACTGGTTCCAAATAGGAAAAGGAGTATGTCAAGGCTGTATATTGTCACCCTGCTTATTTAACTTACATGCAGATCACATCATGAGAAACACTGGGCTGGAAGAAGCACAAGCTGGAATCAAGATTGCTGGGAGAAATATTAATAACCTCAGATATGAAGATGACATCATCCTTATGGCAGAAAGTGAAGAGGAACTAAAAAGCTTCTTGATGAAAGTGAAAGAGGAGAGTGAAAAAGTTGGCTTAAAGTTCAACATTCAGCAAACAAAGAACATGGCATCTGGTCCCATCACTTCATGGGAAATAGATGGGGAAATAGTGGAAACAGTGTCAGACTTTATTTTTTGGGGCTCCAAAATCACTGCGGATGCTGATTACAGCCATGAAATTAAAAGACGCTTACTCCTTGGAAGGAAAGTTATGACCAACCTAGACAGCATATTAAAAAGCAGAGACATTACTTTGCCAACAAAGGTCGTTCTAGTCAAGGTTATGGTTTTTCCTGTTTGTCATGTATGGATGTGAGAGTTGGACTGTGAAGAAAGCTGATTGCCGAATAATTGATGCTTTTGAACTGTGGTGTTGGAGAAGACTCTGAGAGTCCCTTGGAATATAAGGATATACAACCAGGCCATCCGAAGAGAGATCAGTCCTGGTTGTTCATTGGAAGGACTGATGTTGAAGCTGAAACTCCAATACTTTGGCTACCTCATGCGAAGAGTTGACTCACTGGAAAAGACCCTGATGCTGGGAGGGATTAGGGGCTGGAGGAGAAGGGTATGACAGAGGATGAAATGGCTGGATGGCATCACCGACTCTATAGACATGAGTTTGGTTGGACTCCACGAGTTGGTGATGGACAGGGAGGCCTGGCTTGTTGCGATTCATGGGGTCGCAAAGAGTCCGATATGAATGAGCGACTTAACTGAAATGGATCCTGTGAAATATCAATATGACACTCACCCTACAGATACAGAGACTAAGGCTCAGGGAAGTTGACTTGGTGAAGGTACCAAAGTTAGTATATTGGGACTAGAATTGGCTCCTAGGTCAATTAGGTCCTAAATTATCACAAACTTCTACTTAACACTTGCTGCTAAGTCACTTCAGTTGTGTCCGACTCTGTGCGACCCCATAGACAGCAGCCCACCAGGCTTCCCCATCCCTGGGATTCTCCAGGCAAGAACACTGGAGTGGGTTGCCATTTCCTTCTCCAGTGCATGAAAGTGAAAGTGAAGTTCCTCAGTCGTGTCCGACTCCTAGTGACCCCAGGGACTGCAGCCTACCAGGCTCCTCCATCCATGGGATTTTCCATGGACTTAACACTTAGGCAGTATAAATTTAGGAAAATCATAAATTCTGAGTTGGTACTGAAATTAGAGGTAATCGATATCCACCTTCAATTTAAGGCAAAATTTTTCTTTATAGAATTCTTGAAAAATGTTCACCAGTTTCTACTTTAGCACCTCTGGTAATGAATAACTCAGTGTCTCATAAGATATCTTGTAGATATACAGTGTAGAGTATTGTTAATACTTGGTTTCTTAGTTTCCCCTTATAACTCACATCCCCTAGGTCGTACTCTGGGTTTCTGCTCCCCATGACATACTCAATCATTCATTTATTAATTCAAACATATTTATGGAGTATCTGTTACATGGCAGGCACTATATTCTGAGAATACAGTGATAAGTAAAATGATACCCTCCCTATCTTCATGAATTTTGCATTGTTTAAGCAAGGATTTGGGTGTAATCCATATTTGAATAAGTGAAAGAGGAGAACATTAGTAACAGAGCACATAGAATTTAAAAAAAGATAATCCAGGCTCTAAAATGTAGCATGCTCAAACCTATAATAAAATGTTTATGTAGAAGGCAGCTGACATGCCTTTGAGGTTCACTTAGAAAATTAAATATGGGGAGAAGTTTTCCTCTGAGAAAGCAATGGAAAAATTTGCTTAGAGCATTTAAATGGCTCCTTAGAGATCTGGCTGAGTTATAGCCAGTGACATGAAGGAATCGCTGGCAAACAGGGCTATATGTTTAGCTGCAGGCAAACTGTGCTAGATGTTAGACTTTCCATTGTGCAAATATTGACTCCAGAGCATAGTGTGAATAGGGTCATAGTCTGGTCCTAAAGAAGCATCTGCTTATATTGACTCTAAGAGGACTCACCAGGAAGATCCAATTATATCATAACAGATAGGAAGCAGGTCTAGGGATCAAACCAGTCAATTCTAAAGGAAATCAGTCTTGAATAGTCATTGGAAGGACTGATGCTGAAGCTGAAGCTACAATACTTTGGCCACCTGATGCAAAGAACTAACTCATTGAAAAAAACCCTGTTGCTGGGAAAGACTAAAGATAGGAGGAGAAGGGGGCAACAGAGGATGAGATGGTTGAATGACATCACCAACTTGATGGACATGAGTTTGAGCAAGCTCTGAGAGTTGGTGATGGACAGGGAAGCCTGTCATGCTTCAGTCCACGGGGTACAAGACACAATTGAACAACTGAACTGAGGCCCAGGGAAGGCTTGAACAGAGGCTGCTGGGAAAATACCTTGCTCAGGGCAAGACTGACCAGTCTTTAAGCACTTCTTGTAAGCCAGAACCTTTACAGAGTTGTATCAGATAATGCTCGCAACAGTTCTCTGAAAGAATATTATCTCTCTATTACAGATGGAGTAGACCAAGCCTCTTGGAAGGTAACATAAACATTGGAGTTGGAATTCCCATCTGTGTATCTGACTCCTAATACTATGCACTTTCCATTACACCGTGCTGTTCTTTCACAATTCTATGAATTGCAACTCTGAGTTGAGATTCAAGAAGAGGCAGGTTGAAGCTAGAGAAGCTAGAGAAACTTAAGTTTCAGGGCCCTTAATTTGCATAGGGCTCATTCAAGGTCTTGAGGGGCCTTAGCAATAAGGACATATAATTTTGTAAGCATTGCCACACTGGTATATTTATATATGTTTTTTCTTAAAGTGAGCCTCCAAAATTGTGAAAGACTTCAGTTCAGTCACTCAGTCATGTCTGACTCTTTGTGACCCCATGAACTGCAGCACGCCTGGCCTCCCTGTCCATCACCAACTCCCAGAGTCCACACAAAAAGCCTTTGCCTCCATAAAATCTGTTCTAAAGACTTATTTAGAGAACAGTCATTCATTCAACAAATATTGTTGTACCGAATGTGTAATACATGCCAGGCACTGTGCTAAGGTGCTGGCTATACAGCAATGAATAACCCAAAACAGAGATCCCTGTCCTCATGGAACTGATAGCCTACAGACAGTATGTAGTGTAGAGTCCTGCCAGGAAAGGCATGCCCCACTTTAACTGGATAATTTAAAGAAAATGTGACAAAGAGACTATTTACCAAGATGTGGTTGGGTTCAGTATACTGAAAAGAATGGTACAGTATTCTCTGGTTGGTAACAAGAAAGCACTAGCTTGATGGACAACATTAGGGAATGGTTACTAACTAGGGACAGACATAACTGTGTGATGACAACTGCCTGATAGACGATGAAGCCTTTAGTTGATGACAACTAATCAATCATAATGGGAGGGAGCAGGGCAATAAACAGCCTCCTTACTCTTGTCTTTTGACTTCTTGTTAGTATTACCCATTGATCAAACTCAGGTGGAAGTTAGAAAGCAGGTTATTTCATTAATTTATTCATATGGACTGGTCTCCTGGATCATGTGGTACAGAATTGTGGATATGGAGGAGAAACAGATGATATTCAATACATCATATATGTTCAGTTCCACCTTTAGAGTACTGGTGAGGATGTCTGGAGAAAAGGGTTACATCAAGAAGAATGCTAGTTCTGCGGTATTGATATTATTTAGGAGAATAAAATAATTCTACTACTAATAAGAGAAAATATTTATTGACAACATATTCAGTTGTAGATATGAACTGAGAGTTTGCTGTGTCTGATATCACATAAGTTCTCTCCTTTAACCAGTATTCTAAAGGATTCTAGAATTTGGTCTTTTGCCAACTTCAAAGCATTTTCCTCAATATAGGAAGAGTTAAACTTCCTGAGGGATCCTTTCATATAGCTTTATGTTTTATATCTTAGGGTCTGTAGAACAAAAAAGAAAAACCAATAGGTAACTAAATATGTGAAGAATTCACATTCAATCAGCCATAGTGAGGATAATAAAAGATTGAGAATCACTAATTACTGAATCAAAATGGATACTCTTTTGCAAATGCCTTAGTTACCCTCTGATTCTCTCTTAGATTGGGTACTTGTTAAAGGTCCATTGGACCTAGGAGGCAGAATGTGAAAGACACAAGGTGTTGAATAGCTCCCATTTCCTTCTTAAAATATTCTTAAGCAGAAAGGCTATTCCCAAAGAGAACCAGAAGGAACTGACCTATTTATGAGAATGAATTGTTTTGTCCACCTGAGAGACATGTTTCAAATCACTCAGGCCACTAAGGTTGGATATGCAAATAAGTTCTTTCAGAATTTCTCAAAGTTACCCAAAGTAAACTTGGAAAAGTTCACAAATTTTAACAAAGTTAACAATGACTTTTTCCACATCCATGACATCAAATATACTAATGTACTTAACATCCAGGAAATCTAATCTTTGTTGGAGTAAATGAAATGCCTAAAAGTATTAAGGAAGTCTAGACCCCAAATCATGCTTTGAATTAAAGAATCCTGCTGCTGGTAAGTCGTTTCAGTCGTGTCCGACTGTGTGACCCCATAGACGGCAGCCCACCAGGCTCCCCCGTCCCAGGGATTCTCCAGGCAGTAACACTGGAGTGGGTTGCCATTTCCTTCTCCAATTCATGAAAGTGAAAAGTGAAAGTGAAGTCGCTCAGCTGTGTCCGACTCTTTGCGACCCCATGGACTGCAGCCCACCAGGCTCCTCCGTCCATGGGATTTTCCAGGCAAGAGTACTGGAGTGGCTTGCCATTGCCTTCTCTGGAATTAAAGAATGATTAAGCTGTAAATTGTGCTTGCAAATTATTGAGTGCCTTCATTTGACAGATGAGAAAATTGTGACCTAGAAAAGGAAAATTATTTGTTCAAGGCCACAACATGAGTTAGTAACAGAGTCATGATCAGTGGCTTTTATAGCCAGTCTTTGGGCCTATGTTCCTTATAGTTATATTATACTGTCTTCCAGAGACACAGACAGGAAGACCAGCAGTTTGAGAGTCCCTGAAGGTTACTCAGTCCATGAGAGAAAGAATATTTATCATTTCTTCGATAACATAAAAAAAAAATCCAGCGTTAAAGAAATCAATTGGAAAAAAAAAAGTACAGGAGAAAAGGAAAGGTCTTAAAAAAGTCTAATCTGTCTATATCTTAAAAAGGAGAGTTTATAACACAATGTTGTAAAGCAACTATACTCCAATTAAAATTAATTTTAAAAATGTTTAACCTGTGTGATCTTCTTTGCCATCACCAGGTTGTTTAGCTTCATGGAATGTGAGCAGGATAGTCACTTCTGAGACTATCTGTTATCTGGGTAGATGATCGTATCTCTAAGATATGTTAAGGAATTTAATCAGCATATCATACTTTGCAACACTAATTAAATGAAAAATGAATAAATGGAGTCCAGGCTCTGATAATTGCTGGATAGCTTCATTTTTCAAGGGTCATTCAACGGATCCAAACAACCGATTCTCTACTCCTTTTCTTGAGCAGGCATGGGAATCTTGAGACTCAGATTCCCAGCTTTCTCAAGATAAAAGAATTCGGCTTTTGATAAAACGAAATTCATCTGTGCCCCCTTTTGAAACACCATTTTTCCATTCAACTGAACAGGGTCTAACTGAGTTTACCTGAGTGGTGATCCATTTACACTTTCCAAGAAGCTATTGACTCTACTAGCTGTTATTTGCCTAAGATCAGTTGCTACCTGAGGCACAAATAATAGGAACTTTATGTCTGATGTCACCAGAGGTGAGAAGCACTTACTTCTTTTCACTGATAGCTAATATCTTGTTTTTCTTTATATCTTTGTTATTTTTGTTGAACATGAAGTCATTTTCTATTCCCATGAAGTTCTCCAAGAATGTCCTTTTGACCATTCTTCCTATAATCAACACTCCCAGTGTATTTTAGGTTGGTTGGAATTGACAAAGTCAACTTATATATTAAAAATGTTCAGTCTTGAAACAGTTAAATGGGACGAGAATACTGCCAGGATGGAGAATTGGTGAATTCTCCTTCTATTTCAGATTGTTTCTGTTTCTAGTTCATTTTGCCTGAATACTAGTACTTACGGAAATATTATGGGATAGGTAAGATGTTTCTGAAATACCTAAAAGAATGACACTCCTACATTTTGAGGGAGAAAAATAATGCCCTTTTTAGTACACACTTTATTTTGAACCCATGCCAATTATCTGTTCATTTCATTTCCATTTCTATTCATGACACAGAGAATCATGCATGCATCCATGCTCTAGGCTAGAGGCTATGAGTGTCAAAGTTCAGGCTTATTTTTCTATGGAGATTAACCAAGGATTGAGGCATATCAAAAAAGATAGAGGCAGGGAAATAAGTTGCTTTAAACAGGGAAATTTGCCCAGGTAAATACTGAATCCAGGGTGAGTGACTTGTCATATAAGCCTACAGAAAGACAATCTGGGTTTTGTCTATTTGTACATTTAGAATGAAAATAAATATATCCTGGAAATCTATGAAAATTGATATGACACACTATCAAAAATCCCTCGAAGGTACCCAAGTTACCCCAGATGACCATTAAAGTTCAACTATGCCCAACTCATGTATTAAATTCATAGCATTCTTTTTTTATTTTTTTAAATTATGAAAATATGATACACAATTACAGGAGACTTGAAAAATACAGAACAAGGTTACATATAATTCCACTATATATTACAATTGTTTTTTTAAGTAGATAAATTAAGATTTTTTAATTGAAGTTTCAATATCAAACTCTCAAAAATTAATAGAAAACACAGCATTCTGAAAGCTCATCTTTTAGCCATGAATTTATGCAGTTTTTAATATTTATATTTACTGCACTGAAGAAGAGCTATGAGAAAGATTGGGGAGGCCTATTCAAATACAGTTGAATAACTAATTTCTTTTGACATAGAATCAAAACTTCAAATGAGGTGAATTGAGAACAATGAGAAATGACAGATTAAAAAGTATATAAAGTTTTTTTGACTGATTAATTGACTTATTGCAATATCCAATAAATATTAAATGCTTACCAAGTTTGATATACTACATCCATTGGGTGAGTAAAATATATGATCCATTCTCTTGCAGAATATACAACCCAGTAGATACTGAGAAGGCAATGGCACCCCACTCCAGTACTCTTGCCTGGAGAATCCCATGGATGGAGGAGCCTGGTAGGCTGCAGTCCGTGGGGTCGCTAAGGGTCAGACATGACTGAACGACTTTACTTTCACTTTTCACTTTCATGCGTTGGAGAAGGAAATGGCAACCCACTCCAATGTTCTTGCCTGGAGAATCCCAGGGACGGGGAGCCTGGTGGGCTGCCGTTTCTGGGGTCGCACAGAGTCGGACACGACTAAAGTGACTTAGCAGCAGCAGCAGTCTTTAGATGACATTTGTAACAATAGTATGAAAGGGGGAGCTATATGCTTTTTTGACCATCAGTTCAGTTCAGTTCAGTCGCTCAGCCGTGTCCAACTCTCCGCGACCCCATGAATCACAGCACGCCAGGCCTCCCTGTCCATCACCAACTCCCGAGTTCACTCAAACTCCTGTCCATCAAGTCGGTGATGCCATCCAGCCATCTCATTCTCTGTCATCCCCTTCTCCTCCCGCCCCCAACCTTTCCCAGCTTCAGAGTCTTTTCCAGTGAGTCATCTCGTCGCATGAGATGGCCAAAGTATTGCAGTTTCAGCTTTAGCATCAGTCCTTCCAATGAACACCCAGGATTGATCTCCTTTAGAATGGACTGGTTGGATCTCCTTGCAGTCCAAGGGACTCTCAAGAGTCTTCTCCAACACCACAGTTCAAAAGCATCCATTCTTCAGCGATCAGCTTTCTTCACAGTCCAACTCTCACATCCATACATGACCACGGGAAAAACCATAGCCTTGACTAGACGGACCTTTGTTGGCAAAGTAATGTCCCTGCTTTTTAATATGCTATCTAGGTTGGTCATAACTTTCCTTCCAAGGAGTAAGTGTCTTTCAATTTCATGGCTGCAGTCACCATCTGCAGTGATTTTGGAGCCCAAAAAAATAAAGTCTGACACTGTTTCCACTGTTACCCCATCTATTTCCCATGTAGTGATGGGACCAGATGCCATGATCTTTGTTTTCTGAATGTTGATCTTCAAGCCAACCTTTTCACTCTCCTCTTTCACTTTCATCAAGAGGCTTTTTAGTTCCTCTTCATTTTCTGCCATAAGGGTAGTGTCATCTGCATATCTGAGGTTATTGATATTTCTCCCGGCAATCTTGATTCCAGCTTGTGCTTCTTCCAGCCCAACGTTCCTCATGATGTACTCTGCATAAAACTGCCATATGACCCAGCAATCCCACTGCTGGGCATACACACCAAGGAAACCAGAACTGAAAGAGACACATGTACCCCAATGTTCATCACAGCACTGTTTATTAAAATCAGGACATGGAAGCAACCTAGATGTCCATCTGCAGACGAATGGATAAGAAAGCCTTGGTACATATACACAATGGAGTATTACTCAGCAATTGAAAAGAACACATTTGAATCAGTTCTAATGAGGTGGATGAAACTGGAGCCCATTATACAGAGTGAAATAAGCCAGAAAGAAAAACTCCAATGCAGTATACTAACACATGTATAGGGAATTTAGAAAGACGGTAAGAATAACCCTGTATAGGAGACAACTAATCTTCTAATGTATAGGCATAAAGTTGTTTCTATTACTTATATTCTTAATGCTCCTATGAATAATTCCCATTTTGAATATTGTTTATTTGCAAGATTTTTCTTGTTGATTATTGTTACCTAATGTTTCCCTTTTTAGAGAAGCATTTTAAGGCAGCTTTGACTCTGTTGAGCCTCTCAATTTTATTTTTATTGCATTAATACCTGGCATGTATTAGGTGCTTTCTTTTCTTTATGATTATTCTGCTTATCTTGCTAACTTTTTAAACTGGCTCTATACTTGTATACTCATTGCTTTTCCTTTTTATGTAAAGTCTACTACATTTAAGGCCTCAGTGGATAATGTTTTCCATATCCCGTAGGTTTTAAGACTTTGTATTTTTGTTATCTTTCTTTAATGATGTTGTTTTTAAATGCTATGTACTCAGTGAGTGATATAAACACATTGTAAATTCCAGTTTTCTAATAAAAAATAAATTAAAAAATAAACACTGAACTCCAAAGGAAAGTTTAATATTGCCACTGACAGCCTCTTGCACCACTGAGATCCATTTATTGTCTCCTGTTCTAAGAAGCTCCAGGACTATAATATACATTTAAGAAAAAAAAAATACATGAAGGTGTTCTCACTCCTTTTCGGAAAGGGATGTCCAATATTTCACATTCAATATGGTGGTCACTTGTGATACACTTGACATGAAAGCAATAGAGTTTGTACAACAAACTGCAGCCTACTCCTATTGTTCATCTAAAGGGAAAACTTGACATTCAACTCCTTTATCAATCTTCCATCCTGGATTCCCCTCACTCTTGTCTAGCATGTTAGTTGGTCTGGGTTATCTGGCTAGTGGGGCAACTTAAACTTTAATACCTAAGAGATAGCAACTAAGAGCTCTGTCTTTATTCAAGTATGTTTGCTATAGTTGACCATTACCAGGCATGGAAATATGAAAAGTTCCTCAGTGATTCCTCTGGGTTAGTATAGCAGTCCTCCTTTCTCCTGATAGCGACAGGAAGATTAAATTGCCACAGCTAGTACAGTAATGCTCCTCTTAGCTTCCTGGTCTAATGACATATGAGGAGTCCAAAGTAACTCAGTAGTAGTTACAGCATCCAGTTAAGTAGAGCCCTACTTTATCCTTTGGAAAAATGTTTGTCCCCACCATAGAACTAGGTTCTATAACCTGACAGAGACTAAGATTAGAGAAATGGAAGCACAGATTCTACAAGTGGATCAGAGGGCATAAGAGTTGGGATGGCCACTTTCACTTTCACCCTTTGTTTTCCAGAGCCATGTATTTTAGTTAAATAGGACAAAGTACCACTAGTTCAAAGTATAAGCCACATCTTGAAAGACAGTATCACACCTGGGGTTTCCTGGATCCTTGGTTGTATCCCTCAGTCGGGAAGATCTCCTGGAGAAGGTAATGGCAACCTACTCCAGTATTCTTGCCTGGGAAATCCCATGGACAGAGGATCCAGTCCTACAGTCCATAGAGTCACCAAGAGTCACACACACCTGAGGCAACTTAGCATGCATGCATCCCACCCTACAAGCATTGCCCCACCACCAGTGCCTTAGCTGAACATTCACAGGCTGTTCCACTTTTTTGTCAGGCTCACTGTTGCTAGGTGATAGGGTACATAATAATACCATAAAACCATAAGCACAAGCCCACTATCACACATCACACTTCCTTTGCTATAAAATGGGTCTCTTCATCAGAAGTCACTGATGGGAACAGCTCCGGAGGAAGGGAAGTCAAACTACTATCTGGAATATGTGTTCATTCTAATAAAACATACATAGCAAAAGACTTTTGATATTATGATCTGCTAACAAATCTGCTTGGTCTCCTTGAGGAATTGTTCCTTGATATTTTCTGTTAGCAGATTTTCATTTAGCAGTGATGATGGTTAGAGCAGCCTTGATGAGGAGGAGCTTAAATTGTTGAGCTGGTGCTTAAACTACGTATCTGCCACCATGGTCTATCTTTTAATTGCACAAACTCTGGGTTATCAAGGAAAGAAAATAGCTGATATCCTAAGCATAAAGCATCTGTCCTCCTGCACGGGATGCTGTCTGGTGGCACTGAATGGAAAACAGAGACCTGCACATCCCAACAACTATCCTCCCCTGTTTTTCCTGATACACATTAGACAAATTATGGGGCTTCCCAGGCGGCACTAGTGGTATAAAGAACTCGCCTGCCAGTGCAGGAGACTTAAGAGATGCAGGTTTTATCCCTGGGTTTTGAACATCCCCTGGAGGAGGGCATGGCAACCCACTCCAGTATTCTTGCCTGGAGAATCCCATGGACAGAGCAGCCTGGACAGCTATAGTCCATATGGTTGCACAGGTCAGACATGACTGAAATCTCTGAGCACACACACACAGGATTTCTTTGGTTTAAGGATTTTCCTTTTCAGAGTTAGGCTTGTACTTTTCCATCAGGGCTGTGCTGAAACCTACCCCTGATTATTAGCCAAGAGTTAAGGACAGGTGGTACAGGTGACTTTTGAGGTAGTCACTTTATAATGTACCTGCTTAATGCTACATAGATACATGGTCTTCTAGGAAAGGGGGAATATCGAAAAGATGAAGGTGCTGTTCAAGAGAATTTGTGGATTCAAGAATCTCAGATTTGTTTATTGAAACGTTACCACCACAGGTCTCATGATTCTACTCTTTTTCTATAAAGCCGAGTCTTTGGCATACAGACCTCCTGAGATTATGCACCAATCCCTTTTATAGCTCAAATACCCTTATAATCCATTCCGGGGCCTGATTTTCAACATGAGTGTGCCCTGAAACTGCAGGAGAGAAGACTGACCATTAGAGATTTAATAGAAACCTTTCAGTTTTTGCATTCTTCCTTAAGTTGAAATGGATTCTCCTTTACTTTTCCTTTTTTTTTTAAACTAGGTCTATAATGCTACCTAAAGCACCTCATTTCACAGCTTTTATTAAAGAAACAAACCCACATCAATTGTAGCAATTGATGTTACCACATCAATTAAGGGATACAACTCATTGGTCTCCCAAGGCCTTACCCTCCAACTCCACAACCCCAATTTCCTGCAGGTAAAAACTTAAGTGATTGCAATGCATAGTAGCTTACTTCCAGCCACAGGCTGTACTGCTTCTAGACAAGTGGGCAATACAATGTTAAACTCTTGTTCTCTAGAATCATTTCTTGGTTTAGCCAAGTTTCTATAAAGCAGTGCTTGAGTCAAGGATTGAAGTGGTGACATTTTATTTAGAAGAAGCAAGCCTAGAGAAATGAAGATGAGAAAGAAAAGGGGAAATGAAGCAAGGAAATATGAGAAGCAATGCAATATATTTTAGGACACTGGCCTCTTTTTCTCAATAAACCAGGAAGACTTAACTGCAGCTTGTTGTTAGATATGTTTGCTTGACCTGCAGGACTTCTTTGGAAGGTTTACAAGGAAATTTTTCAACTTAAAGAAATCCCCCAAAAGATAAATGAGGTAGAGTTATCGGACTAGTTCCCTTCTACTTCTCATTTGTCATTGCTCTTGGTTTGCCCACTGGACTAAATCAACTTTTATAGTAAATATGAGTCACAGGGTCCTGTTTGCAAAAATATATAATGCTGAAAGTGACCAAATTTTTAGAAGACATATATAACAGTAAGAGTTCATGAATTAAAACAGGCACATCAACTGACACTTAAATAAGCTATTGTGGGTAATTAATATTATTTGGAAAATAAAGAAACAATAGAACTATTCATAGAGAATGCTTGGGAATTTTCTTCTGATTGATATAAAAACATGTTTAGATATTCATGATTATTTTAAAAATCAAGAAATAAAAATTATAATATACTTTATGTAATTCTACCCTAAAAATAAATTTCTTCTACAATTAAACAGCAATGGCATGAAAATAAACATATAAAAATGTATTTAAATAGTTGGTGTATATTTTTTATCTTTAAAATAAGGAAAGAATTTGATGCAAAATGGTGGCAAAGGGACAGCTTAAGGAATACTCACTCATGAGGGACCTCTGAGTCTATACTAAAATTTATTTAATTTTTACCTAGAAGTATGGTCAAAAATGAGCAAGGTGACAATATACAGCCTTAACATACTCCTTTTCCTATTTGGAACCAGTCTGTTGTTCCATGTACAGTTCTGACTGTTGCTTCCTGACCTACATACAGGTTTTGCAAGAGGCAGATCAGGTGGTCTGGTATTCCCATCTCTTTCAGAATTGTCCACAGTTTATTGTGATCCACACAGTCAAAGACTTTGGCATAGTCAATAAAGCAGAATATTGTCACCTTGCTTATTTAACTTATATGCAGAACATCATGAGGAACGTTGGGCTGGAAGAAGCAGAAGCTGGAATCAAGATTGCTAGGAGAAATATCAATAACCTCAGATATGCAGATGACACTACCCTTATGGCAGAAAGTGAAGAGGAACTCAAAGGCCTCTTGATGAAAGTGAAAGAGGAGAGTGAAAAGGTTGGCTTGAAGTGCAACATTCAGAAAACAAAGATCATGGCATCTGGTCCCATCACTCCATGGGAAGTAGATGGGGAAACAGTGGAAACAGTGTCAGACTTTATTTTTTTGGACTCCAAAATCACTGCGGATGCTGATTGCAGCCATGAAATTGAAAGACGCTTACTCCTTGGAAGGAAAGTTATGACCAACCTTGATAGTATATTAAAAAGCAGAGACATTACTTTGCCAACAAAGGTCCGTCTAGTCAAGGCTATGGTTTTTCCCGTGGTCATGTATGGATGTGAGAGTTGGACTGTGAAGAAAGCTGATCGCCGAAGAATCGATGCTTTTGAACTGTGGTGTTGGAGAAGACTCTTGAGAGTCCCTTGGACTGCAAGGAGATCCAACCAGTCCATTCTAAAGGAGATCAATCGTGGGTGTTCATTGGAAGGGACTGATGCTAAAGCTGAAACTGCAATACTTTGGCCACCTCATGCGACGAGATGACTCACTGGAAAAGACTCTGATGCTGGGAAAGGTTGGGGACGGGAGGAGAAGGGGATAACAGAGAATGAGATGGCTGGATGGCATCACTGACTCGATGGACATGAGTTTGAGTGAACTCCGGGAGTTGGTGATGGACAGGGAGGCCTGGCGTGCTGTGATTCATGGGGTCGCGGAGAGTCAGACACGACTGAGCAACTGAACTGAACTGATGGCAGTTCTATTTCTAGATTTTAAGGAATCTCCACACTGTTCTCCATAGTGGCTGTACTAGTTTGCATTCCCACCAACAGTGTAAGATGGTTCCCTTTTCTATACACCCTCTCCAGCATTTATTGCTTATAGACTTTTGGATAGCAGCCATTCTGACTGGCGTGAAATGGTACCTCATTATGGTTTTGATTTGCATTTCTCTGATTACGAGTGATGTTGAGTTTCTTTTCATGTGTTTATTAGCCAACTGTATGTCTTCTTTGGAGAAATGTCTGTTTAGTTTTTAGGCCCATTTTTTGATTGGATCATTTATTTTTCTGGAATTGAGCTGCAGGAGTTTCTTGTATATTTTTGAGATTAATTCTTTGTCAGTTGCTCCATTTGCTATTATTTATTCCCATTCTGAAGGCTGTCTTTTCACCTTTCTTATAGTTTCCTTTGCTGTGCAGAAGCTTTTGATTTTAATTAGGTCCCATTTGTTTATTTTTGCTTTGATTTCCAATATTCTGGGAGGTGGGTCATGGAAGATCCTGCTATGATTTATCTCAGAGAGTGTTTTGCCTATGTTCTTCTCCAGGAGTTTTATAGTTTCTGGTCTTACATTTACATATTTAATCCATTTTTAGTTTATTTTGTGCATGGTGTTAAGGATTGTTCTAGTTTCATTCTTTCACAAGTAGTTGACCAGTTTTCCCAGCACCACTTGTTAAAGAGATTGTCTTTTCCTCCATTGAATATTCTTGCCTCCTTTGTCAAAGATAAAGTGTCCATAGGTGTGTGGGTTTATCTCTGGGCTTTCTATTTTGTTCCATTGATCTATATTTCTGCCTTTATACCAGTACCATACTGTCCTGATGACTGTGGCTTTATAGTAGAGCCTGAAGTCTGGCTACCCCACATCCAATAGGCGGTGGCTGCGCGGGCGCAGGAGGCCTGAGAGGAGCTACTCCACGTTCAAGGTCAGGAGGGGTGGCCTTGAGGAGATACCCCTCATCCAAGGTAAGGTGCAGCGGCTGTGCTTTCTTGGAACAGCTGTGAAGAGATATCCCACACCCAAGGTAGGTGTAACCCGAATAAGACAGTAGATATTGTGATGGGGCATCAGAGGGCAGACACACTGAAATCATAATCACAGGAAACTAGTTGATCTGATCACATGGACCACAGCTGAATGTGGTCCACTGGAGAAGGGAATGGCAAACCACTTCGGTATACTTGCCTTGAGAACCCCATGAACAGTATCAAAGGGCAAAATGATAGGATACTGAATGAGGAATTCCCCAGGTCGGTAGGTGCCCAGTATGCTACTGGAGATCAGTGGAGAAATAACTCTAGAAGGAATGAAGGGATGGAGCAAAAGCAAAACCAAAACCCAGTTGTGGATGTGACCGGTGATAGAAGCAAGGTCCGGTGCTGTAAAGAGCAATATTGCATAGGAACCTGGAATGTTAGGTCCATGAATCAAGGCAAATTGGAAGTGGTCAAACAGGAGATGGCAAGAGTGAACATAGACATTCTAGGAATCAGTGAATTAAAATGGACTGGAATGGGTGAATTTAACTCAGATGACCATTATATCTACTACTGTGGGCAGGAATCCCTTAGAAGAAATGGAGTAGCCATCATGGTCAACAAAAGAGTCTGAAATGCAGTACTCGGATGCAATCTTAAAAACGACAGAATGATTTCTGTTCGTTTCCAAGGCAAACCATTCAATATGACATTAATCCAGGCCTATGCCCCAACCAGTAACGCTGAAGAAGGCAAAGTTGAATGGTTCTATGAAGACCTACAAGACCTTTTAGAACTAACACCCATAAAAGATGTCCTTTTCATTATAGGAGACTGGAATGCAAAAGTAGGAAGTCAAGAAACACCTAGATTAACAGGCAAATTTGGCCTTGGAGCACGGAATGAAGCAGGGCAAAGGCTAATAGAATTTTGTCAAGAGAATGCACTGGTCATAGCAAACAACCTCTTCCAACAACACAAGAGAAGACTCTACACATGGACATCACCAGATGGTCAACACCGAAATCAGATTGATTATATTCTTTGCAGCCAAAGATGGAGAAGCTGTATACAGTTAGCAAAAACAAGACCAGGAGCTGACTGTGGCTCAGATCGTGAACTCCTTATTGCCAAATTCGACTTAAATTGAAAAAAGTAGGGAAAACCACTAGACCATTCAGATATGACCTAAATCAAATCCCTTATGATTATACAGTGGAAGTGAGGAATAGATTTAAGGGACTAGATCTGATAGATAGGGTGCCTGATGAACTCTGGACAGAGGTTTGTGACATTGTACAGGAGACAGGGACCAAGACCATCCCCATGGAAAAGAAATGCAAAAAAAGCAGAATGGCTGTCTGAGGAGGCCTTACAATTAGCTGTGAAAAGAAGAGAAGCGAAAAGCAAAGGAGACAAGGAAAAATATAAGCATCTGAATGCAGAGTTCCAAAGAATAGCAAGGAGAGATAAAAAAGCCTTCCTCAGTGATCAATGCAAAGAAATAGAGGAAAACAACAGACTAGGAAAAACAAGAGATCTCTTCAAGAAAATTAGAGATTCCAAGGGAATATTTCATTCAAAGATGGGCTCGATAAAGGACAGAAATGGTATGGACCTAACAGAAGCAGAAGATATTAAGAAGAGGTGGCAAGAATACACAGAAGAACTGTACAAAAAAGATCTTCATGACCAAGATAGTCATGATAACGTGATCACTGACCTAGAGCCAGACATCTTGGAATGTGAAGTCAAGTGGGCCCTAGAGAGCATAACTATGAACGAAGCTAATGGTGGTGATGGAATTCCATTTGAGCCATTTCAAATCCTGAAAGATGATGCTGTGAAAGTGCTGCACTCAATATGCGAGCAGATTTGGAAAACTCAGCAGTGGCCAAGGACTGGAAAAGGTCAGTCTTCATTCCAATCCCAAAGAAAGGCAGTGCCAAAGAATGCTCAAACTACCGCACAGTTGCACTCATCTCACATGCTAGTAAAGCCATGCTCAAAATCCTCCAAGCCAGGCTTCAGCAATATGGGAACCATGAACTCCCAGATGTTCGAGCTGGTTTTAGAAAAGTCAGAGGCACCAGAGATCAAATTGCCAACATCCGCTGGATCATGGAGAAAGCAAGAGAGTTTCAGAAAAACATCTATTTCTGCTTCATTGACTATGCCACAGCCTTTGACTGTGTGGATCACAGTAAACTGTGGAAAATTCTGAAAGAGATGGGAATACCAGACCACCTGACCTGCCTCTTGAGAAACCCGTATGCAGGTCAGGAAGCAACAGTCAGAACTGGACATGGAACAACAGACTGGTTCCAAATAGGAAAAGGAGTATGTCAAGGCTGTATATTGTCACCTTGCTTATTTAACTTATATGCAGAGTACATCATGAGGAACGCTGGGCTGGAAGAAGCACAAGCTGGAATCAAGATTGCTGGGAGAAATATCAATAATCTCAGATATGCTGATGACACTACCCTTATGGCAGAAAGTGAAGAGGAACACAAAGGCCTCTTGATGAAAGTGAAAGAGGAGAGTGAAAAGGTTGGCTTGAAGCTCAACATTCAGAAAACAAAGATCATGGCATCTGGTCCCATATCTTCATGGGAAATAGATGGAAAAACAGTGGAAACAGTGTCAGACTTTATTGTTTTGGACTCCAAAATCACTGCGGATGCTGATTGCAGCCATGAAATTAAAAGACGCCTTCTCCTTGGAAGGAAAGTTATGACCAACCTTGATAGTATATTAAAAAGCAGAGACATTACTTTACAAACCAGGGTCCGTCTAGTCAAGGCTATGGTTTTTCCCGTGGTCATGTGTGGATGTGAGAGTTGGACTGTGAAGAAAGCTGATTGCCAAAGTATTGATGCTTTTGAACTGTGGTGTTGGAGAAGACTCTTGAGAGTCCCTTGGACTGCAAGGAGATCCAAACAGTCCATTCTAAAGGAGATCAATCCTGGGTGTTCATTAGAAGGACTAATGCTAAAGCTGAAACTCCAATACTTTGGCCCCCTCATGCGATGAGTTGACTCACTGGAAAAGAGTCTGATGCTGGGAAAGGTTGGGGGCGGGAGGAGAAGGGGACGACTGAGAATGAGATGGCTGGATGGCATCACCGACTCTGTGGACATGAGTTTGAGTGAACTCTGGGAGTTGGTGATGGACAGGGAGGCCTGGAGTGCTGTGATTCATGGGGTTGTGGAGAGTCAGACATGACTGAGCGACTGAACTGAACTGAAGTCTGGCAGGTTGATTCCCCCAGTTCCATTCTTCTTTCTCAGGATTGCTTTGGCTATTCGAGGTTTTTTGTATTTCCATACACATTGTGAAATTATTTGCTCTAGCTCTGTGAAAAATACCGTTGGTAGTTTGATAGGGATTGCATGGAATCTATAATTTATTTTGGGTAGTATACTCATTTTCATAATATTTATTCTTCCAATCCATGAACAGGGTATATTTCTCCATCTATTAGTGTCCTCTCTGATTTCTTTCACCAGTGTTTTATAGTTGTCTATATATAGGTCTTTTGTTTCTTCAGTTCAGTTCAATTCAGTTGCTCAGTCGTGTCCGACTCTTTGCGACCCCATGAATCACAGCACACCAGGCCTCCCTGTCCATCACCAACTCCCGGAGTTCACTCAAACTCATGTCCATCAAGTCAGTGATGCCATCCAGCCATCTCATTCTCTGTCTTCCCCTTCTCCTCCTTCCCCCAATCCTTCCCAGCATCAGACTCTTTTCCAGTGAGTCAGCTCGTCGTATGAGTTGGCCAAAGTATTGGAGTTTCAGCTTTAGCATCAGTCCTTCCAATGAACACCGAGGACTGATCTCCTTTAAAATGGACTGGTTGGATCTCCTTGCAGTCCAAGGGACTCTCAAGAGTCTTCTCCAGCACCACTGTTCAAACACATCAATTCTTCGGCACTCAGCTTTCTTCACAGTCCAACTCTCACATCCATACGTGACCACTGGAAAAACCATAGCCTTGACTAGATGGACCTTTGTTGGCAAAGTAATGTCTCTGCTTTTTAATATACTATCTATGTTGGTCATAACTTTCCTTCCATGGAGTAAGCGTCTTTTAATTTCATGGCTGCAATCAGCATCCGCACTGATTTTGGAGCCCAAAAAAATAAAGTCTGTCACTGTTTCCACTGTTTTTCCATCTATTTCCCATGAAGTGATGGGACCAGATGCCATGATCTTTGTTTTCTGAATGTTGCGCTTCAAGCCAACTTTTTCACTCTCCTCTTTCACTTTCATCAAGAGGCTTTTTAGTTCCTCTTCATTTTCTGCCATAAGGGTGGTGTCATCTGCATATCTGAGGTTATTGATCTTTCTCCCAGCAATCTTGATTCCAGCTCGTGCTTCTTCCAGCCCAGCGTTCCTCATGATGTACTCTGCATACAAGTTAAATAAGCAAGGTGACAATATACAACTTTGACGTACACCTTTTCCTATTTGGAACCAGTCTGTTGTCCCATGTCCAGTTCTAACTGTTGCTTCCTATCCTGCATACAGGTTTCCCAAGAGGCAGGTCAGGTGGTCTGGTATTCCCATTTCTTTCAGAATTTTCCACAGTTTATTGTGATCCACACAGTCAAAAGCTTTGACACAGTCAGTGAAGCAGAAATAGATGTTTTTCTGAAACTCTCTTGCTTTCTCCATGATCCAGCGGATGTTGGCAATTTGATCTCTGGTGCCTCTGACTTTTCTAAAACCTGCTTGAACATCTGGGAGTTCACGGTTCATATATTGCTAAAGCAATATGTTTCTTTGGGTAGATATATTCCTAAGTATTTTATTCTTTTTGTTGCAATGGTGAATGGAATTATTTCCTAATTTCTCTTCCTCTTTTCTCATTATTAGTGTATATCTTAGTACCGCCTCCCCATCTTTTTCTGCCTGCATTCACCAGTCCCTGTTTGAACTTTGCTGATCAATTCCTGTGGTTGTGTTGCTTTCACCATATTCTTGTGAGTCCATCCCAGATGCTACCAGTAAGCTCACACTACAACTGGCTCCCAGCAGAGATAGAATTTATATCTATATGGTTAAGTTCAGTCACTTGGTCATGTCCAACTCTTTGTGATCCTAAGGATTGCAGCATGCCAGGCTTCACTGTCCATCACCAACTCCCAGAGCTTGCTCAAACTCATGTCATTGATGCCATCCAACCATCTCATCCTCTGTCGTCCCCTTCTCCTCCTGCCTTCTATCTTTCCAGCATCAGGGTCTTTTCAAATAAGTCACTTCTTTACATCAGGTGGCCAAAGTATTGGAGTTTCAGCTTCAGCATCAATCCTTCCAATGAATATTCAAGACTGATTGACTTTAGGATTGACTGGTTTGATCTCCTTGCAGTCTAGGGGATGGTCAAGAGTCTTCTCCAACACCACAGTTCAAAAACATCAATTCTTTGGTGCTCAGCTTTCTTTATAGTCCAAATGTCACATCCATATATGACTATTGGTAAACCATAATTTGACTAGATAGACCTTTGTTGGCAAAGTAATATCTCTGTTTTTTAATATTCTGTCTAGGTTTGTCATAGCTTTTCTTCCAAGGAGCAAATGTCTTTTAATTTCATGGCTGCAGTCACCCTCTGTAGTTATTTTGGAGCCCAAGAAAATAGTCTCTCATGGTTTTGATTGTTTCCCATCTATTTGTCATGAAGTAATGGGACCGGATGCCATGATCATAGTTTTTTGAATATTGAGTCTTAAGCCAGCTTTTTCATTCTCCTCTTTCAATTTCATCATGAGGATCTTTAGTTCTTCTTCACTTTCTGCCATAAAGGTGGTGTCATCTGCATACCTGAGGTTATTGATATTTCTCCCGGCAGTCTTGATTCCAGCTTGTGCTTCATTTAGCCCAGTATTTCACATGATATACTCTGCATACAAGTTAAATAAGCAGATAATATGATAATATGCAGCCTTGATGCACTCCTTTCCCAATTTGGAACTAGTCTGTTGTTCCATGTCTGGTTCTAACCATTGATTTTTGACCTGAATAATATTTCTCAGGAAACAGGTAAGGTGGTCTGGTATTCCCATCTCTTGAAGAATTTTCCAGTTTGTTGTGACCCACACAGTCAAAGGCTTTGGTGTAATCAATAAAGCAGAAGTAGATGTTTGTTTGGAACTCTCTTGCTTCTTTTATGATCCAATGGATGTTGGCAATTTGATCTCTGGTTCCTCTGCCTTTTCTAAAACCAGCTTGAACATCTGGAAGTTGATGGTTCATGTACTGTTGAAGACTGTCTTGGAGAATTTTGAGCATTGCTTTGCAAGCATGTGATATGAGTGAAATTGTACGGTCATTTGACTATTCTTTGGCATTGCCTTTCTTTGAGATTGGAATAAAAACTGACCTTTTCCAGTCCTGTGTCCACTGCTGAGTTTTCCAAATTTTCTGACTTGTTGAGTTCAGTACTTTCACAGCCTCAGCATTTAGGATTTGAAATACCTCAACTGGTATTCCATCACCTCCACTAGCTTTGTTCATAGTGATGCTTCCTAAGCCCACTTTACTTTGCCTTCCAGGATATCTGGCTCTAGGTGAGTGATCACACCATCATGGTTATCTGGGTCATGAAGATCTTTTTTGTATAGTTCTTCTGTGTATTCTTGCCACCTCTTCTTAATATCTTCTGCTTCTGTTAGGTCCATACCATTTCTGTCCTTTATTGTGCCCATCTTTGCATGAAATGTTCCCTTGGTATCTCTAATTTTTTTGAAGAGATCTCTAGTCTCTCCCATTCTATTGCTTTCCTCTATTTCTTTGCATTGATCATGTAGGAAGACTTTTTTTTTGTCTCTCCTTGCTATTCTTTGGATTTTTGCATTCAAATGGGTATATCTTTTCTTTTCTTTTCTCCTTTGCCTTTAGCTTCTCTTCTTATCTATTTGTAAAGCCTCCTCAGACAACCATTTTGCCTTTTTCCATTACTTTTTCTTGGGATGGTCTTGATCACTGCCTCCTGTACAATACTATGAACCTCTGTTCATAGTTCTTCAGATACTCTTGTCTATCAGATCTAATCCCTTGGATCTATTTCTCATTTCCACTGTATAATCCTAAGGATTTGCTTTAGGTCATACCTGAATTTTCTAGTGGTTTTCTCTACTTTCTTCAGATTAAGTCTGAATTTTGTAATAAGGAGTTCATGATCCGAGCAATAGTCAGCTCCTGGTCTTGTTTTTGCTGACTGTATAGAGCTTTTTCATCTTTGGCTGCAAAGAATATAGTCAGTCTGATTTTGGCATTGACCACCTGGTGAGGTCCATGTGTAGAGTCTTCTCTTGTCTTGTTGGAAGAGGGTGTTTGCTATGACCAGTTTGTTCTCTTGGCAAAACTCTGCTAGCCTTTGCCCTGCTTCATTTTGTACTTCAAGGACAAATTTGCCTGTTACTCCAGGTATCTCTTGACTTTCCACTTTTGAATTTCAGTCTCTATGATGAAAAGGACTTCTTTTTTGGGTGTTAGTTCTAGACGGTCTTATAGGTCTTCATAAAACTGTTCAACTTCAGCTTCTTCAGCATTACTGGTTGATGCATAGACTTGAATTACTGTGATATTGATTGGCTTGCCTTGGAAATGAACAGAGATCATTCTGTTGTTTTTGAGATTGTTCCCAAGTATTGCATTTTGGACTCTTTTGTTGACTATGAAGACTACTTCATTTCTTCTAAGGGATTCTTGCCCACAGTAGTAAATATAATGGTCATCTGAATTAAATTCACCCATTCCAGTCCATTTTAGTTCACTGATTCCTAAAATGTCAATGTTCACTTTTGCCATCTCCTGTTTGACCACTTCTAATTTACCTTAATTTATGGACCTAACGTTCCAGGTTCCTATGCAATATTGTTCTTTACAGCATTGCACTTTACTTCCATCACCAGTCACATCCATAACTGGGTGTTGCTTTCACTTTGGCTCCATCTCTTCATTCTTTTGGAGTTATTTCTACACTCTTCTCCAGTAGCATACTGGCACCTACCAACGTGGGGAGTTCATCTTTCAGTGTCATATCTTTTTGCATTTTCATGCTATTCATGGATTCTCAAGACAAGAATACTAGAGTGTTTTGCCATTCCCTTCTCCACTGGACCACATTTTATCAGAACTCTCCACCATGACCCATCCATCTTGGGTGGCCCTACATGGCATGGCTCATATTAGCTTGCATTAATAATCAGTACCCTAATTCAAACCACTAACTTGTAAATATTTAGCCTTACAGAGACTTCAAGAAAAAGCACAGTACACCAGAAAGTGATTTAGTGGTGGTACATCACTAGACATTTTATTAGTCAATTATTTTGTGCTAGATATTGAATTATATAAAAATATACAATAAGGCACAGATTTCTCAATCAAGAAGTTGTCTTCTTGCAAAAGAAGATAAGAAAAATAGTGGCAATATAAGCTAAAAAGATTCACAAGTTCTAATAGAGTTGAGAACAAAGCAACTTTGGGATTTCTCACAGGATCTTAGAACTGGCTGCAGTTGAGAAAACCAGCAGCTGTAAATTTTCATTTCTTTGTTGGAGGTTTGAGAGATGACATGGAAATCCTATGGTAGACAGAAAGTTCCTACTGGTTAAAGTGTTCCATTATGACATGCTGTTATACTTTGGAGTGTTATAGGATCCTTCTGTTCTTTCAAGTAAGAACATCTTCTTTCTGCATGCTCCCACAGGGACATTTATTGAGATCTGAGGCAGATGTGTTTTCTCATCAAGTTGTGAGCTAGGGTGAACAGGGGAAAGTTGAGTCCAGTGGCTTTCTAGAGAGCAGTGCCTTTTGTTTGACTTGAAGAGACCGTCTTATCCTCAGTGTTGAATCATGATTAGCACCTATTGATTCTCGCCATTTCAGACTATCTTGAGATTCATTGTGTGGGGCACCAGCATAGAACTTTCATTCTTGCAGCTTAGAGTTTACATGACACTCAACAATAAGACAAATACTATAGGAGAAAGTGTGGTACCAAGTGTATCTTTCATAAAGATAAGAAAAATAATTTTGGCTCTTTCTTTTCCTAGTTTCCAGCTACACTTATTTATTTAGAAGTTAACTTTTCATCATTATTTACATTAGACAATTATTATTGGTTCAGTCCTTGCCTAGCTCAGCTAACACTTGGAGATAGTGAAGGAATCTCATGGAATTTCATGGAATTGGAGGAGACTGAATTTTTTTTTAAAAAAAGAAATCTGTTCCTGTCTGTTTTAGGAATCTTGTGGGTTGCAGGAAAGCCACCAGGATATTGGTGCCTGCTTTGAAGCCATGTGGCTGCTAATGAAACACTAGGGCTCATTTCAGTTCTGCAATATCTGTGGGAAGCCAGTTCTCAGAATGACCTTGGTATAATCTTTATCTCTGTATAATGAATGCCTCTCCTTTGAATGTGAGTAGAAACTGTGGATATGATGAGATATCACCCTCATGATTATGTTATATGATCATATGGCAAAAGGAGGCTATTTGAGGATAGGTCTAATGTAATCACATGAGCCCTTAAAAAGCAGAGAGTTTTATGTGGCTGGTATTAGAAGGAGAACTCAGAGAGGTTACAAGTATGAGAAAGATTCCTTGACCTGCCACTGTCTTTAGGGGGCCATGTGATGAGAAATGTGGGTGGTTTCTAGAAGTCAAGTATAGATTGTACTAACAGGTAGCAAGTGATTGGGACTTCAGTCCTATGACCAGAAAAAGTTGAATTCTGCTCATAACAGAAATGAACTTGAAAGAAGTCCCTGAGCTAGAGATGGGAACACAGCTGGCTAATATCTTATTAGCTTGAGTAGAGAACCTAGCTATACAGTACCAGATATCTGCCCTATGAAGCTGTGAGATAATGAAGAGGCATTGTTTTAAACTCCTAAGTATGATGGGCTTTTTTTTCAGCAATAGAAAATCAATACAAGACACAAAGGTGGAAATAGTTTGAACTGAAGATTTACAATCACATGAATTCATCCCGGAGAAGGCAATGGCAAGCCACTCCAGTACTCTTGCCTGGAGAATCCCATGGATGTAGGAGTCTGGTAGGCTGCAGTCCGTGGGGTCGCTAAGGGTCGGACACGACTGAGCAACTTCACTTTCACTTTTCACTTTCACACATTGGAGAAGGAAATGGCAATTCACTCCAGTGTTCTTGCCTGGAGAATCCCAGGGACAGGAGAGCCTGGTGGGCTTCTGTCTATGGGGTCACACAGAGTCGGACACGATTGAAGTGACTTAGCAGCAGCAGCATGAATTCATCCTGAGCATCATTTCTTATATGCTGGCTGATTTTGGGCTTAATTATAGATGATTATTTCCTCATCTATAAAGGGATAGAATAATACCCATTTAACTCCTGGGATTATTATTACAATTAAATGAGATACAACTTACACAATGCCTGGAACAAAATAAACATTATTTCCCACTCCCTAGTATGACTGTCCAGGTCAACCTATTTAGAGAAGATAGAAAAAGCCTGTGCTAGATACTGTGATTTGCAGGAATTGGAACTATATATGTCTTTGAAAAGGGAGGAGAATAGAGCTCAGAAGAGTAACATTTAAGTATAAGGTAGGGAAGCAGATCACGCTTCTGATCCTTGGGAGCCAGACTAGAACCCAAGAGTAGGGTCACTGCTAAGACTTAGTGACTCACAGCCAGGATCCATAGAGTCCCACACATTCTAGATAGGACTGAATAATCTAAAGTCTGTAAGTGGTGTCAACCCATATACCTAAGAAAAAATCTTTCCATTCATTTTTTATTCATTCATTCACTGAATTTTAATTGAGCACTTGTATGCATGGTAATTGTGCAAGATACTATTATAGCAGTGAATTAAACATGAAAATTTTTGCTCTCCTGGACTTACATTTTAGTAGGGAGATACAAGCAATAAATAAGATGATTTGTCAGGTGGTGATAAGCATTGAGGACAAAAATAAGTCCAAAAAAGAAGGTAAGACATGCAAGAAAAGTGGCCCTCCAGATAAAATTTGAAGTAGGATAATTAATGTATGTCTCATGAAGGAGAGACCAGGAAGCAAAGATCCAGGGAGTTAGGAAGATGAATATCTGGGAAAGGATACTTCAAGAAGAGGAGGTCTGGTTGAAAAAATTTTCCATTATCTGCTCCAACTAAACAAAACAGTGGCATTGGATTCCATTTATGAAAGATACCTAGAACAGTCAGATTCATAGAGTCAGAAGTACACTGGTAGATGCTGAGGGATGGTGGGAGGGAAGGGAGAATGGGGAATTAGTGTTTAATAGGGACAGAGTTTCAGTTTAGGAAGTTGAAAAGGGAGATGGAGGATGGTGTGAATTGTACAACAATGTAGATTCACTTAGTGCCACCGAATTGTACTGTTAAACATGGCTAAATTAGTATGTTTTATATTATGTGACTTTTATCACAGTAAGAAAACATTAAAAAAAGAATAGCTCTTCTCACAATGCCCAGACAATATTTACCAATCCAGTCAAGAAGGTGTTTAAACAACAATATTTGATTTCCAGTGTTTAAATGTTGCTGGTGCTGCTAAGTCACATCAGTCGTGTCCGACTCTGTGCGACCTCGTGGACAGCAGCCCACCAGGCTCCCCTGTCCCTGGGATTCTCCAGGCAAGAACACTGGAGTGGGTTGCCATTTCCTTCTCCAAGTGTTTAAATAATGCCCAGCAAAATGTCTGATAACGTCTCGAAAACTCATTTAGCTAAGTATCTTCGTTACTAGGTGTTATTTAAACCCGTGCTATGTGGCAGGCAGTGCCATTAGTGCTGAGAACAACTCCTTGGTGAATAAGTAGATAGGGTCTCTTATCCTTAAGGAGTTGATTTCCCTTAGAGAGTATAGGAGACGGATATTAAACACAGTTGACAACCACATCATAAATGATGAAAGAAGGAAACAAGCAAGAGCCTGAGATAGAGGCTGGCAAGGTGAGGAGCTGGTTTATATTGGGTAAAAGAAGAGGGACTGGGAGAAGATGAAGCTGAAACTAACAGCAGTGTGGGAGTGGAGCTGGCACCCTGTGTGAAGGAGTGGGGTCTAGGGCACTTGGGAAACAAGTGGAGTTACTGCCGCTTTCTTCAATATTTGCCAAATAGATTTGGATGCACTGAAAATGATTTCCTATCAGCACTATTCAGCAATAGGCGAAAAGTAGAAGCAATCCAAATGTTCATCAGCTGGCGAATGGACAAATGAAATGTGGACTGTCCATACAATGGAATATTATTCAGCCATATAAAGGAATGAAGTACTGATTCATGACACAATGTGTGTGAATGTTAAAAACAAGAAGCTTAGTAAAAGAAGATGCCAAGTATTGGAAGAACAAAAATTGTATGATTCTGTTTACATAAAATCTTCAGAATAGGCAAATCTGTAGGGACAGAGAGGAATTAGTAGTTGCAAAGAGCTGCAAGTGGGAAATTGGAAGTGATTACTAACAGATATAGGGTTTCCATTTATGGTGAAGAAAAAGCTGTGGAACTAGATAGTGGTAATGGTCACACAACACTGTGAATATACTTAATGCCACTAAACTGTATACTTTATCTTAAATTTGTACAAATTGTTAAAATGGTACATTTTATGTTATTTATATATTTCCTCAGTAAAAAATTATAGTAAAGAAATGATATCAAAGGGATATCTGTCTGTAACAACTGTTTAACTTTCCAGTTTACCAGATATTTTACATGCTTAGGGGAAGTATGGGAGCAGGTGTCATGGTTTGGGGAAAGAGCAAAAGGTGTAGAATAGTCACATGAAAGAGTAGGAAGATGAATGACATTAGCATGATTATCAAGCAGTCCTAAAGTTCTGCTTGAGTTTAATGATCATGAATTTAAACTAAAATCAGTCAGCAGGGTTTTGGTTTTTTTCCAGTCAATTCTGTTGTGAGGATGATGAAGAGTAGGTAGAGAATTTTATTTAACTAGGGTTGATATTAAAAGAAAATTTAAAGCATTCTTATTTTATATTTAATTATATTTTTGTGAGTAATTTTCACTCCATTAGTTACATTACTCTACTCTTTCACTTTCAACAAGAGGCTTTTGAGTTCCTCTTCACTTTCTGCCATAAGGGTAGTGTCATCTGCATATCTGAGATTATTGATATTTCTCCCAGCAAGGAGAGTGAAAAGGTTGGCTTGAAGCTCAACATTCAGAAAACAAAGATCATGGCATCTGGTCCCATCATTTCATGGGAAATAGATGGGAAAACAGTGGAAACAGTGTCAGACTTTATTTTTTTGGGTTCCAAAATCACTGCAGATGCTGATTGCAGCCATGAAATTAAAAGACGCTTACTCCTTGGAAGGAAAGTTATGACCAACCTTGATAATATATTGAAAAGCAGAGACATTACTTTGCCAACAAAGGTCCGTCTAGTCAAGGCTATGGTTTTTCCCGTGGTCATGTATGGATGTGAGAGTTGGACTGTGAAGAAGGCTGATCGCCGAAGAATTGATGCTTTTGAACTGTGGTGTTGGAGAAGACTCTTGAGAGTGCCTTGTACCGCCAGGAGATCCAACTGGTCCATTCTAAGGGAGATCGATCCTGGGTGTTCATTGGAAGGACTGATGCTAAAGCTGAAGCTGCAATACTTTGGCCACCTCATGCGACGAGCTGACTCACTGGAAAAGACTCTGATGCTGGGTAAGGTTGGGGGCGGGAGGAGAAGGGGATGACAGAGAATGAGATGGCTGGATGGCATCACCGACTCTGTGGACATGAGTTTGAGTGAACTCCAGGATTTGGTGATGGACAGGGAGGCCTGGCGTGCTGTGATTCATGGGGTCGCGGAGAGTCGGACACGACTGAGCGACTGAACTGAACTGAGTTACATTACAGTCAGAGAATATGGTCTGTATGATGACAATTCTTTGAAAGTGCTTAAGATTGCTTTATGGCCTAGGATCAGTCAGTTCAATTCAGTTTTTTAATATACTATCAAGGTTGGTCATAACTTTCCTTCCAAGGAGTAAGCGTCTTTTAATTTCATGGCTGCAATCAGCATCTGCAGTGATTTTGGAGCCCAAAAAAATAAAGTCTGACACTGTTTCCACTGTTTTTCCATCTATTTCCCATGAAGTGATGGGACCAGATGCCATGATCTTCGTTTTCTGAATGTTGAGCTTCAAGCCAACCTTTTCACTCTCCTCTTTCACTTTCATCAAGAGGCTTTTGAGTTCCTCTTCACTTTCTGCCATAAGGGTAGTGTTATCTGCATATCTGAGGTTATTGATATTTCTCCCAGCAATCTTGATTCCAGCTTGTGCTTCTTCCAGCCCAGTGTTCCTTATGATGTACTCTGCATATAAGTCAAATAAGCAAGGTGACAATATACAGCCTTGACGCACTCCCTTTCCTATTTGGAACCAGTCTGTTGTTCCATGTAAATTTCTGACTGTTGCTTCCTGACCTGCATACAGGTTTCTCAAGAGGCAGGTCAGGTGGTCTGGTATTCCCCTGATAGTTTTTCATAAAGAGTCTACATGTGTTTAAATAGGATGTGTATTCTCTGACACTGATGCAAGACAGATAGATAGATATTCATTAGATCAACTTTGTTAATTGTGTTGTTCCAAATTTCTAGATCTTTATTGACTTCAGTGCTTAATTTTTCACAGATAATTGTGTTATGTAATATTCTAACAGATCATAGGTTTACCTGTTTCCATCTGAAATATCACCTTATTTTATGCTTTATATTATTCTGAGTTTATCTGAAACACATATAGACATAGAATCACTAAAATTACCAGGGAATTAAAACTTTTACTGTTTTGTAGTAACCTTTTCTTTTTTAAAAAATACTTTTTATTTTGTATTGGGGTATATCCTATTAACAATATTGTGATAATTTCATGTGAACAGCAAAGGGACTCAGCCATATATATTCATGTATCCATTCTGTTCCAAACTCTCCTCACATCCAGGCCACCACAAAACATTGAACAGAGTTCCATGTGTTAGTGCTGCACTCAAGATGTCAGCAAATTTGGAAAACTCAGCAGTGGCCACAGGACTGGAAAAGGTCAGTCTTCATTCCAATCCCAAAGAAAGGGAATGCCAAAGAATGCTCAAACTACCGCACAATTGCACTCATCTCACACGCTAGTAAAGTCATGCTCAAAATTCTCCAAGCTAGGCTTCAGCAATATGTGAATCGTGTTTAGAAAAGTCAGAGGCACCAGAGATCAAACTGCCAACATCCGCTGGATCATGGAGAAAGCAAGAGAGTTCCAGAAAAACATCTATTTCTGTTTCATTGACTATGCCAAAGCCTTTGACTGTGTGGATCACAATAAACTGTGGAACATTTTGAAAGAGATGGGAATCCCAGATCACCTGACCTGCCTCTTGAGAAACCTGTTTGCAGGTCAGGAAGCAACAGTTAGAACTGGACATAGAACAACAGACTGGTTCCTAATAGGAAAAGGAGTACGTCAAGGTTATATATTGTCACACTGCTTGTTTAACCTATATGCAGAGTACATCATGAGGAATGCTGGGCTGGAGGAAGCACAAGCTGGAATCAAGATTGCTGGGAGAAATATCAATAACCTCAGATATGCAGATGACACCACCCTTATGGCAGAAAGTGAAGAGGAACTCAAAAGCCTTTTGATGAAAATGAAAGAGGAGAGTGAAAAGGTTGGCTTGAAGCTCAACATTCAGAAAACGAAGATCATGGCATCTGGTCCCATCACTTCATGGGAAATAGATGGGGAAACAGTGGAAACAGTGTCAGACTTTATTTTTTTGGGCTCCAAAATCACTGCAGATGCTGATTGCAGCCATGAAATTAAAAGACGCTTACTCCTTGGAAGGAAAGTTATGACCAGCCTAGATAGCATATTAAAAAGCAGAGACATTACTTTGCCAACAAAGTTCCGTATAGTCAAGGCTATGGTTTTTCCCGTGGTCATGTATGGATGTGAGAGTTGGACTGTGAAGAAAGCTGATCGCCAAGAATTGATGCTTTTGAACTGTCGTGTTGGAGAAGACTCTTGAGAGTCCCTTGGACTGCAAGGAAATCCAACCAGTCCATTCTAAAAGAGATCAATCCTGGGTGTTCATTGGAAGGACTGATGCTAAAGCTGAAACTCCAATACTTTGGTCACCTCATGCAACGAGTTGACTCACTGGAAAAGATTCTGATGCTAGGAGGGATTGGGGGTAGGAGGAGACGGGGATGGCAGAGAATGAGATGGCTGGATGGCATCACCAACTTGATGGACATGAGTTTGAGTAAACTCCGGGAATTGGTGATGGACAGGGAGGCCTGGCGTGTTGTGGTTCATGGGGTCGCAAAGAGTCGGACACAACTAAGTGACTGAACTGAACTGAACTGAACTGACATGGCCACTCCAATGTCCCTAACTATCCATTCCCCCCATTCTTCCCCCTGGCAACCATAAGTTTGTTCTTTAAGTCTGTGAGCCTCTTTCTGTTTTGTAAGTTCATTTGTATCATTCTTCTTTTTTTCAGAATCCACATATAAGGGATGCCATTTGATATTGCTATTTCTCCTCTGACTTACTTCACTCAGTATGATACTCTCTCAGTCCATCCATTTTGCTGAAAATGACATTATTTCATTCTTTTTAATGGCTGGCTAATATTCCATTGTATATATGTACCACATCTTTATCCATTCCTCTGTCAATGGACATTTAGATTGCTTCCATGTCTGGGCTATTGTAAATAGTGTTTCAGTGAACATTGGGTTGCACATATCCTTTTAAATAACATTTTCCTTCAGATATATGCCTAGGAGTGAGATTACAGGGTCATCTGGTAGCTCTGTTTTTAATTTTGTAAGGAACATCCGTGCTATTCTCCATAGTGGCTGAACTAATTTATATTGCCACCAACAGTGTAGGAGGGTTTCCTTCTCTACATACCCTCTCCAGCATTTATTGTTTGTGGATTTTTTGATGATAGCCATTCTGCCTGGTGTGAGGCAGTATCTCATTGTAGATTTGATTTGCATTTCTCCAATAATTAGTGATGTTGAACATCTTTTCATGTGCCTCTTGGCTATCTGTATGTCTTTGAAAAAATGTCTATTTAGGTCTGCCAATTTTTTGATCGGGTTGTATGCTTTATGCTATTAAGCCTCCTGAGTTATTTGTCAGTTTTGGAGATTAATCCCTTGTCAGCACAATATTTGCAAATATTTTCTCCCAATCTGTGGGTTGTCTTTTAGTTTTATTTATTTCTTCCTTTGCTATGCAAAAGCTTTTGAGTAGGTCCCATTTGTTTATTTTTGCTTTTATTTCCATTATTCTGGGAGATGAGTTGAAAAAGATACTGCTGTGATTTATGTCAGAGAGTGTTCTGCTTATATTTTCTTAGTTTTAAAGGTCTCACATTTAGGTCTTTCTCCATATTGAGGTTATTTTTGTATGTGATGTCAAAGAATGATCTAACTTCACTTTTTTTTACATGTAGCTGTCCAGTTTTCCCAGCACCATTTGTTGAAGAGACTATCCAGCATTGTGTAGTAACATTTTATATTTTAAAGAATACTTTGGATTTTCACAGTTTTATTTAACTTTGACATGAATGATATGAATTTCTTTTGGATAGTGTTTTCCTAAGAAATCTCATTCTTTTATTTCATTTCAACTTTTCAGTGTCCTTACATTTATATCACTCATAAATAACAAGTATTGGTATTTTAAAAAATCCAATCTGACAAATTTTGCTTTTACTTAGATATTTTAATTCATTCATAGTTATTGTAGTCATTGATGTATTTGCATTTTTAGCATTTTGTGCTTCTTATTTTACTGCTATGTAATTTCATTCTTTTTCTGTTTTCTTTTGGACAGACATTTTTTTTTAATCTCATACCATTTTTCTCCTGATTTTAAAGTGATATACTTTCTATTATTTTTGTGGTCAACCTTGAAGTTTAAATGTTTATGCTTAAGAAAGTTTGAATTATATTAATGCCTCTACCCTGCTACTGAATAATATAAACATCTTAAAACATACTAGTTCTAACAGTTTACTTCTTGGCTTGCATGGTGTCTTTTATAATGTTTTAGTTTCAACTAGTCTTATTTTAAATCCACAAGTTGAAAATGATTATTTATGCTTTGTAGAGGCTATATTTGCTTTTATTTTCCACATGTTTATCATGTTACTTTCTCACTATCTACAACTTTCTTTGTGAAACTGGTCTTTTGTTTTTCTTTCCTGAAATACATCTTTATAGGACCCTTTATTAAGTATCTGTTGGTAGTAACCTACTCAGTTTTATTTACCTGAAAGCTATTTACCATTGATCTTGTAAAATAGTTTCCCAGGAATTAGTGATGGACAGGGAGGCCTGGCATCCTGTGATTCATGGGGTCGTGGAGAGTCGGACATGACTGAGTGACTGAACTGAACTGATCTTTAAGTTTTCAGTTATTTTCCCTTAGACTTTGATACTACATTTTATTGTCCTGATTTTTAGCTTCTGTTATGGTTTTTGAGAAGCTAATTGTCAGTCTAATCACTGTTCTCTTGAAGGTAAGTTAATTCTTTATTTGCTTTTAAGAATTATTCACTTTGCTGTAAATCAACTATGCTCTAATAAAGATTTTTACAAAATAATTGGTCTTTATCGTTGGTAATTTTTTGTATTACTATGAGGTGTATAGGTGTAAATTTATTTATCCAGCATGGGATTCATTGGTCTGCTATCATCAGGTTGAAAAAAATCCTTAGTGATTATCTCTTCAAATATTTTCTCTCCTACAATTTTTAAATCATATTTTGGGAGAACTATAATTTGAAATATATCTGACCTCTTTATTTTATTCTCCAGATTTCATGAACTCTTTCACATTGTCTATATCTGTTTGTATTGCACTGTGGGTAATTTCATTAGGTGCTTCTTTCATTCATTCAGTTATTCTTTTGTTATCTTACCTGATTCCTATTGTTTACATTTTCAATTTCAATTATTACTTATTCAACATTTAGAAACCCACTCCAGTATTCTTGCCTGGAGAATCCCATGGACAGAGGAGCCTGGCAGGCTACAGTCTATGAGGTCACAAGAGTCAGACGTGACTTAGCAACTAAACAACCACAACATTTAGAATTTCTTTTTGACTCTTTTTCAGCCTTCTGATTCATTTTTAATAGTTAAGTTGTGGCTTTAGAAAGAAAAGAAAGTTGGTTGCTTAGTCCTGTCTGACTCTTTGTGATCCCATGGACTGTAGCCCCCCCAGGCTCCTCCATCCATTTAATAAGACAGTATATATATGTCACCATGTATCTCGTGGACCGAGATTTTCCACTTTTAGCACAAGCATTTTGGCATCCGGTAGACGTAAAGTGTCAGTAATTCAGTCATGTCCGACTCTTTGCAACCCTATGGACTGTAGCCCACCAGGCTCCTCTGTCCATGGAATTCTCTAGGAAAGAATACTGGAGTGAGTTGCCATTCCCTTTTCCAGGGGATCTTTCTAACCCAGGGATCAATCCCAGGTCTCCTGTCTTGCAGGCAGATTCTTTACTATCTGAGCCACCAGGAAAACTGGTTGTGGCTTTAAAACTGATGCTACTGTTGATACAGGCAACAAATCATATGGGAAATATTTTTTTCTCCAAGGCTAAAATAATTGATTTTCCATGTGCGATGTTTTCTTTTCTCCCTTTTTTTATTTCACATTTTTATTAATAATATAATGATCTAGGAATCTCAGCTATTTGCAGTGTCTTTATGTTTATTTTCCACCTTGTACTGGCCCTAGGTCTCATAATGTCACTCTGGACAGATAATGCTGCTGTTTAGTGTGCTGTTGTTTAGTTCCTGAGTTCTGACTCTTTGTGACTCCATGAACTGTAGCCTGCCAGGCTCCTCTGTCCAGGAGATTTCCCAAGAATCCAGAAGTGGGTGCCATTTCCTTCTCCAGGAGATCTTCCTGACCCAGGGATCAAAACCCGGGTCTTGATCTGCATTGACTGGCAGATTCTTTATCACTGAACCACCTGGGAAGTCCATGGACAGATAGTAGGTTGTAATAAATATTTGTTCTAAAAGATCTTGTAGGTCTTCATAGAACCGTTCAACTTTGGCTTCTTCAGCATTGCTGGTAGGGGCATAGGCCTGGATTACTGTCATATTGAATGGTTTGCCTTGGAAACGAACAGAAATCATTCTGTCATTTTTAAGATTGCATCCAAGTACTGCATTTCGGGCTTTTTTGTTGACCATGATGGCTACTCCATTTCTTCTAAGGGATTCCTGCCCACAGTAGTAGATATAATGGTCATCTGAGTTAAATTCACCCATTCCAGTCCATTTTAATTCACTGATTCCTAGAATGTCTATGTTCACTCTTGCCATCTCCTGTTTGACCACTTCCAATTTGCCTTGATTCATGGACCTAACATTCCAGGTTCCTATGCAATATTGCTCTTTACAGCACCGGACCTTGCTTCTATCACCGGTCACATCCACAACTGGGTATTGGTTTTGCTTTTGTTCCATCCCTTCATTCCTTCTAGAGTTACTTCTCCACTGATCTCCAGTAGCATACTGGGCACCTACCGACCTGGGGAATTCCTCATTCAGTATCCTATCATTTTGCCCTTTGATACTGTTCATGGGATTCTCAAGGCAAGTATACTGAAGTGGTTTGCCATTCCCTTCTCCAGTGGACCACATTCGGCTGTGGTCCATGTGATCAGATCAACTAGTTTCCTGTGATTATGATTTCAGTGTGTCTGCCCTCTGATGCCCCCTAGCAATACCTACGGTCTTATTTGGGTTTCTCTTACCTTAGTTGTGGAAAATCTCTTCACAGCCGCTCCAGCAAAGTGCAGCCGCTGTACCTTACGTTGGACGAGGGGTATCTCCTCAAGGCCGCCCCTCCTGACCTTGAACGTGAAGTAGCTCCTCTCGGCCCTCCTGCGCCCGTGCAGCCACCGCCTGTTGGATGTGGGGTAGCTCCTCTCGGCCGCTGGCCTTGGCCTCAGGCATGGGGTAGCTCCTCTCGGCGCGCCTCTTTGCCTGGTCAGTTGCACCGGGGCCGGCGTCTCTCGCGTCTGCGCCGCCGAGCCGGCGTCTCTCGCACAAACACCCAAAAAAGATGTCCTTTTCATTATAGGGGACTGAAACACAAAAGTAGGAAGTCAAGAAACACCTGGAGTAACAGGCAAATTTGGCCTTGGAGCATGGAATGAAGCAGGGAAAAGGCTAATAGAGTTTTGTCAAGAGAACACACTGGTCATAGCAAACACTCTCTTCCAACAACACAAGAGAAGACTCTACACTTGGACATCACCAGATGGTCAACACCGAAATCAGATTGATTATATTCTTTCCAGCCAAAGATGGAGAAGCTGTACACAGTTAGCGAAAACAAGACCAGGAGCTGACTGTGGCTCAGATCATGAACTTCTTATTGCCAAATTCAGACTGAAATTGAAGAAAGTAGGGAAAACCACTAGACCATTCAGATATGACCTCAATCAAATCCCTTATGATTATACAGTGGAAGTGAGGAATAGATTTAAGGGACTAGATCTGATTGATAGAGTGCCTGATGAACTCTGGACGGAGGTTCATGACATTGTAAAGGAGACAGGGACCAAGACCATCCCCATGGAAAAGAAATGCAAAAAAGCAAAATGGCTGTCTGAGGAGGCCTTACAAATAGCTGTGAAAAGAAGAGAAGCGAAAAGCAAAGGAGAAAAGGTAAGATATAAGCATCTTAATGACGAGTTCCAAAGATTAGCAAGGAGAGATAAGAAAGCCTTCCTCAGTGATCAATGCAAAGAAATAGAGGAAAACAACAGACTAGGAAAAACAAGAGATCTCTTCAAGAAAATTAGAGATTCCAAGGGAACATTTCATGCAAAGATGGGCTCGATAAAGGACAGAAATGGTATGGACCTAACAGAAGCAGAAGATATTAAGAAGAGGTGGCAAGAATACACAGAAGAACTGTACAAAAAAGATCTTCACGACCAGGATAGTCACGATAACGTGATCACTGACCTAGAGCCAGACATCTTGGAATGTGAAGTCAAGTGGGCCTTAGAAAGCATCACTACGAACAAAGCTAGTGGAGGTGATGGGATTCCAGTTGAGCTATTTCAAGTCTTGAAAGATGATGCTGTGAAAGTGCTGCACTCAATATGCCAGCAGATTTGGAAAACTCAGCAGTGGCCACAGGACTGGAAAAGGTCAGTCTTCATTCCAATCCCAAAGAAAGGCAATGCCAAAGAATGCTCAAATTACTGCACAATTGCACTCGTCTCCCACGCTAGTAAAGTCATGCTCAAAATTCTCCAAGCCAGGCTTCAGCAATATGTGAACCGTGAACTCCCAGATGTTCAAGCAGGTTTTAGAAAAGGCAGAGGCACCAGAGATCAAATTGCCAACATCCGCTGGATCATGGAGAAAGCAAGAGAGTTCCAGAAAAACATCTATTTCTTCTTTATTGACTATGCCAAAGCCTTTGACTGTGTGGATCACAATAAACTGTGGAAAATTCTGAAAGAGATGGGAATACCAGACCACCTGACCTGCCTCTTGAGAAACCCATATGCAGGTCAGGAAGCAACAGTCAGAACTGGACATGGAACAACAGACTGGTTCCAAATAGGAAAAGGAGTGCGTCAAGGCTGTATATTGTCACCTTGCTTATTTAACTAATATGCAGAGTACATCATGAGGAACGCTGGGCTGGAAGAAGCACAAGCTGGAATCAAGATTGCTGGGAGAAATATCAATAATCTCAGATATGCTGATGACACTACCCTTATGGCAGAAAGTGAAGAGGAACTCAAAAGCCTTTTGTTGAAAGTGAAAGAAGAGAGTGAAAAGGTTGGCTTGAAGCTCAACATTCAGAAAACAAAGATCATGGCATCTGGTCCCATCAGTTCATGGGAAATAGATGGAAAAACAGTGGAAACAGTGTCAGACTTTATTTTTTGGGGGCTCCAAAATCACTGCAGATGCTGATTGCAGCCATGAAATTAAAAGACACTTACTCCTTGGAAGGAAAGTTATGACCAACCTTGATAATATATCAAAAAGCAGAGACATTACTTAGCCAACAAAGGTCCATCTAGTTAAGGCTATGGTCTTTCCCGTGGTCATGTATGGATGTGAGAGTTGGACTGTGAAGAAAGCTGATCGCCGAAGAATTGATGCTTTTAAACTGTGGTGTTGGAGAAGACTCTTGAGAGTCCCTTGGACTGCAAGGAGATCCAACCAGTCCATTCTAAGGGAGATCGATCCTGGGTGTTCATTGGAAGGACTGATGCTAAAGCTGAAGCTGCAATACTTTGGCCACCTCATGCGACGAGTTGACTCACTGGAAAAGACTCTGATGCTGGGTAAGGTTGGGGGCGGGAGGAGAAGGGGACGACCGAGAGTGAGATGGCTGGATGGCATCACCGACTCTATGGACATGAGTTTGAGTGAACTCTGGGATTTGTTGATGGACAGGGAGGCCTGGCGTGCTGTGATTCATGGGGTCGCGGAGAGTTGGACACGACTGAGCAACTGTACTGAACTGAATAAATATTTGGTTCTATAAACATACAAAGGAGAGTTACTTTTAAAGTGTTTGCTTTCCTGTCTAAATTCATGCTCTTACTTTCATATCTCATCATTAAGAATTTTGAATATGGTCTTGTTATCTCAGTTCTACATTTACAAATACCTTTAAAAAATTTTGTTCTTATTCATAGGTGTTTTACAGTGAGATAATTGATAGGCTTTCCAGTGCGCTATATTTGCAGAACAGAATCACACATTTTGTTTCTTGAATCTACTTATAAACATAGAAAACAATCAATTTCATCCAGAATTTCATCACTTTCATCCAGAATTTCAAAACTTATTGCAGTAGATTATACAAACATTATTTATAGTAATTTCTCCTGTAACTTTTAGACATTTGTCTCTGTTTCATTTCTAATTTTATATGTTTTGTTTTCTCCCATTTATTTTTTCTTACAACAACTGGTGGATGATTTATTTCATTTATTTCTTCAAGAGAACTCCTCTTGGATTTATTTTGGAATTATACTGTTTATTTTAAAAGTCTTTAATTAAATTTTGTGAATTTTCTTCTTAGTATATCTTTGGCAAAGTTAATATATTTTTATATTAGTGTTCTCATTTTGTGATTATTACAGGTATTTCTAGGTATTGGTACTTTCTAGATATCTTCCTTTTTGGCATACAAGTTAAGAGACCATGTCTGCATTTATAAATGAATTTTACATGTCTTTTTTGTCATTAATTTTTAGTATTATTGCACCTCTGCTGGAAAATATAGTATGTGGTAATTTTATTTTCTAAATTTCACTGAGTTTCTAGAAATTTTCTAACGGATCATGATTATTAAAACTATTCTATGGGTCCTTGAAAAGAAATTGTATTTTATATTTTCAGATGATAAGGTTTGATTTAGCACAGGCACTCTCTCTGTATATAGAAATCTAGCTTTGCTTATATCTACTTATTATTTCAAATTACTTATTGCACTGAGTACTCTATGCCTGACAAACTTTTCACTATTTAGCTTGCAATTGCGTGAATCTTTCTTCAGACACTTTGGTTCTATTTATGTCAATACTTTAAAAGTTATTACATTGTAGTCTCATTATATGTTGTATTTTAGTAAACTCAGTTGATTTGAAGTCTGATAATAATAATAACAATATAATTATTTTTTTAAATAGTCTGTTTTCTCTGCATCATCCTTTTTTAATCAGTTTTTTGAGGATGTTTTGTTTCATGCATATCAGTTCTTATTTTGATTTTTTAAAACATTTAAAAGGATTTTAATGATCAATTTTATTGTAATTACTAATTATCACTTTAACAAAGCTACTATGGTCTTATATCTGACTTTTACATTTTCTGCCATTTGTAAAAGTATGTCTTTGCTTTTTCCTTTTTTTTAAAGTATATTTAGCTATAGTTTAAGAATTTTTTCTTTGTTTAGTTTTAAGTAACTTGCTCAGACTTAAATTTATAAAACAGCATCCTTGACAACAGAATTCTCTCTATTGTCTCCACTACAATAAAATCATATAGTTTCATTTTCACCAACTTCTGCTCTTTTACTATATATATGTATAGATATGTATATAATTTTTATTTTTATAAATAAAATTTTATACCTTTCTTTTATGGTTTATTTCTTGTCATTTGCATATTTATATATTTTTAATTTTCAAGATACAATTTTACAACTGTAACTGTAATTACTTAGATTTAGTTGTGGGTTGCATGGGTTAGTATTCATTACCAGTCTTTTCATATTGAACTTTCCTACTCTCAACTATTGACTTCTTATAGCTTTCTCCTTTGGATGAAGTATATCCTTAAGTGAGTTTTTAAGGAAAAGTATGTAAGTAATATATCTCCAGAGACTTTATTAATGGAGATGTTAAACTTCTTTTGGTTGTGATAAAAAATAATCCACAAAATAACAGTGGCTTGAATAAGATAGAAGTTTATTTCTCTTTTGTGTAAATCATTAACAGTCATATAATATAATATACTAAAATAAACTAACATATTTTAAGGACTGCCTGGAGGCATGCTTTGCACTTATTATCTCATTAAATCTTCAGAAAAGCCCCTGAGGTGAAATTGAGCATTCTCTCTTCTGCCGCAGGAAAACTGTGGCTCAAAGGGCAAAGGCATCTGTCTTAATGCTAGTAAGCGACAGACCTGGGAGTTGAAGTCAGCATTTTCTAGTTCTCATGGTATCCTCACTTCAGCATACTGCCTCTGAAGAACAAGTGACAAAGTAGAGCTAAGGATAAAGTGCTGTAGGGACAGAGCTGAGCAATTGGCAATTGGCAATTGATAAATTCTTCTTGGGAAGAATCTTCCAAGCAGGCATCAGACAGCAGGTGATATTGGAGAACAGACTTGAATAATTAAAACAAGTTTTCCAGGTGAGTAAGGAAGGAAAAAGCATTCCAGGCTAAGAAGGCAAGAGGTTTGTGTGTGTGTGAGGTATGTAAGCTTTTGTTCCTTAAAGGAATTAGTCTAATCTTTCTATTTCATTTCCAGACATGAAATAGGTGCTTAGTAAGAGCTTATTGACTCAATTTTATTTAGTCATTCTTTTTGTTCTATGTAGCAAACATGCTACTTGCCTCTGTCATATTGTCCTACCCTATCTCAGCAAGATAACCCTAGATACTATGGAAAGAGTAATGTGCCCAGGTGAAAACTATGTGTAATTCCCAGTCTTCCTTACAGTTTGAGGATATAAATGGAATCTCCTGGGAGGGCTTCTGGGAAATTCCCCAAAGTGCCCTTTACGATGTGTTTTGATTCCTGATTAGAATCATATATTTGGAGTCACGAGTCTAGTGGCTTAGACCATGGGGATGGAAGCGACATGGTAGTGACAATAAAATTGAAAGACATAAGGACCCTGGGCCCCTGATGACATTATGAGGTCACCATACAAATTCTAAATGCCTGTTTTAAAAATATATTTTATGTGAAAAATAAATTCTTCTTGTTTATGCTACTATTATCTCTATTATCCGCTATGAGCAACCAAGTACAGTTTTCAACTGATATATCACCAATTCAGCATCCTCTCTAGGAATGTATGTAACTGGAACACTTAAAAATAATTGTGACTAGAAATTACTATTTGGAAAATGCACAGAAATATCAAGAGAATTTCCCAGCTGGACCCCATTCCCAAGGTGGATCTCAAAGACAGTTTTATGCCAACCTTATAACCTGGAGGGATTCCAGAAGCCTTTCAGGAAGAGAAAGTGGCTGCTGATACTGCTATACTTTAGTGGAAGCTGAAAGGCTGGAATGATGACCTTTCAAGAAGAACAAATGTTATTAAATAATGGATTTTGTCCCACCTCCGACAACAGTCAAGAGCAAAAGGATGAAAAGGGAATCCTATTCTTCTATTAATAACTCCTCAGTCAGGCACATGCTGACGAAGCAGAAAGGAACTGTAAAATTAGCAGTTTTGCCTGCAAATTAGCCCCTTGGAAAGCCATAAAAAGAGAAAAGGAATTAAGGAAAATTCTATTAATGGAGTCAAGGATGAAAAATCAAGAGTGATAGAGCATAAATACCCAGACAACTGAGAATTTTTTTTAAAAGAAGATATTACCCAGGTTTTAAATAGCTGCTTAGAGTTGTGTATGAAGAAGGTGTTAATTTATAGCCCTTGATCAGTGTCCTTTCTTAATGGCTCCTTGGAGCAAATCAATCAGAACTTGAAGAACACAAGGTTTAGGTTGATGTTAATAAAATCCACCCCATCTACCCCAAGCTGAGATATTACTGTTCCACTTTAGAATGGCAATGTAATAAGTGAAAAGAGGTTTAACTTCAGAGGCAAAGTTGGGTTTGATCTGGCTCTGTTCCTTCACTAGCCTGGGGAAAGTCTTCCATCGCTCTGTGCCTCTATTTTATCTTCTATCAAAGCAGACAATGATTATGCTTCATTGTGTTAAGAACATTAAATTAAGTACCATATAAAGAATTTGGTCCCTAGTAGGTTGTTAACAATTGTTAGTCCTTTTATATTTTTCTTTCCTCATCAGAGGGCCAGGGACATCAAACCTCCTTGCAAACCTATGCAAAGCAGTTAAATTTAGTTCTGGGAAATTCTCCCCATAAGATCAGTCCCTATTGAGGAGCTGAACACATTTTCATAATTTATGACTGGTCTTGGGCAACAGGCTCCCATTTGCAATTTTATGAAAATGATAAATCAATATCCAATAGTGGGGGATAATCTCAAGAAAGGTACTGAGACTCTTTTTAACAATAAAAGGACAGGGATTCCTGTCTCCAGCAAGGAGCATAGATAGGAGATCTTTGATACAATTTGTTTTATTTTTAGGCTTGGTAGTTTTCACAGTCATAGGTGTCTATACTGAAATTCTAAGAAAAAGTAAAGAGTTTGAGAGCTCTATTGGGGGGCTTGGGTGTGTTAAATCACTCCTGCTTTCTTAGTGCAAGGCAGTATTTCATATCTGAAATACACATTTTCACTCCTAGATCTGAAAAATGGCAAGGTATAGACAAAGCAATTAAATGCACAATGCACCTGGAGGACGAACACTCTTTGAAAGTGGATAAATCGTTAAGAAAGACCTGAACAGCACTTTAAAAAGTCTTTTTCTCTAATTGATGGCTGTCGCTTATAAGACTGGGCAAGCAAATAAGGAAGATCTAACTGTACTAGCAACACTCATCAGGGTCACCTTCAAATGTTATAATGTAATCCCAGAATCATTCCCCTCCAAGCTCCAAGATCATCCTCTAAGCGAAGAGGATTTAAAGAGCCTCTTGATGAAAGTGAAAGAGGAGAGTGAAAAAGCTGGCTTAAAACATCAACATTCAAAAACGAAGATCATGGCATCTGGTCCCATCACTTCATGGCAAATAGATGGGGAAACAATGGAAACAGTGACAGACTTTATTTTTTTGGGCTCCAAAATCACTGCAGATGGTGACTACAGTCATGAAATTAAAAGACTCTTGCTCTTTGGAAGAAAAGCTATGACCAAACTAGAGAGCATACTAAAGAGCGGAGACATTATTTTGCCAACAAAGATCTGTCTAGTCAAAGCCATGGTTTTTCCAGTAGTCATGTATGGATGTGAGAATTGGACCATAAAAAAAGTTGAGCACCAAAGAACTGATGCTTTTGAACTGTGGTGTTGGATAAGACTCTTGAGAGTCCCTTGGACTGCAAGGAGATCCAACCAGTTCATACTAAAGGAGATCAGTCCTAATTTTAGCCACCTGATGTGAAGAACTGACGCATTTGAAAAGACTCTGATATTGGGAAAGATTGAAGGCAGGAGGAGAAGGGGATGACAGAGAATGAGATGGTTGGATGGCATCACCGACTCAGTAGACATGAGTTTGAGTAAACTCCGGGAGTTGATGATGGACAGGGAGGCCTGGCTGTGCTGCAGTCCATGGGGTCGCAAAGAGTGGGACACGACTGAACTGTGGTCTTTGTGTACCTCTACAGAGATTGTTAATTTGAGGAGCAAATAAAACACTCAGGATAACATGCACCCCCTAAAAATATCTAGACAGATTTTCAATATACTTTGCCTATTGATGGACTAGTTCTATTTGTGAAGTTTTGTGCATCAAAAAACTTTGAATTTTATCAGGTTGTTGATTAATTTACCTCTGAGAAAGTGGCATTTAATTTTAGCTACTCAGGTGGCGCTAGTGGTAAAGACCCTGCCTGCCAATGCAGGATACACAGGAGACTTCGGTTTGATGCCTGCGTCAGGAAGATCCCCTAAAGGAGGGCACAGCAACCCACTCCAGTATTCTTGCCTGGAGAATCCCATGGACAGAGGAGACTGGTGGGCTACAGTACATAGGATCTCAATGAGTTGGACATGACAGAAGTGACTTAGCATGCACACGCACTATATTTTGCAACATTTAATAGTGTATGCAATAGATGGCTTCTCCAGAGGTTATTCTATGCCAATGGCATTTAGCAGATAGAACAAAGTGCATCATCTTGCCCACAAAACACAGACAAGTCTCTCTGGAGAGCTGTATGCTAAATAACTGGTACTGGTGACAAAAGTACTCTAAATCTGAATTTCCTGTCACTAATATGGATTTCTTACTCTGAGAGCCTGTCTTCTTGGCCACATTTTATGATGCCAATGAAGACAGGCCAGAGATGACCTCATGTGTAACTTGGCGTTAGAGCACCACGTGTGTCCAATGATGGTGGCAGGCACTATTACTATATCAAGGTAAATAAAAGTCCACTTTTTAAAAATGCCAATTCAAGATACAAATCATTTGTACAGCATACTCAGCATGGAACTTTGAGCAGTCTGGTATCCTGAAGACTTCCAAGCTTCAGTTCCAAGGATTTGCCAGCCATCCTTGGCAAACCTGGGATCATAGATATTCCAGTCTCTGCATTCATCATCACATGGCCATTTTCTTCCTGTGTGAATTTCCCCTCTTCTTATAAGGACATCAGTCACATTGACTTAAGGTCCCACCCTACTGCTGTGTGACCTTATCTTAACTAATTACATCTCCAATGACTCTGTTTCCAAATAAGTTCACATTCTGTACTAGGGGTTAAGACTTTGAAGTTCAGCCAGACCCACTTAGTAATAAAGTGACCTTTGCCAAGTTACTTAAGCCACGGTTTCATCTTCCAAAAATAGGACTAAAATTTGAGAAAATTAAATGAATGGCTGCAGAGTGTATATCAAAAGATGATCAGCACAGGGTAGGTGCTGAAGAATGCTACTTTTTTCTTTCTCAATAATAAAACTTTATTGTCTGATCAATTTATTTTTTTATATATTCTACTCCTCTAGCAAAGATTTATTGAACACTTAATATATGCCATGTACTAAGGTATCACTCATATAGCAGAAAAAGAGATGTGATCCTTTCCCTCATGGAAGTTAATCCAACTCTATCCTGGATTTTAATTGAAGAGTTTATTTAGCAAAATGGCCTTCAAGATAAGAATGTTTGTGAATTCCCTCAGATCTGGGAATGTATATTCAATTAATTAAACTGTGACTCAGAAAAGTGAAGAAAGCTGCCTGTAAGCTCTCAGCTAGTAACTACTAGAGCCACTTTCCTCTCTGCTACACCTAAGAGTCTGTGTGTTATTGGTCAGGCATTTAAGTTGTCAAACTGAAGACATAGGATGCAGAGATGCATGAGTAAGAATAGTGGCTCAATCCTCCTTTAGTAAAACCCTTGACTCTATGCATTGGGTGGTGGTTTATCTTGAAAACTGCCAGGCCACTTTTCTATCCAGTTATGGCTTCCTTTTATACTCATATGACACCAATTCAAGTGAAGCTTCAATTCAGTTCAGTTTAGTCGCTCAGTTGTGTCTGACTCTTTGTGACCCCATGAATCACAGCACACCAGGTCTCCCTGTCCATCACCAACTCCTGGAGTTCACTCAAACTCATGTCCATCGAGTCGGTGATACCATCCAGCCATCTCATCATTATGCCAAATTCTGCTTACTTTATGATGAGTGGAGAGATCTAGTAGCACCCTTTAACCATGGTCTTTTGGAAATCAGAATGTTAAGGGATGCAATCAATGGCCACATATGTAGACTTATTACAATATTTTGACACCCTTAATTCTCTGTTCTAAGAAACTAGATAACTATGCATTATATGAAAGGGATTCCCTTACCATGTTTCTTATTGACTGCCAAGTCTTCCCAAGATTCTGTATGACTACTCAAGGACTCATAAACACAAATGCCAGGTAACAAGCTCTCTATATGGTTTGTTTTTTTGGAGAAATCCTAGGAGATTAGCAGCTTGGAAGTCCTTTTAGCTGTGGAGTTGATGTCTGTTTATATGTCCTTTTCCTTCACTTTATGGTCTATGTGGATCATATATTCTGCTGGACACCAGCAGGAATCCGAAAAGCCTTTCAGAATAATATATTTCTTCTTTTTGGGGTGGAGGGATAACCTACTTCAGAACTCTTTAAGTATCTTATCATGAATTTGCTGAGGCTTACTAAGTAGGTTACATGATTCATTTGTCCACATATAGTTGTGAATCAAAGTCTATTCAATATTGAAAAGGTTCTTCTTACTGTCACTGCTGTCAGTGAGGATCTCAGGGCAGTGGTTCTCAACTGAGAGCAATTTTGCCAGCCTCCTCCCAGGAACATTTGTCTGCAGACAGTTTTGCTTTTTGTAACTGGTATATGTGTGGAAGTGTCATTGTCATCTATGTGGTAGAGATAAAGGATGCTGTTAAACATCCTACAATCACAGGAACCTTTTCCACAAGAAAGAATTATCTGGCCCAAATATCAATAGTATCATCAATAGGTTGAGAAACCCTAACCTAGAAGAATATTTTTCTCTTACAGCCTTCAGGTATCTCTTCGGAAACTATATGAACCTGTGTTCCAGGGTCAGATCAATTACTTATTAATTATTTTTACATAGTCAAACAGTTCAGTGCTTTTTGACATGGGCTTCACTGCTTGTATGTAAAAATGAGGGAAGTGGTTTTGGGGAAACTGAAACATATTGAGCCACTAGTTAAATTTTATGGTCAAAGGAAAAGGGGGGAAACATTTAGCATTCAAAGATTTTATTTTTGAAGAGTTGTTTATAATAGAGAATAGTATAAGACAATTCTATATAAATCTCCCCATTCTGGCTCAGGAGGTAAAGAATGTGCCTTTACTGCGGCAGACCCAGATTCGATCTCCTGGGTCAGGAAGATCCCTTGGGGAAGGGAATGGCTACCCACTCCAATATTCTTGCCTGGAGAATTCCATGGAGAGAGGATCATGGTAGGCTACAACCCATGGGGTTGCAAAGAGTTGGACACAACTGAGCAACTAATACTACTTTCTGTTTAAATAAATGATAGTTTATTTCATAAAACATTATGAGGATCTTATTTAAAAATCAGTTCTTATACATGGAAAATGCCTTTATTCTAATGCTAGGAATGAGAGTAATGGGATTCAAATTTGTATGTAAAGCCAGCAAGAGGGAAATTGGTTCCTTTGTTTTCTGAGCAGCCTCTATCCTTCTTTCTTACTGTTGCACTCATCACAGTGCCCATGATTCACCTGTTTATGTTTATGTCCTTATGACCAAACTGTGTACTCCAAGTGGATGTTAGTGGGTTTTAGTCACCTCTGTATCCCCAATGTCTTGTGCATAACTAACTGCATGTCTCTCAGGAGATAGGTTAGTCTACCTGCTTTGGCTTCCTCATCTGAAAAATGCAGGGGAAAAAAAAAAAACTGTGCAGTTGTTGAGAGCAATAAATAAAGCAATGCTGTAAGCATCATAACACTCTGACAGATAATAACCATTCAATAAACTTAGTTATTGCTATTACTTACATTCCAACTCTATCAGTAACAAGGGGTGTAATATTGAGAAAGTAAATCAGGTCTTCTTTTCTTTTCTCTTTTCTTCTTTTCCTTCTGTAAATGAAAACTTGTATTAGACTATCTAAATTCTACTTTCCAGATTCTAGATTTTATATCCTTTGATTCTGAGGATTAAAGTCTTCAGGAGCCTTGCTGGAGGTCTGATCTGGTGCAAACAGAGTTGAAAAGGGGTCCATTGATTGTGGTCTAATGTGACTTTGAAGCTGAGGACAGTCATCAGGAGGGAGAATTTAGTGGGTACGCAAATGATGTAGTGTCAGGGAAAGAGCAGATTAGGCATCAAAGACCTGGGAGACCTCACTCATACGTTGTGTGGCTGCACATATTATTCCTCCATGACAGCTTCCAGCTTCTCACCAGTAATGTAAGAAAGAAATAGTTAGCAAGTTGTAGGGCTCTCCTGCTCCTACCTTGTATGATTTTGGCCCTTTCTCTTCCTGTTGGGCATGCTCTGCTGAATTCACTGTTCTGTGCAGTGGTTGTTCACCTACTCACCACGAGGGTACTCTCCTCCCTCAGTCTTTCTATGACTCTAGATTTTGAAGACAACTCATGTCATCTTCCCATTTAGATGCCACTTTGTTAAGCACTCTTGTTTTGCTGGATAGAAATCCCAGAATAATGCAAGTAGTTTGGATGTCTTAGGATTCTTTTTGCATCAGAATAACTATAATGAGTCTCCTGGGACTAACTGAAGGTTACAGAAAAGCTGTCTGGTACTGAGAACCAAAAGGCAATGGGAAAATCCTTCCCAGGAAACAGAGACGTTCGAGAAATAACAGATTATAAGTCACTTGGAAACAGATTCATAATGATGAATAAGTCATTAAATCTTAATTTTATCCTGTCTTGCTCCAGAAAGGACAACAGATTAAATGAAAGCAGATTTAAATTCAGTATTTGAGTCAAGTTTGTAACTAAGAACTGTAACCTATCAAACAATGAAATTAACTTCCTTTCAAGGAAGGGAGCCTTCAGCTGGAGAGTGGGAAGTTTTAAAGCTGGAGAAGATTCTTGTTTCTAATGAGAGAAAGACTTTAATAACCTTCAAATTCTTTTCATCTCTGACATGGTTATTCTATCCAGGAAGGTGGTAGCACTTGGTGAGAATTAATACTGTGGATTGGCCAATATATCAGGTACCAGACACTAAGCACTACCTGCTCACAATGACCCTAAAAAGAAGACCTTAATAATTTCATCTTGCAGATAAGAAAGTTGTGCCTCAGAAAGAGGTGCAGTAGGGTCTGACTTTCTATTTGGTGAAGAAGCTTTAAGAAGTCAGAAATCAGCTGGTTCTTGCTGCTTTGACTGCACCAATTTGGGTTCATGAGTTCCTCCATAGGGGAACCAATGGAAAGTCAGGTTGTTGACTGCTTTGCACATAGAAGGGGAGAGGAGGAGAAACAAAAGACTCTACTCCTTGACCAAGAGGAGGAAGGAGGATGCCTGTGAAGAGAGCTTGTCTAGGAGTTCCTGCCACCTGGCATTTCCACCTGCTAGAAGCCAGATAGACACCTCCATGCCAGCCTGTCAGTAGAGAAACTGGCAAGGAGAGAACTCACTCAGAGGCTGTTGGGCACAACAGCCTGCCCACAGGGTATTCTGTGAAAGGGAGGACCCTAGGAGCAAGTAGTGGCCAATCCCAGTGGTCAGCAGGGAGAGAAAAGGAAGACAGGGCTGAAATGTATTGTGTGTCTTACGCACTGTGTTGTCCTCAGCACTTTAAAAATATTTCCTCTTTTAATTCCTCTCAACAGTCCTATTAAGAAGGTATTATTTTCTTCATTTTTCCAAATGAAGACACTAAGGCTTTTAGCAAAATTGTCTTACATTATTCAGCGTGCATTGGATATTAAATCAATCTTGTCTGACTCTGAATTCCACATTTTTCTACCTAATTATGGTTTTCTAAATTCTATTCACTGGTGTCCCTTCTTGCATTTTCACCATAACTGCATAGCCCTATACTTTTATCTGACATTTTTCTATAAATCAACTCCCTTCCTTCTTAAATTTTAGTTAGATGAATGAATTTTAAAAGGGAGATGCATAATGCCAACATAAATGGAAAGCAATTTCACTTGCCCTAAATAGATGGTAATAACAAAAATGGACAAATGAAAACAAAATAATGTTATTAAATTCCTGTTGTAAAGCCTTAGGTCTAGAAGGTTCTGTGCCTAAGACATACTTTCTTTGTAAAAATGAAGATTAGTGAAGTGTTAGATTCTAAAGGTGCAGATCACCAAAGTGATGCTTTCCTCATTGGTATCATTGAATGGATTGAAAGAGAATTGAAATTCTTGTCATGTGTTTCAAGGCTATTTAATGCCCTTTCTCTAACCCACCACATGCCATTTCCTGGGCCATCAGTATTCCATGTCTGTACTTTGGCAAGTTCATCATGATCGTGGCAATCTTATAAGGTCCTGTCCTGAAATCAAGCAAGTGCTCACTTTGAACATCATTTCCCCAAATGAAATAACACAGGTTACTAGATAAGAAGCAGAGAAGGATGTAGAAAATATCTAGATCCTCCCAAGCAGTTTTCCTACCTTGAGTTAGTCATCCAATATGTCATGAAGCCCATGACAATTTTCTGCTAAGGAAAATGAAGAGATTTCTGGTTTCAGATATAAGTAATTCTCAATTTCTTATCTTGGAATTCAAGATCTTGTAAAATTCTGTTAGGCCCCACCACCAGCATTGTACTCAGCCCACAGTAAGTCAAAACGAACCATTCATCATGTCTCTTATATGTCTTCAAAGTGTCCTGCCACCATACTATTGCAATTCAGTTCTCTCAGTTCTCATAGTGTATCTCCATGGGTAATTGTAGGGGTAGGGGGCAGGCAGAGAGAGACAGCCCTGAAAAGATAAGAGTAAGAAAAGGTCATTTTTAATTTGATTGTTTGCTTTTTTTTTGTTATTATTGTTCAACTCTTGGATAGAATCTCTAGTATTAATAAATTCATCCCAAACTGTTCTGTTCTTTCACCTAAATCTGATGAAAAAGAAAAAGTTGTGCTAAATGGAATCAGAAGTGCTCATTGGGAGGAAAAAACAATAACTGCCACTTTCAGGAACAGAAAATGGACAAGGTTGAAGGCCAATTATCGGTGATTTAAAAAAAAATTATTTATTTTTGGCTATGCTAGGTTTTCATCGCTATACGTGGGCTCTTTTTAGTTGCAGCAAGTGGGGGCTACTCTCTAGTTGTGGTACACTGGCTTCTCATTGTGGTGGCTCTTCTAGTTGCAGAGCACGGGCTCTAGGAGAACATGGGCTCAGTGGTTGCAACTCATGGGCTCTAGAGGAAGGGCTCACTAGTTGTGCACAGGCTTAGCTGCTCCGGGGCACACGGAATCTTCCCAGACCAGGGATGAACTCATGTTCCCTGCATTGACAGGTGGATTCTTTTTTTCTTTTTAATTATTTATTTAATTTTTGGCTTTATGGTCTTTGTTGTTGCACGTGGGCTTTCTCTAGTTGTGGCAAGCAGGGGCTACTCTCGTTTTGGGGCATGGGTTTTCCACGACAGTGACTTCTCTTTTTGCAGAGGACAGGCTCTAGAGCACAGGCTTCTGTAGTTGCAGTGCACGGGCTTAGTTGCCCTGTGGCATGTGGAATCTTCCCGGATGAGGTATCAAACCAGTGTTGTCCTCTGCATTTGAAGATGGTTTCATAACCACTGAACCACCTGGGAAGTCCAGTGATTTTGTGTTCAATACCCAAACATCAAAGGAACTTGTGGCTATGAAGAAAGTTTTAATATTCGAAACCTCAGGACTACTTCGGCTGTAAGGTCCTGGAATGCTCATGGAAATTTTGAGGTTACTAAAGAAATCATGTGACTGTCACATGATAAGTTTATAACTGTCTTATGAGGACAATAAAATGATACATTTTGAAAAAGAAAAAAAAAACACAGTTGAATATTGCAGAAATTTTCAAATATACACTATTACATACTTTTTGCCTTTTCTGTTTGATTTATTTGAAAACATAATTGCAAAAGATTGTGAAAATAAATAAACTTTGGAAGGATTTTTTAAAAGTAAGAGGAGAGTATGCAAAGGTTTGAAAGATGTCTGCTGGGGTTGGTGATAGAAAAGCTCTGAGAAAACTCCTGGAATTGTTTCAGTTCTGGGTTGGGGGTGTTGGTGGATTGAGGAATAAGTGGGGGTTGAGTACCCAGAGACAGCAAGAACACCTTATCAAGTGAGATAAAAGATGAAAAATGAAGTGTTAGATAGGGAGGAACATAGAAAAGCTCAGAGCATATTTTCAGGTTGAGATTTGGCTCCTTTTTGCAGGACACAAAAGATTAGAGAGGAAGAGGCTTAAGAGCTACACTGAGAGCCTATGGGGGAGAACAGAATCAAGAAATGTGAAGGGCTTGGCCTTGTACCTGAGGAAGGACACAGTACAGTAAAGTGATGACTTTCTATAAATGGAATGGAATTAGCAAAATGAATTTGTAGCACACATTTACCATTAAATAGCTGGAGAGATCTCCCTGGATTTTTGCCATTCAATATATAATATTAGAAGAGTCAGCATGCTAATCATCACATAGAATCACTGAATATTTAAGGTGGAAGGAGGTCCTGTCCTCTGCCTTATATTCAGATCCATGTCAGACCAAGGGTAGGCCTACCTGTTTAACTGTATCGGCAGATTAATGACTACATAAAAGAGAAAATTCTACTTTCAGAAATCCTTAAATATCAGGAGGTGATATTTTGAATAGAAGTGGTATCAACCTCCCCACCAGATGCTTCTAGTTTTGCTCTTAAAAATCCCTCAGGACTTGAATCCCTCTTCAAATATGTGGACAGTGATGGACTCTTCCCCCTTAAACCAAGATAATAGGCTATTCAACCATTTTTCATATGAAATGGTTTCAAAACCTTTCATTGTCTCAGGGATTGTTTTTTGTATATACAAATATCTGTTTAAAGTGTGGTGTACTAAAATAAAAATATCACCTGAGCAATGATTTGATCAGGGAAAAGTTTTGAAGAGTCCATTCTAGGTACTCAGTTTCATTAAGTCCAGCCAAATTGCTGATTGAGATTTATGGAGTACTTATTATATGCAGGCAATTTCTTAGAAGTTTTAATGCATCAACTTATTTAATCTTTTCAATAACCCTATGAGGTAGGAACTATTAATATTCCATTTTACAAACTGATGATTGGAAACCAAGGTGGGCTAAGCAATTTTCCCAAAGTAACTAAGCTAGCAAGTGGCTGAGTTGGGATTTGAACGCAGATTTGTTTGACTTTGTTATGTTATGACCTTCTCACATGGTGGCGTGTTTTTTTATTCATTTCCTTTCCATCCTGTTCTTATAAAAGTAGGTTTCTTTAACAAAGTGCTGAGTAAAGAATATGGCATACAGAGGCTCTTGTTAAATATGGGGTGAATCCTTGTGGTAGAGATATTGCTAGTTCCCATTTTGCAGATGGGAAAATTGAGGCTCAAGTAAACAATAAATATTTATTAAGAGCCCATTAAGCACCAGACACAGCACTGTGGCCAACCGTGGGACAAAAGTAAGCACAGAGTTATACAAAAAGAATATATATATATATATATATATTTCACATACACACAAAGAATCCTATATCTGGGCTCAAAGATGAACTTTATTTCCATGACATCACAGCTTTTTATTGCAGCAAACTCCTCAGAATCAATCTAGAAGAACAGAGCTTGCCCCCTCTGACAAAACCAAAAAAACAATCAACCGACAAACTGAAAAACTTGTTCAGAAAAGCAAAGATGTCCTTAGAGACAAAGAAAAGATTCTGGAGAGGAAAAACAATAATGTATGTGTCAAGGAATAGAGGGTCTCTTCCCATCTCCCCACAAATCTAAAACACTTTTTATGAATACCCCCCACCAGCAAATATGGCATTTAAAAAAATATCCCCTAAAAGTGTAAATCAGAGCACAGACTATATTTCATGCCAAGAGGCTTGTATATCCATCAGGTATTTATGGTGCTGCTGTTAGCCAACTCTCCCATCTGGGATGTCTTTAGTCATCTTTCATCTGGTACACCTATTAGAGAAACTCCAGAGCCATCCATAACAAAAGGACTCATCTTTTAGAACTCCTTTGGCAGGGGGGAGAAATCCAAAGCTTTCCCATAAAGCCTGTATTCCGCATTGCGTTTTAAGTGGTTGTTTGATATGATAATGTCTTTGGGGGGAAACTTGGCCCTGCCTCCCAAGGATAATAGAGGATGATTATTTTATTCTGTTGTGCCCTCTAACGAGGAACTATCTGTTAAAAAGCAGAAGGGTGTGTGTAATCTACAAATTATGGAGGGAAGAGATTGAAGATCCTCTCTGCATCCCCCCTCCCCAAAACTAAAAGCTTCAGCCAAAAAAAGAGTTTTTCATCCTTTCTAAATTGGGTAGTGAGTACCTGCAATAACCTAAAACCAATTTAAAAAAACACAGAAGAGGAAAGATTTAATAGACTCTTCCATTAATATGATCGAATATTCCTGGAACCAAATTGTTTCCTATATACTTTCCAGTCTGACTCTGTTCAAGCAGAGGTGAAATCTAAAATCTAAACATGAGCTATTTTTTAAAAATAATCATTTCGAAAGAGATGAATGCATCGCTGAGAAAAAACAACGGCTTTAATTGTCACTTTGAACACCGCAAAGCTATCTCATTAATCCCTCAGCAGAATGCCTCATTATTAAAATAATATGTGGGGAGTTTGCAGTCCATAAAAGCCAGGAAACAAATTCATTGGTAAAATGTTCCAAAATGTCTCAGAAAGAAATAAAACTACCAGAACTTTCATCCTATTCCAATCATAGACACCATGTTCATGAGGAATTGTAATTCATCTTGACGTGACTGCTTAAGTGGTTCCAAACCACAAACCCATGCTGGAGACCATGCTGACTGCTTCCATCCTTGGCCTGGATGCAGAGACACAGGCCTGCAAGTGTCTCCTATGCATTAGACAGTCAGATCAGAGAGGGGCTGGCTAAACGAATGGAGGTGAGGAAGTTGCAGGGTTTTATGCCTTATTAATTGGACATCGCTATTTAAACTCTTGAAGACTCCAAATGGCTTTGGCATATGGTCAGACCCATAAAATAAATGGACTCAAGAAGTGAAAAGGAATACTCTGAGTTAGGCCATTTCCTGTTCCTCCCTAGAATCCTAAACTGTATCAGGTACCAGAATTTCAAGCTCAAATCTCAACTTAATACTCAGCCAGTCTCTAAATATTACTATAACAATAATCAAGGCTTTTCTTTTTCTCCTTGTTGCTGTAACCTCTTCAAGAGGTGATGGCATGAATAAATAACCACCTTTATTTTTAATTGGCCAATAGGTATCGGTCGAAATAATTTGCTCAGCAAAATAAAAAGTCACTTGAGGTTTTTTTTTTTTTTTTTTGTAGCTGGTATTTTGTCAAGCGGTAGTGCCTCTTAGGTCTTTCATATCAGTCTTTCTGAGTGAATTGTCCTGCAAAGGTTACCTCTGGCACTAAACCTACGAAAGCTTCTACTTCTAGGAGAGGAGGTAGTGGGAAAGATCAGTATAGGTTTCTTTCTGTCTTTGCTTCCTTGAAAAGCAAATTTTCTGAGACCAGATGGCTTTATCTCTTGAAAATAGGCAGAGTAAGGCAACAAACTGGACACCTCTGTTATAAGGATCACTCCATCACCAGCCATATTCATACTTGTGAGGACTGTTTGCAGATTAGCCTTTTATAACCTGGTCACTGAGTCATGGGCAAAGGGTAATAGGTTTCCTTGAGAGTAGAGGGGTGAAGCCAGATTACAGACTGATGGCATGATTTTTTTTTCAAAAAATATTTATTTGGCTGAACCAGGTCTTAGCCTACAGGATCTAGTTCCCTGTTGTTATTGGTCAGTCACTCTGTCTTGTCCAACTCTTCGCAACCCTGAGGACTGCAGCACTCCAGGCTTCCCAGCATGCCAGTCCTTCACCATCTTCTGGAGCTTGCTCAAACTAATGTCCATTGAGTTGATGATGCCATCCAACCATCTTGTCCTCTGTCGTCTCCTTTTCTTCCTGCCTTCTATTTTTCCCAGCAATGAGTTGGTTCTCACATAAGGTGGCTTCAGTACTATAGCTTCAGCTTCAGCATCAGTCCTTCCAATGAATATTCAGGACTGATTTCCTTTAGGATTGACTGGTTTGATCTCCTTGCAGCCAAGGGACTCTCAAGAGTCTTCTCCAGCACCACAGTTTGAAAGCATCAATTGTTCAGCACTCAGCCTTCTTTATGGTCCAACTCTCACATCCATACATGGCTGCTGGAAAAACCATAGCTTTGACTGGATGGACCTTCACAGACAAACTAATGTATCTGCTTTTTAATACACTGTCTAGGTTTGTCATAGTTCCCCCCACTCCCACCCCCAGGGAGCAAGTGTCTTTTAATTTCATGGCTGCAGTCACCATCCACAGTGATTTCGGAGCCAAAAATATAAAGTCTGTCATTGTTTCCATTGTTTCCCCATCTATTTGCCATGAAGTGATGTGATCAGATGCCATAATCTTTACTTTTTGAATGCTGAATTTTAAGCCACTTTTTCACTCTTCTCTTTCACTTTCATCAAGAGGTTCTTTAATTCTTCTTCACTTTCTGCCATAAGGGTGGTGCCTGCATATCTAAGGTTATTGATATTTCTCCCAGCAATTTTGATTTCAGCTTGTGCTTCATCCAGCCTGGCATTTCGCATGATGTTCTCTGCATATAAGTTGAATAAGCAGGGTGACAATATACAGCCTTGAAGTACTCCTTTCCCAATTTGGAACCAGCCCATTGTTCCATGTCTTGTTCTAACTGTTGCTTCTTGACCTGTACACAGGTTTTGCAGGAGGCAGGTAAGATGGTCTGGTATTCCCATCTCTTTAAGAATTTTCCACAGTTTGTTGTGATCCACACAGTCAAAGGCTTTAGTGTAGTCAATGAAGCAGAAGTAAATGCTTTTCTAGAATTCTCTTGCTTTGCCTGTGATCCAGCAGATGTTGGCAATTTGATCTCTGGTCCCTCTGCCTTTTCTAAATCCAGCTTGTATATCTGGAAGTTCTCAGTTCATGTATTGTTTAAGCCTAGCTTAGAGGATTTTGAGCATTATCTTGCTAGCATGTGAAATGAATGTCATTATGTGGTAGTTTCATCATTCTTTGGCATTGCCTTTCTTTGGGATTGGAATGAAAACTAACTTTTTCCAATCCTGTGGCCACTGCTGAGTTCTCTAAATTTGCTGGCCTATTGAGTGCAGCACTTTCACAACATCATCTTTTAGGATTTTAAATAGCTCAACTGGAATTCCATCACCTCCACTATGTTTCTAGTAATGCTTCCTAAGGCCCACTTGACTTTGCACCCCAAGATGTCTGACTCTATGTGAGTGATCACAGCATTGTGTTTATCCAGGTCATTAAGATCTTTTTTGTTTAGTTCTTCTGTATATTCTTGCCACCTCTTCTTAGTATCTTCTGATTCTGTTAGGCCCATTCCATTTCTGTCCTTTATTGTGCCCATCTTTGCATGAAATGTTCCCTTGATATCTCTAGTGTTCTTGGAGAGATCTCTAATCTTTCCCAGTCTATTATTTTCCTCTACTTCTTTGTACTGATCTCCCCGGAAGACTTCCTTATCTCCCCTTGCTATTCTTTGGAACTCTGCATTCAAATGGGTATATCTTTCCTTTTCCCCGTTGCCTTTAGCTTCTCTTCTACTGCTTCCTGTACAATGTCATGAACCTCTGTCCATAGTTCTTCAGGCACTTGTCTATCAGATATAATCCCCTGAAACTATTTGTCACTTCCACTGTGTAATCATAAGAGATTTGATTCAGGTCATACTCAAAAGGCCTAGTGGTTCCTACTTTCTTCAATTTAAGTCTGAATTTTGCAATAACAAGTTCATTATCTTAGCCATAGTCAGCTCCTGGTCTTGCTTTTGCTGACTATATAGAACTTATCCATCTTCAGCTACAAAGAATGTAATCAATTTGATATTGGTATTGACCATCTGGTGATGTCCATTTGTGGAGTCATCGCTTGGGTTGTTGGAAGAGGGTGTTTGCTATAACTAGTGCATTCTCTTGGCAAAACTCTGTTAGCTTTGCCCTGCTTCATTTTGTACTCCATGGTCAAATTTGCCTGTTACACCAGGTATCTCTTGACACCCTACTTTTGCATTCCAATCCCCTATGATGAAAAGGAAATCTTTCTTTTGGTGTTAGTTCTAGAATATCTTGTAGGTCATAGAGTTTTTCAACTTCAGCTTCTTTAGCATTAACGGTTGGGGCATAGACTTAGATTACTGTGATTTTGAATGGTCTGCCTTGGAAATTAACTGAGATCATTCTGTCATTTTTGAGAGTGCATCCAAGTCTGCATTTTGGACTCTTTTGTTGACTATGAAGGCTAGTCCATTTCTTCTAATGGAAGTAGATATAATAGTAGATATAATGGTCACAATATTAAATAAAGTGGTCAATAGTAGATGTAGTAGATATAATTGTCCTCTGAATTTAATTCATCCATTTCTGTCCATTTTACTTCACTGATTGCTAAAATGTCGATATTCACTCTTCCCAACTCCTGTTTGACTGCTTCCAAATTGCCTTGATTCGTGGACCTAACATTCCGGGATCCTATGCAATATTGTTCTTTATAGCATTGCACTTTACTTTCACCATCAGTCACTAGATCCCTGAGCAGACATCAAACCCAGGTCCCCTGCATTGGGAGCATGGAGTCTTAGCCCCTGGACCACCAGGGTAGTCCCTACTATTTAGAGCATAAAGAGATAACTTGACTAGAACTATTGGAAGAGCCTGGAAGAAAAACACTGTGCTGCTAAGTCCAGTTCATAGATTCCTTATAGAGACTGCTGTGGGAAATTATGGGAAGGGGAAAAGGGGAATCCTTTTCTAGCCACTTATTTGTTACCAGATGGACTCTTTAGGACTTCACAGATACATCACATTTAAACTTCATGACAACGCTTATGATGAAAATCTGACTGTTCCATTTTATAGCTGAGGAAACCGAGGCTTAGAGATTTCAAGGTGCATGCTCATGGTGCATGATGTAAACTTTAAGGTTGGAAACGATGTCTGTATGCTCCTCTCCATATCTCCCCCCATCCCCAGTCATAGTGGTAAGTGCCCACGGCTCTTTGCAGCACTTTGAGTGGACAGTTTTGCCCTGCCCTCCCTCAGTACTTCCTCCCTTCCCTGGTGGCTGTCTCTATCAGCTTTCATCCTGGTGCGCCGCACTGGGGTCTGCTGGGTACCTCAATACTTCACCTGGACCTCTGCTCATAGTCTTGCCGTTGGTAACCAATACTATTTCCTCCAAATAAAACCTGCCTCGGCACCAACATTCCATCTCCCCATACCTTTGTTGATACACTCTCAGGAAGACAAGGAGCCCAAGCAATATGTAGAAAAATATGTTGTAACTTCCATCCTGCCTTTATATTCTTTGTTAATTTAAGGTGTGATTGAGTGCTAAGAGCACAGGCTTTGGGTTTACTGAGAACTGGGTTCAAATCCTTGCATCGCTTCTCATTAAGCAGGTCACCTGGAACAAGAGTCTGTGTCTATTAGCCTCAGTATTCTCGTCCACAAATAGGGGATAGGAATGCCTTTCTCACATTTACTTAGGATTGTGTGACATAATGCAGACAAGTCCTCAGCATAGTGTGGAGTGCCTAGTGAGTACTTAATAAATGGAAGCTATTATTTAGGGTAGACATTTGAGATGAAAGGGTTTCCACATTCATTTTAGAGTTGATAAATGAAGCTAAGATCCCAAGGAAGGAATGAAGCAGGACTATCAGAGTACTGACCCACCTTCCCCTAGGACGCTGAAGTCTCTTCCTACCGCTTGGTGGAAATATTCCTTGCACTGCAATTTTTCATGTCTTGCAACATCCAATCAATACAATTGATTTAATGATTAATTTATTGTGTTCTCAGTAAAAGCCCTGCATTGACTTCTTAAAATGGAATCTTATTGCATTTTTGGACAAAGAAAGCTAATTGGCAGCAATCATTTAAAGGGGAAGCACAAAGCATTCTAAACACACATACACGATCAAACCTAATAATGAAAAACAAAAGTTTATGCTATTTTATGGATGCAAAAGTGAAGGGATGAGTGAGAGTGTTAGTGTTTTCTGAGTTGCTGAGCCAGAGAAAATATCATCTGGCCCAGTGATGCTCATCTGTGGAATGACCATTTTCATGTCCTTTACTTATTGACCTCTCTGTAAGGATATCAGGAGAGTTGTCTCCCCCTACTCCCCCCAACTTGCTGTCTGTTCTAGGAATAAATAGTTGTGTCTTTGACTTATGGTTTGTTTTTATCTCATAGACTGTAACCTTCAGTGAGGCCTTCATCCTTCCCCTGATTTTCAGAAGACCCAGATGATACGGTCCATTCATACCCCACAACTGCATTTTTTTTCTAATGCAGGTTGTATGGTTTTCATTTCTAGACCTGTGTTTTTGTTTTTCTCATTGTTTATCTTTGCTTCATCTTGCTCACCAAATTATAAAATGGATTACCTAACTAAACATCAATGCATCTTTTTAAGTTGCCTCTATTTGGAACACAGTTCAGTTCAGTTCATTTCAGTCGCTCAGTCGTGTCTGACTCTCCGCGACCCCATGAATCACAGCACGCCAGGCCTCCCTGCCCATCACCAACTCCCGGAGTTCACTCAAACTCATGTCCACAGAGTCGGTGATGCCATCCAGCCATCTCATTCTCGGTCGTCCCCTTCTCCTTCCGCCCCCAACCTTTCCAAGCATCAGAGTCTTTTCCAGTGAGTCAACTCGTCGCATGAGGTGGCCAAAGTATTACAGTTTCAACAGTTAAGGAATATATAAACAGTTAAATAGTGAAATACAGAAAGTAGATAGAAAAAGTCTAATTTTCTATTCTCCCATGCCACAAACTAGCTTCGCAGTTGGTTACTTTGCAGCAGTATATGCCTTCTGATGAGAGCAAAAACGGACTCTCCTGGCAGCTGTCCTTACCCAGTGGTTGGTTCTTTCTCCACCATCCCGTTCTCCATGGCACCCCCTTCCAGAGTTGTGAGAGAGCTAGTGGACCTCCACCAGGAGCAGAGGGAGGGGATTCAGGGAGGGCCTGGGCAGGGCTGACTTGGCCACTGGGTGTCAGTGTTGTTGCACTGGAGGGAGGCCTCTGGACCTTGTCTTTGGCAGCAAGAAATGCTTCCTGTTTTCCTCACTTAACTCAGGTGAACAAGAAGGAAATGACATTCATTAGATATTTTTCTTCTGCTCCAAAGAGAAGGAATGAGAACTCTCTTTGCTATACACTTTCCCAAACGCTGGGAGTGTTAAGTTTAAGGCAATGGGGGATCTCTGGTGTCTCTGATGGTAAAGAATCCACCTGCAATGCAGGAGATCTGGCACTGACCCCTGGACTGGGAAGATCCCTGGAGAAGGGAATGGCAACCCACTCCAGTATTCATGCCTGGAAAATTCCATGGATAGAGGAGCCTGGCGGGCCGAAGGCCATGGGGTCATGAAAAGTCAGACACGACTGAACAACTAACACTTTAATGAGCCATCAGTAATTTTTTAAAATTATCTTTCTTCACCAGAAAGCTGTCTTGATAGAATTGCCTACCCAGCACCACACCAACAGAGCCTACTGAGACAGCCAGTCACCTTGACCAGATCCTGGGCTTTGCAGCTCGAAGACCTGGATCTGCATCTGGGGGTATTCTTTCCTCCAACCCTTTATCCTAACTAGCTGTGCGACCACCAACAATTTTGAAACTTGCTGTGCTGCAGTTTCCTCATCTCCAAAATGCAATTTAGAAACATGTTTCAGAGGAGGGTTGTGACACTTACAGTTGATTGGGCGTGCAGAGCAGAAAATCATGATAGGTATTCAATAAATGAGAGTGAATGTGGATAAAACGTAAGCTAGGCTGAGCTGTGTGGTTGCTCAAAATATATTTAGCAAAGGTTTTCCAGTGTCCCCAGAAAGCAAGCAGAAGGTGTGTGTTTCAGGGCATGCATGAGAGAGGGAGGGAGAGAGAGAGAAGGGAGGGAGAGGGTGGGACAGGCAGGAGGAGGGATGAGCTGTGCGCACGTGAGAGCGAGGAAGAGAGAGGCTCTCAGGTGACACGCATAGGGAGCACAGTGTTCACAATATATCTCATGAAAGAGTTGGGAAACCCATATCCTAACATCCTTTTCCCTGCCTGACAGTTTATAACTTCCTTCCAGTATTAGTCAGCACTTCTGAGATGCTCACTCGTGACAGAGAGCGCAACGCACAACAAGGAGCAGCCTCTCTCCAGGACCAGAGCTTAACACCCCTGGGCTCTAGTGTCCTCTGTAGCAATTCTCTGATGTCCTCAGACTGGAGACAGCTTAGTCAAAGGAACATGGCTTTGGAGTCAAGTTTAGGCAAGAAGTCGAACTCCTTGACTTATTATGTGTGTGACCTTGAGTAATTATTGGCCCCTTCAGAGTTTCACATTTTCATCATTTGTAAGAATGGAGATGTGGGTGCATGCAAGCATGCTAAGTCACTTCAGTTATGTCCTACCCTTTGCAACCCTATGGACTGCAGCCCCCCAGGCTCCTCTGTCCATGGGATTCTCCAGGCAAGAACACTGGAGTAGGTTGCCATGCCCTCCTTCAAGGGATCTTCGCAACCCAGGGATTGAACTCATATCTTACATCTCCTGCACTGACCTGCTAGTTCTGTATCACTAGTGCCACCTGGGAGGCCTTTGTTTTCTGTCAAGAAGCCTTCACCTAGATGGAGATCCTATTCTCTTGTCTCTTGGCACATTCATTCTTTCTGGGAGCCATTATTTTACTGACCAGGTATCACTGAGTGTGGAGTCTACCTGGAAGTATGGAATTCTGTTCAATAAGCCATGGCTTTCTTCCTCACCAAGTTTAGTGGTTTGAGACTGCGTATTCTCTAGGTTTATATAAGATATGATATCATTGTAGAATCTCAGAGAAGGACTGATATCATATGTTATATCAGCCTAGAGAATACTCAATCTTGTCAGTAACATAGCATATTTTGTTTTTCAGCATTGGAAATGGGCCCAGAATATCAAAGTGATTTTCCCCATCATTGTAGAGCTCAGAGTTACCATATCCGGCTGCCTTCTTGATTATAAAGAAATAGGTTATCATTCAGATGGTAGTTCAAATACTTAAGAGACCAAAGATTAAAGTCCAGCTCTTCTCACAAACCAGCTGTACTCAGGCTGAAACTCTTCAATGCCTTTACTCTCACAGAACCCCTCATTACTGTGGGTCATTGTGACTCAGACTTCCGCTTGTCACAGGATAAAAAGATTCTGGCTTTCAAATACAGTGATAAACTAATGAAACACAGTTTCCCTAAAGGGAGGATGGATTGAAGCTGTGCAGGGCATCCTGTGTGTTCTCTAAGTCTTGGCCAGTATTTCCCAGTGTGATTATGGAACATGAATCTTTAGGATACCTAGTTATAAAAAAATAAGGTTTGGAAAGGCTTTTAAAGTATATTTTCCCATTTCCTTAAAGGTCCACAATGAAAATTAGCATATTAAAGCCTCCAGTTCTAAAGCAATCTGCTCTACGTTTGTACTTGGTCCACTCCCTATTTCCAAATCGTAACTGACTATGGAACTTAACAGAAAACTATTAACATCCCATAGAAGAAATGTTTTATGAATTATCTTTCTTTGAATTTCTGACATGAACAGTGTTCTGAGTACTTTATTGGTTTTCATTTTAATCTTTGCAACCAGCTAGAGACAGAGATTGGAGAAGGAAATGGCAACCCACTCCAGTATTCTTGCCTAGAGAATCCTGCAGACAGAGGAGCCTGGTGGGCTGCCATCCATAGGGTCGCACAGAGTCAGACACAACTGAACTGACTCAGCAGCAGCAGCAGCAGCAGTGACGGAGACATTGTTGATAATCTTTTTATGATGAGAAAATTGGAGCTCAGAAAGGTAAAGGAATTTGCCAGTTTTGCACAGTCAATATGCCCTGCTTTTCACTTTATTTTGTTTACAATTTTTAATACATGTTACCTTCCCGTGTCTTCACTCATAATGTAATCAATGCCTAGATTTGGACTCTCACCATTTCAGGCTGGGATATCTTCCTTATCTTTTAAGACCTAGGTTAGGAATCATTTCAGCTCTGTTTCTCCCTTGTGTTCTTCCCGTAGTTTTCTATTTTCCTTGATCTTAATATTGTCCACTTCATTTTGAAAGTATCTGCTTGTGTGTCTCTTATTCCCCAGTAGCCTGTAAGCTTCTTAAGAGCAGGTGCTATGTCTTCCCTCTTTATTGTATACCTACTTACAAGCTCAGCACTTACTTTAATGTCATACACATTTATGAACACTCCTATGGTAGAGATTCAGCATCTCTCTGTTGCACTGAATTGAACTGAGCTGAACCAAAACCAGTTCTCTCTAACTTCAAAGTCCCAAACATTTCCCATTATACCTCACTGCTTCCCATTCCAACTATAAAAGTTCTATTGCATTTTGGACAAAATAAGCAACGGACCTATTTTTGTTCCCATGGTATTTGGTAATGCTATGGAGAATTACAGGGAGCAAATTTGGAAAGAGAATAGGTACCTTAAATGAAATTTATGTTACATCACAGGTCACATTAGCATTCTGTGTATAAATCACTTAGTACAGAGCAAAGAACAAAGAAAGCTCTAAGCAAATATAAGCTATGATTTAAACTATTGCAATTTCAGAGAATAGGTTCAGTCATTATCAGTAATAATTTTATTTCATGCTTTGAGCTACAAATTATATTCCTGCATTTTTCTTGATAACTGTCTTGGCTGTGTAGATTCAGTCTGAAAGTTAAGATTCTGGTGCTCAGAGCAGTTATGTATAAGTCAAAAGCCACTAGTGGGAAATTCTATGTAGTCAGTTCAGTTCAGTCGCTCAGTCGTGTCTGACTCTTTGCTACCCCGTGAACCACAGCACGCCAGGCCTCCCTGTCCATCACCAACTCCTGGAGTTCACCCAAACCCATGTCCATTGAGTCGGTGATGCCATCCAACCATTTCAGCCTCTGTCGTCCCCTTCTCCTCCTGCCCTCGATCATTCCCAGCATAAGGGTCTTTTCAAATGAGTCAGCTCTTCGCATCACATGGCCAAAGTATTGGAGTTTCAGCTGTGTAGATAGGTGGGTTGCAAACCAATAATGAACACTATACCCACAGTGGGGGTATCATTAGGACTTGGACAGAAGAGCTATGCTTGGAAGTCAAGTTAAATTTCCCTCTTTTCCAGTCTTACTACCTGTGACTAGCACTATCTACCCATCAGGAGAACAGGGGAATGAAGCTTAAGCTTACTCATTTATTTGGCAAATTTGTGACCACAATTCTTTAAGAATAGGATTATGGCATTTTAGTGTTTGTGTCTACGTGTCTCTTTAGCTTCTGTTGAAGGCTTTGAAGCATGCTCTTCAACCCTCACCTCCTCTCTCCCTATATCTGACATAAGTCTTGAATGTTACGATTTGAATAGCCCCCACATTCATCTCTGGCTTCTTCATACACCCACCCTCTCTGAAAAATTGAAATAGGCTCTTGACTTGTGTTTCTGACCCTGGTCTTATTAAATAAATCACACCAGTTCCATGTTTCAAGATCTCCCATGAAACATGAGAACTACTTGGCTCAGTAAGCTAAATTCCTTATCTATTCCAGTGACTTCTCAAATCATCTCTCTTATCATTTGCCTCCTTCTCCTTGTTCAGGTGCCCAGTTGCACATTGGATTTCTTAACCATTCCCATCTTGAGCTTCCATGCATTTCCACTCAGTAATTCTCTTTTATCCCATGTGTTTGGCATTTCCTAGTCATGCCCCAAACATTCCCTCCTCTTTGAAGCTGCTCTTTCTGCTCAAACAAGTGTGCATACTGTTCCTCTGAGATTCTACTGCACTTTGCCAGCAGTTCGTTGTGTGTGTGTTTAATGTTTATTTATTTATTTATTTTTGGCTGTGCTGGGTCTTTGCTCCATGGGCTTTCTCTAGTTGAAGCGAGTGGGGGCTATTCTCTCCTTGTGGTGTGTGGGCTTCTAATGGCTGTGGATTCTCTTGTTGTAGAGCACAAACTCTTGGGCACACAGTCTTCGGTAGCTGTGCTGCATGGACTCAGGAGTTGTGGCTCCTGGGCTCGAGAGCACAGGCTCAATAATTGTGGCACATGGGCTTAGTTGCTCTGAGGCATGTGGGATCTTCCTGGACCAGGGGTTGAACTCACGTCTCCTCCTTTGGCAGGCAGATTCTTTACCACTGAGCTACCAGGGAACCCCTTCTATGTTGCATTGACACAGAGTTTTCGCCCTTTCTTTAGCCAGAAGAAGAGTTCAGTCTCATGTGAAGGACCTTCTGTTGGAGGAACAAAGGGGTCAAAATAATTACTTGCCTGGTGACACTCTCTTCTCCTCTGTGAAAGTCGCTCAGTCATGTCAGACTCTTTGCAACTCCGTGCACTTATACAGTCCATGGAATTCTCCAGGCCAGAATACTGGAGTGGGTAGCCTTTCTCTTCTGCAGGGGATCTTCCCAACCAAGGGATCGAACCCAGGTCTCCCACACTGCAGGTGGATTCTTTACCAGCTGAGCCACCAGGGAAGCCTCCTCTGTGGCTGGTATGTAAAATTTCGGTTGGATAGACCTTTTCCTAGGGTGTTTCCAAGAGGGCTAGGAGGGACCAGGTGACTACCATGAGAGACTGAAAATGGGGAAACTAAATTTGAATTACTTGGGCTTTATCTGGGCTCTGTCTTAGAGTTCCTCCCTGAAATTTACATTTGATTCTGTTATTCTATATGGAACCTATTCCAGCTCCCTAGAGTAGGCGGGGATTCAGATGAAAGCCATGGCAAGGAATAACCAGGATGCACATGGTTGGCATCTTTTCTTATATTTTCTCAGGAGCTTGAAGTGACTAAGCAGGCATTTGGGATCCTGGCTCCATCACAAGCACACAGTATAACACCTAGTACATTGAATGGTATTTTTTTCTGTGTCTTTCTTCAGTGTTAGACTGTGAGCTTTTCATGTGCAGGGTCTAAGCACATGTCCTTGTTCCAGTCCTGTGCTGGGCCTTGTAGCTATCTCAGCAAAACAGAGTGGAGCTGGCATGGAGGCTATTGGGGTGGACTTCGGAGAGAGTCAACTTTGCTTCAGATCTCACTTGTACCACTTAATGGCACGTGACCTCAGGCAGGTTATACAGGCATTCTATGCCTTCATTTCTTCCTGCATCTAGTGAGGATAAGAAGTATCTTTCCTACAATTTTGTCAAGATGATCCAATGAGCTATGTATGGAAAATTTGTGCCTGCCACCTAGCAGGCAATGACTAGAGGCTGCTGCTGCTGCTGCTAAGTCACTTCAGTCGTGTCCAACTCTGTGTGACCCCATAGACGGAAGCCCACCAGGCTCCCCCGTCCCTGGGATTCTCCAGGCAAGAACACTGGAGTGGGTTGCCATTTCCTTTTCCAGTGTGTGAAAGTGAAAGTGAAGTCGCTCAGTCGTGTCCGACCCTTAACGACCCCACGGACTGCAGCCTACCAGGCTCCTCCATCCATGGGATTTTCTAGGCAAGAGCTAGCTATTCATAATTTTCTTTCTCAGGGCATGACATTTAATCAGCATATAGTAGGCATTTAATAAATGTAAGCAAATAATGAAGCACTGGATAAAAGTTTTTCAAGGCACTGTACATATTGACTTGAAGCAGGGTGAAGTTCTACAAAGAGCATGGTTTAGGAGTCACAATGATGAGTTTGAACTACAGTGCTGCTACCTCCTACTTTCATTAACATAGGCAAGTCATTAATCTGTCTCAGCCTCAGTAATGTTTAATCCCAGAAGTAGCTGGTATGTTCACCTTCTATTTTATCTGTGTCTCTGCATGGTGTCTGAGGCCCTGTTCTCCAGATAGAGAGCCACTTCCTTATGAATTGAAGCTTTGAGACAGGGAATTCTAAAGCAGGGAAGATAAGTGAGGGCTCTAAAAAGTCTCAAATAACCAGGAACCCACCCCTGAGGACCCCTGAATTCTACCTTCTAAGTGGATATGCTTTGTGTGATTATGACTCATGTTTTTGATTTGGTCTTTGGTTTTTACTAAAATAGTAAATAAGACTTGTGTTTCTTACTTGTCTCTATCATTTCAGGTATTTGGGACACCACTTAGAAAAATTAATTCCAATATATTTTGATAAAGGCATTTTGATTTAGTTAATAATCTGAATTTTGAGAATTAAAGAAATTAATGTAGCTATTTTAATTTTCACCATATTCACAATCCCAGGTAGAGGTTATTATGGGATCTATTTTGATGAAGACTTGAAATAGTTAACACTAACTGGGGTTTGGTAGTAAGAAGTGGACCATGGTTGGATGTTAAAGTTTACTGAGTGCTTATTTTATGCCAGTCCTTCTTATTATCTGTCATGCTAATAACCACCCTATTAAGCATTATTAGACCCATTTTATAGATCAGGAAAGTGGCACAATATCACAGCCATGAAGAATAACAGTTCCTGAATTTGAAACCTGATTCATGCTCTTTGGGGTATCACATTGTTTTTGAAGCAGTGACAGTGACTCCCAACAAGACCTAATACATAGAGCAGGCTCAATAAGCATTTCTGGAATGTTGGATGGATGGGCTGATAGATGGATGCATGCATGCATAAATGGATGGAGGGGCTGATGGATGGCTGGATGGACTAATGGATGGATAGATGATTGGACTGATGGATGAATATGCCCAAAATTAGCAGCAAGGGAAAAATGTGTTAAAATCACTGGAATTCTGAAAAGGTTAAGGTAGGTTGCTGCTAAGTCACTTCAGTCGTGTCCAACTCTGTGCGACCCCACAGACGGAAGCCCACCAGGCTCCCCCGTCCCTGGGACTCTCCAGGCAAGAACACTGGAGTGGGCTGCCATTTCCTTCTCCAATGTGTGAAAGTGAAAAGTGAAAGTGAAGTCGCTCAGTCATGTCCGACCCTTAGCGACCCCACGGGCTGCAGCCTACCAGGCTCCTCCATCCATGGGATTTTCTAGGCAATAGTACTGGAGTGGCTTGCCATTGCCTTCTCCTAAGGTAGGTTAGGGAGGCAAAAATTGTTTCAGCCACTATGTTAACTGTCAAGTGACTTAGAGGAGGATGGTATCAAATTCAACAAGTGCTGAATTTGTAGGAAAAGGAACAAGTGTTTCAGATGCCCCCAGCCCCATTTGCTGAGTTGACAAGTTAATTACTCGGCGATCAGGAGATAACTTGGTAGCAGTAACACATGTAACTGTGTAATTATCAGGGGTTCCAGTAGTCGCTGTGTAATTATCAAGTAGTTTTCATGAAACAACATGTGTTTGCTTGTAAATATACAATTAAGTGGTGTTGCCACTGTTAACTATAAAACAAAACCAGCATCTGGCACTTAAGGTACCAGCTGTGGGTCGCCACAATTAAACTTTTCTTTAAATAGGATTAACTTTTTAAAAGGCATCAAATAGCAAAAACTCACAGTAGCACATATAATCATTCTCTTTTGTTTAAAATGAGACTTGCCTCTTTTCTCATCACACCTTTAAATTTTGATCTGTTCTTTAAGGTCACACTCAATGCCATTTCTTTTCCTTGTATTATGCAGATTCCTTTAAATAAGACATAAATGCTTTTTCTTAAATTCTCTAAACCTCTTTGTATCTCTTATGCCTTTTAATACATCCTACTTAGCTGGGAATTTTAGGCCTATCCATCTATCAATAGTTCCACAAATATTTATGTAGCAGGCCCTGGGCTAGGTAATGAGAATAGTTTTCAATGAAATAGATACGGCCTCTGGCACCAAAAGCTTTACAGAATAGGAAGCTGCTGCTGCTTCTGTTAAGTTGCTTCAGTCATGTCCGACTTTGTACAGTCCCATATACAGCAGCCCACCAGGCTCCTCTGTCCCTGAGATTTTCCAGGCAAGAACACTGGAGTGGGTTGCCATTTCCTTCTCCAATGCATGAAAGTGAAAATTGAAAGTGAAGTCGCTCAGTCATGTCCGACTCTTGGTGACCCCGTGGACTGTAGCTTACCAGGCTCTTCCATCCATGGAATTTTCCAGGCAAGTGTACTGGAGTGGGTTGCCATTTCCATCTCCACAGAATAGGAAGAAAGGCATTCATAAACAAGTAATTGTCAGTGTGATATATTTTGTAAAAAAGAAGCAAAGTTCAGTGCTATGAATTTTAATTCTCATTTAATCTAAATCAGGGGTCCCCAAACTCCAGGATCTAATGCCTGATGGTCTGAGGTAGAGCTGATATAATAATAATCGAAATAAAGACCACAATAAACATAATGTGCTTGAATCATCCCCAAACCATCCTCACCCCCAATCTGTGAAAAACTTGCCTTCCATGAAACTAGTCCCTGGTGCCATAAAGAGTGAGGACTGCTGGTCTAAGTTACTTGAAGGTGGTAGCCCCAAATCCTTTTTCCTCATGTATTCAATAATTATCTATTTAGTACACACTTTGTGCAATTTGCTATGTGTGTTCTAGATATTTCACAGTAAATAAGATGGGCATTATCTCTGCCTACACTTTAAACTCCCAAGTTATCTACCTTAGGACCTGGAGAATATCAAGTACTCTGTGTGTATTTGTTCTTTCCAGTGACATTAGCTAACCAAATTAGTAAAAAATATTGTCATCCTTGTCTTCATGTTGTCCAGGAGAATCTAGTGACATATATTGTGAATATTTTTATAGAATATATGATCATATAAGATATTGCCCCAGAAGTGAAAACTTAGATCTATAATTTATTTGCTACTACATTGTCTTAAAGTTCATGTACTCATTATAGAAGTCTTTGACAAAAACCAGGAAAATATACAAAATAATCACCCAAATGCTGCCATTCAGAGGGACCTGAATATTCTCCCTGATATTTTTAACATAATTTTTTCCAAAGGTAAAAATTTTGTGTCCTGCTTTTTTCCACTTAATATTATAGCATGAACATCTCTGTATATTATAAAAATCATCTCGGTTTTGACTAGTTTATATTACATCATAAACACACTGTAGTTTCTTAAACATTTCCTTCATGTCTGAACAGCATTCATTTCTTCAGTCTTTATTTAAAACCTACTTCTTTCAGCATGGTTCTGGGCACTGGAAATATGGTAAAAATGAAAACTGAGAGGGACCCATCAGGAGTTTAGATTCTGAAAGATAGATAATAAATAAATAACTACATGTTAAGGCTGGGGATATGAAGTAAAGGAGGGGAAGAGGATAGAGATATGGGAGAGACGCTAATTTCCATAGAGTATTCAGAGAGAGTATCACTGATATGGGAATATTTGAGTAACACCTGGGGGAAATGGAATTCACATGAATGAATCTGGAGCCACAGAGGGAAAGCAGGTGCAAAGGCCCTGAGGTGGGAATGTGCTTGACTTGTTCACGTAATGGCAAGGAGGATGTTGTGACCGAAGGAGAGTTAGCAAAGGGGAAGGGCAGCAGTGAAATCAGAACAGTGAAAAATGACAGAGGTATGTGGATCACCTAGGGCCTTGCAGGCTACTTAAGGTCTTTGGGTCAAACAGGAAGCTAAAATGCCAACATTTTAAAAGATCACCCTGGTTGTCATATTGAGAATAGATTGTAAGAAAGAAGATTGGAAAAGGAAGCCCACTTAGAAGATTGTTAGCAATGATGCAGAACTATGTTTTTGGTCTTTGAATTAGAAATAACTTTTAAAAATCTTTATTAAAACATTTTTATAGAGTAAAAAAAGTAATATGATGAGCTCTTATACTCAGCTTCAACATGAAAAACACATGAATAATTGTTGTTCACCTATACTCATACCTATTACCAACCCCCACACCTTGTTGGATATTAACAACAACAACAAAAACTTCCAGAATACACTATCTGTGTAAGTAAGGGAATACTTACTAAGTAAACTTAAAAAAAAAAAAAAAAGCAGTGAAGAAATCCCAAAGGAAAATAGTATAGCATTTCTGTAGTCTAGAATTAAATGTTCTGGACATAAAATAACATAGTTGGGACAGTATTAACATGAAATATATAAAGTTCAAATATATAAAGTTTATATTGTCAGTGTAAAAAATTCATAGAAATTGATAAGAAAATTTACTAATACAACAACATACATTTGGGCAAAGGAAATAAAAACCTTTTTTAAAAAGAGGTAAGAAGATGACACGAAAAATTCTAATCACAGAAGAAATCTAATACAAATAAACTAAAACAATAGAATGGGAAAGACTAGAGATCTCTTCAAGAAAATTAGAGATACCAAGGGAACATTTTATGCAAAGATGGGCTCAATAAAGGACAGAAATGGTATGGACCTAACAGAAGCAGAAGATATTAAGAAGAGGTGGCAAGAATACACAGAAGAACTGTACAAAAAGATCTTCATGACCCAGATAATCATATTTAGGTTACTTTCCATGTTCTGGCTGTTGTAAATAGTGCCATGAACACTAGGGTGTATGTATCTTTTCTTTTTAAAAATATTTATTGATTTGACTGTGCTGGGCCTTAGTTGTGGCATGCAGGGTCTTTAGTTGCAGTATGCAAACTCTTGGTTGTGCATGTGAAATCTAGTTTCCTGACCAGGGATCAAACGCCCGGGTCTCCCTCCTGCATAGCGAGCTTGGAGTCTAAGCCACTGGATTACAACAGAAATACTGCATGTAATCTTCTTGAATTATGATTTTCTTCAGGTATATGCACAGGAGTGGGATTGCTGGGTCATATGATAGTTCTAGTTTTAGCTTTTTAAGGAACTCCCATACTGTTATCCATAATGGCCTTACCAATTTACATTCCCACCAACAGAGTAGGAGGGCTCTTTTTTCCTTTCTTCACCCCTTTGAAGCATTCAGACTTAATGTTGAATCACATATATGAACAGTAATTATATTCTATATAATGTTGTTCTGAGTCTTTCCTCTATGCTAGGTATCTCTTCTAGTCAGTCCCATCTCACTCATAGGACTGTGCCTTCCCTGGAGAAAGTTGGCTAATATTTGGCTAGGTCTATGAAATTTCTGTTTGAAAATTGATCTATGACTGTTGTTTCTTGCTTTGTTTCCAAGATATTACCTAGAAAGCGGATCATCTCTTGTGAGAATTAGATGGTAAATATGTGATAGCTCTCCTCCTGTGAGTAACATGTATCTGTCTCACTTTTGAGCCCTGAGACCTAGCATTCGTGTTCACAATTCCACATGAATGAAACCACCATTTATCTGGTCAGGCAAGCCACAATCTTGGTACTTCTCAGGGCTCCCCTCTTATCCAATCCATTAGCAATTTCCAGTGGTTTTACCTCCTAAAATTTTCCTAAATATGCTTACTTCTCTTTACCATTATCCAATCCACTTCATCATTTCTTTTCTAGGTAACCTTCTAACTGGGTCCTCCTTCCTGCATGTATGGATCTCTTCAATCCATTCTTTATATTCTCTCTGAAAGAAGTCTTTAAATGCAAATCCAAGTGTGCTGCTCCTCTGCTTAAAACCGAATATTCACTGTCTGCCCATTGCTCATGGATGAAATTCAAGGCCTTAACCCAACCTGTGACCTGCCTTCACCTGCCTCTCCAGCCCAACCCAAGGGCTCTACAGTCTTGGCTGGCTCTAACCATTCTGTACTTTTTTCAGGCCCTCATCCTGGCAAAGCTTTGGTCCATGTAGGATCTATGCATATATTGACATATGTGGCCTTCATTTGGTGTAAAGGACAATACTGCTGCTACTGCTGCTGCTGCTCCTGCTAAGTCACCTCAGTCGTGTCCGACTCTGTGTGACCCCATAGACGGAAGCCCACCAGGCTCCCCTGTCCCTGGGATTCTCCAGGCAAGAACACTGGAGTGGGTTGCCATTTCCTTCTCCAATGTGTGAAAGTGAAAAGTGAAAGTGAAGTCGCTCAGTCGGGTCCGACCCTTAGCGACCCCACGGACTGCAGCCTACCAGGCTCCTCCATCCATGGGATTTTCCAGGCAAGAGTACTGGAGTGGCTTGCCATTGCCTTCTCCGAAGGACAATACTAGTACTTCCCTATCTCCTAAGAGCCATTTTTCATCAATTCTTTGCAACTTTTTCTTCTGTGAAACTCCTTTGCAAACGGTTCCCCTCTGGCTACTAGAGCCACATTGCTGGCAGAAAAGTGCTGTGTGTTTAAATGCCCCTCTCGCAGGGACCTTTAACTAATGGCTCTAAATGAGAGTTTGAAAAACCAATAAACTTGCACAGATCAGGACAGTTCTGAGGCCAGGCTTATAACCCAAAGCCCCCATGCAGCCTCTGGCTAAGACTAGTCTCTGCACAGCTATGTCTGGGATCACACTGTTGTTTGGCCTCCTCTCGGTCTCTGTCTTACTTCCCCAGCCCTTACCCATATCTCTGTGATAAATCTCAAGAACCAGAGACGAATGGATAAGAAAGCTGTGGTACATATACACAATGGAATATTACTCAGCCATTAAAAAGAACACATTTGAATCTGTTCTAGTGAAGTGGATGAAACTGGGGCCTATTATACAGAATGAAGTAAGTCAGAAAGAAAAACACCAATACAGTATACTAACACATATATATGGAATTTAGAAAGATGGTAATGATGATACTATATGCAAGACAGCAGGGGAGACACAGATGTATAGAACAGTCTTTTGTGGGATAAGGTGAGGGTGGGATAATTTGAGAGAGTAGCACTGAAACATGTATATTATCATATGTGAAACAGATTGCCAGTCCAGGTTTGATGCATGAGGCAGGGTGCTCAGGGCTGGTGCACTGGGATGACCCTTAGGGATGGGATGGGGAGGGAGGTGGGAGGGGGTTTCAAGATGGGGAACACATGTATACCTATGGCTGATTCATGTCAATGTATGGCAAAACCACTACAATATTGTAAAGTAATAAGCCTCCAATTAAAATAAATAAATTAAAAAAAAATAAAAGGTATGGCAACTAATAAAAAACAAATCTCTAATGCTAGAACCTGTGCATTGGAACTACCTTTAGGGAGCCCCACCTAAGACACCTAGATAAGCATGTACTCACTCTTTAGATCTCAGGACAAATGTAATTTCTTAAGGATTTCTGACTACCTGAAGTCCTTTACCATGCCAACTGATGAACATTTCTTCTTCATAGTACATCCCAATAAAAATTTGATACATATTGAGAATCTCTGACCATAAGCCACATAAGGCAAGACCATGTGTGTTTGGTTTGCAATTGTGTCCTTGTTGCTTGGCATAGTAGCTCAAGAAAAATAAGTCTTTATTAAATGAATGAATACAAGTTGACAAGCTGTAAGTGTGATGAACATGGGTACAATGACAGATGAAATTTTATTACTCAAACCATTTTTACTGAGCAGCTATATACCAGCCAATGTAGTAAATGTTAAGTTTTCATAGGGACTCAATAAGTGTTTGTGAAGTAAACAAATACATGATATGTGAATTAATTGTGCAAGGAAAGTTACAATCTAGTTGGAGAAAATAAAAACACTGGAATGTTTAAAAGTCATGATTTGTTGACATACCACAGAGGTTGTCTACTTGGTTTCAAAGTTACCTTAACAATGAAATAAAGAGTTTATTCTTTTTGAATATCAGCCAGATGGGCTATTTCCAATGTTATGTGACTATATTTGGCTGAAACTAAGTACTACAAGAAGCGAAAGCTCATTATACCCCAACTATTTTCTGTGCCTGTACCCTGACTTCTGAGGTTTTACTTGGCACGGTCTCCTTTTACAAGTGCTTAGAATTGAAAACAGTTGAAGTTTCATGACTTTATAGTCAGTTTATTTTTAAAGGGTGTTGGGGAGGTCCTCAGTTTGACAAACCTTAAATTGTAAGATCTCATAACCCATATTTTAGGGTGTTCTGATTGCTGAGAGTTCATAAACGAAAATCAGCATGTTAAGGTTGGAGGTACTGTTTTCAAATAGAAACGAGGTTTTGATTGAGAGATTCTTACTCCAATTTCTGCCTCTCCCCCAGAGTTACAGGAATGAGCTCTTGCCTTATAATAACATCAGTATTATAGAGTGAACTCTCCTTCTAAAAGTCCCTATTCTAGACAATGTTGGTTGGTTTTTTGATGAAGCGTTTAGCACATTTACTGTCCTAAGATCAAATTGCACAACTGAAGGTGCTTGAGGATAAATTCCAAGCCAACTCTTGTTGAAACACTTATTCTGGAATATCATATATTGCATTAAGTAAAGGTGGCATTTGGCCAGCTGAATCATTAGCAGTTGCTTTGATCTATGCTCTATTTTGAATTTTTTGATATGACTCAGATTATGTTTCACAATGTATATTTCAGTCATAACATCAGTAAAAATTATTGGGCATATACTAAATGTAGCACATCATGTGTTAGCCTAGGCATAAAAATAGAAAAAGAAATTCCATTAAATGCACATATAAATCAATCCTACCATGTTCCAGTTTTAGCTCTTTCCTCACTAACTCAACTGACTTTATCCAAAGGAGAATCAACAGCACTTGGTATTTACTTTAGAATCATTTTAGGTTTCTAAGAAGTGCTAGAATGTCATGGCTAATTGCCATTGAACTCTATGGGTTCGAATCCTGCTTCTCCACTATGCTCTATCAGAGTTTGGAGGCAAATTGCTTAATCCCTAATTTCTGTGGAAAGATCATTGACCTCATGTGGTCCCAAGTTTCTTCGTCTGAATGTTGATGATAATAACAGTTACCACCTCACAACCTTTTTTTGGTAAGGACTGAGTGAATTCAGTTGGAGAAGGAAATGGCAACCCACTCCAGTGTTCTTCCTGGATAATCCCAGGGATGGGGGAGCCTGGTGGGCTGCTGTCTATGGGGTTGCACAGAGCCGGACACGACTGAAGCGCCTTAGCAGCAGCAGCAGCAAGTGAATTCAGCATATGTGAAGTGCTTAGAATAGAACCTTTAATAATAAGCACTATGTTAAAGAAAAAAAAGTTTTTATACACAAAAAACAAAACCATATATTTGCTCACGTTTTCATTGACATTAGTGTGACCCTAGAGAATTCCTTAATGCTTTTCAATTCCTTTTTTTAACTGTAATATGGGCCCACTGGTCTCCCCATATTGTTTTATAAAGATTAAATGAGCTAATCTAGCAGAATATTGCCTTGCCAGCCAAAGCATGTGGCCTTGTACATATCAAGCATTTAGCAATATTTATTATATGAATGATTGAGGGAGTTGAGTGAAAGAACAATTAATTTCTATGCCACCCCCATGTCATATTCACTGATTCATTTCAAGAAAGTTATTGAGGATCTTCTAGATGTCAGGTAGTTTATTAGATCCTAGGGGATGCCACGATGAACAAGGCAGTCTCTTGTGGACATTTTAGAATCTAATATGAGAGACAGCTATTAATCAAATAAGCAAGCACTTCATTATAATTGTGACATGTGATGATCACATTTATTCAGCACATTTCTCTCATTTTACAGATAAAGAAAGATAGGGTGGACTATCAATTGAGAGTGAATCAAGGTCACAGTGTTAAGGTCTATAGGGCCTCCCCTGTGGCTCAGTGGTAAAGAATCTGCCTAAATGTGGGAGCCACAGGAGACATGGGTTCCAACCCTGCCTGGGGAAGATCCCCTGGAGGAGGGTATGGCAACCCACTCCAGTATTCTTGCCTGGAGAATCCCCATGGACAGGGGAGCCTGCCAGGCTACAGCCCATAAGGTTGCAAAGTGTTGGGCACAACTGAAGCGACTTAACACAGCACAGCATAAGGTTTATAGCAAAATTAAGGGTAAGGTACAGAGAACTTTCCTTAAACCACCTTCCCTTATACATTCATAGTGTCCCCTTTATCAACATTGCCCATCAGAGCAGCACGTTGCAATTATTACAGTTATGATTGCACATTAACACATCATACTCACCCAAAGCCCATAGTTCGCATTAAACTTTATTCTTAATATTGTACATTCTATGGGTTTGGAAAAATGCATAAGAAAAGGTATCCATCATTATGGTATCATGCAGAGTGTGATACCTTAAAGATCCTATATGCCTTACCTATTCATCTCTTCCCCATCCTCCAGCTCCTGCAACCGCATTATCTTTTTATTGTCTCCGTAGTTTTGCCTTTTTCAGATGTCGTATAGTTGGAATCATACAATATATAGCCTTTTCAGATTTTTTTTTTCACTTAGTAATATACTTTTCAGTTTCCTCCATGTCTTTTCATGACTTGATAGCTCATTTCTTTTTAGCATTAAATAACATTCCATTGTTTGATGTACCACAGTTTATCTATTCACTGACTAAAGGACATCTTGGTGAGTGTTTCTTTTTTCTTTTGAACTCCATGTTGGGTGAAATTGACAAATGGCTGCTTATCGTGCCTTAAAAGACAGTTAAATTCTGTTTTCAGATCAAAGTCTGGGGCTTAGTAATGAGTAAAAGGATGGGGGCAAAACCCCTCAAATAAAAACAATCACGGTTTCCAGGAGTTGACTACCTTTCACATACTAAGCACTTTATCTCCATCATTTGATTCAATCTGCATAACCTGTGAATAAGTATTATTGCAAACTAAGACTTAAAGGGTCTCTGAGCAAGATTGCTTCAGAATCACATGGCTAGAAATTGCAGCAAGCCCTGTTGGTGTGATAATAAATAAAATTTACACTCTTCTAAGGTAGCAAACTGTTCCTATTTTGGAACAATTTGGGCTCAAATAGCCTCATAGTGTGCATCTTACAGATCTTGAGGTTTCAGAATCAGTTCCTGAATTCCGAGTTGATGAAGACTGTGAATACTTAAATATATATCTTATTGCCTTATTCTCTTGGGACAATACTTACTTTTTTCCCTCATGTGAAACTCATGCTTGCCAAGATGGGATAAGGAGAAAAAGAAGAAAAGAGAATTAGGATATAAGAGAGCATCACAGAGAAATTGGGAAGTGACTACAGAATGTTTTTTGGTGTTCTAAAATTCCTTGATTTTTCCAGGTACCTCTGAATTAGTAGACAATGGGACAATACTTCATGGAAATTCCCAATACAATCATTATTAACCAGCATTATTAACCACTATTAATGGCCTTTTGAAAAGGTCATTCTATTCTACTTTTCAGAAACTCTATTTCCACTGCATGCTCAGTCATTCAATTATACACAACTCTTTGTGACCCTGTGTACTGTAGCCTGCCAGGTCCTCTGTCCATTCTTTCCAGGAAAGAAATACTGAAGTGGGTTGCCATTTCCTTCTCCAGAGGGGTACTTGATAATATGGGTGACTAAGTGTCAGGGAGAGGGTTGTGTGGGTCACTCACCTTTGAGGACTCTCAAAAAAGAACGTACAAGAACATTTACTCTGTAGAGAGCCAAAGCTCAACTATGTAGAAGGAGCAGAGATAAATAAGATATCCATTTATTGAGTCATCTAAGGGTTATACCAAGCCTTTACCTGTATATTACATGGATAAATCATTTTCTCAATAACTCATTATATTCCCATTTTATAGATGAGGAAACAGAAGCACAATGAAGATAAACAAATAGTCCAAACAAGGTGAAACAGTTGGGGCTGAGAATCAAACCTAGATCTGAGACACTCCAAATCTAGCCTTTTTTTCCCCCCATGAGACCACATTCAATTAATATTACTTAGGAAGAAGACCGGAGAAGGCAATGGCAAGCCATTCCAGTACTCTTGCCTGGAGAATCCCATGGATGTAGGAGCCTGGTAGGCTGCAGTCCGTGGGGTCGCTAACGGTCAGACACGACTGAGCGACTTCACTTTCACTTTTCACTTTCACACATTGGAGAAGGAAATGGCAACCCACTCCAGTATTCTTGCCTGGAGAATCCCAGGGACGGGGGAGCCTGGTGGGCTTCCGTCTATGGGGTCACACAGAGTCGGACACGACTGAAGTGACTTAGCAGCAGCAGCAGGAAGGAAGACAAATCTGACCCACTGGCTGGGTTGTTTTATTTGTTTGTTAAGTCTGGTTTCATTTTGCCCTACACATTGATCAGCTGCCACTAACAAACACAAATTTAAAAAGCTCCTAGAATATCTCACTTATTCAGTGACTGTTGAAAGGACACTGGGGAGGAAGGCAAGAGTGGAGTTTTCCAGGATCCATTCAGTTCAGTTTCATCAAGAGGCTTTTTAGTTCCTCTTCATTTTCTGCCATAAGGGTAGTGTCATCTGCATATCTGCATATCTGAGGATCCATTATTATGTACAAACTGCTCTGTCCCACATCTCTCTTGAAATATCATTACCCATTCAGTTTCATGCTATTGCAGTAACAATAAACCAGCTTTCTACAAGATACATGGAAAATTCATTCTCTGCCAGGGTAGGGGGCTTTAAGTGCCAAGGCCAAAGGGAAGAGCGATCATTGTAACTTTAAGCTCAGAGAAAAAAATACATATATGGTAGTGATATTAACACATATTTTAAACTTTAAAAAGAATCCTGCCAATTTTTAAATAGAACAACATGGTAGGATTTGGTCTCCCTGTTAACCAGATTTGTTTGAGCCTGGAAAAGAAGAAACAAAAACAAACCTAGAAGCAATATTCATGGTAATTATTTTAAATAATGATACACACTCAGATTCCGAGACAACTACACATACATGAGAAAGATTTAAGGTTGAAATTAACTAATTTAAAGTGTCTACAATCATGGACATGATTATTATCATGTATTATAGTAATGAGGCATACATGGAAAGTCATTTACAATAAGAAAATAATGAGTATTATCTGTACTCTGTCACTTCTAGCATTCCTGGAGTCAGCTGGAAAAAGAAGCAGTCAGGGAAAAGAGCCAGGCAAGGGAGAGGAGGCAGTAGCTCCTTTCTTTTTGTTGGTTTATTTTGCTGTTGAGTGGAGACAATCAGTGTTAACTTACATGTCTCCTGCCAGATCTGATATGCTCCACCTGAAGCTGAATCTGAGTGTCGGTGCACGTCCTGTACCATTTCCTAGGAAGAGTCATACAGGATCCCTGTGATAGCAAGACAGAATGTTTCCATTCAGTGCCTTAGAGATGACTATTCCTATTTCAGTGGGTAGATATAGGAGAGGTTGCTAGTTCTCAAATGTTAGCATGCGTCTAAATCACCTGAAGGACTTATTAAGACACTGGATGATGGGTTTAATTCCCAGAATTTCTTATTATGTCTGGTGTTAGGCACATGACTTTATGTTTTGAATAAGTCCCCACGTGGTTCTGACACTGACGGTCTGAGGACTACACTTTGAGAAGCCCTGATGTAGAGGTTAAATAGAACCACAGGTTCTACCGTTAGACAGACCTGGGTTCCTATCCCAGCTCTTCCACTTGCATGACCCTGGGAAGATTACTATACCCTTTCAAAGAGTCATTTGTTTTGCTTACAATGGGCTAAATATTGTGCTAAGTGTTTTTATGTTTGTAGTCTCATTAGTACCTCAAATCATCAGTATGAAATAGATATCATCCTCCCCACTTTATAGATGAAATGTGAACTCAAACAGGAGGATGATTTGTCCACTGCTTGTCACACATATAGCAGACGTATCACCAGGCCCAGTAACAAATTCTTTAAAATGACCTAAAGTTTTCTTCCTCAAATTTCTCTTAAATATTTGAAATATGTTTTCCATTGGGTTGGGATTAAAGCTGAATGTCAAGAGAAGAGAGGAGAGGACTTAATCTTGATTAGTGTCAGGAAACTGAGTCTCCTCTTTAACTAGGAAAGGACTAAGAAGCATCAGTGTCCTTTGGTAGCTCTGCTCGCTGTGTGTCTGAGAAATAGTTCTGAAAAGAATACAGCTTTTATTAAATTGTTTTGCTTAATTCCTTGACATTTTATTTGCCTCAAAGTCTTCCATCATCTTCTCACCATTTACAATATTGGACATAAAAATAAAAAATTTTATTGAACCATAAAAATGCTCTAATAAAGTAGAGGTGGTAAATCCTTCTAAGTGTCAGCACAGAAAGCAATTCCATGAGAGCCAAGAGAATGGGCCTGCATCAGGAAATAAAATCCTAGTTAGGGATAATATTGAAACTTATTTTTTTTTAAATAAAACAAATAGAGAATGCTTACATATTTAGACTTACAGAAGAGATATAAAGTGCTGTCTGTGAGAAATTAACCAAGACCCTGGAAAGTACAGACAAGCCTCAATGTTTCCACTTGTATGTGTCCTGCATTGATGCTTCGCATTCAAAACTACCTAAAGTCACTTTGGTGAAGGAATTTATGACTGGGTGGCAGACTGATTGAAATGCATCTTTGCAAATATACTTGATATAAACTTACCTGTCATAGACAATGGCACTGTTTTAGGAGCGTTTTCAGATTCATCAGTCTCTATGGTATTTTCCTTTAATAATGCATCTTGAAAAATAAGACGTTTAGCTAAGGCTGCTAATTCTATGAAACGCTAATCATTTAAGCTGTCTAACCTTGTTCAGGGTAATTATTTCTATCCATTATCCATCATGCTAAGAAATGACAGCTCAGGGACAAGGAGACTTTTCAAGCAAATGCTTTAAGACAGTGTTTTAGTTTGCAGGCACTGGCCAATGTTAATTAAATTATATAAACAATGACTCATGGTATAAATAGAGTATGGAGAAACTTGCAAGAAAAAATACAGTTCAATAACTTTAAAACTACTTATTCTTTCCAAAAGAAAATAAAAGGAAGCTTTTATTTTCTGGACTTTGTTTGCCTTTATAAAATTCAGTGATTCAGTGTTGTCAGAATACATTGTCTCTGAAAGTTCAACTTTAGCAGGAGAATCTTTCTGGATTCTATTTTAGGAATCTATTCTGCATTGGAGACATTTTCTTTTTTTCTAAAGGGAAAAAAGTAAGCTTCTTTGGAACCACAGGACCATGAGTTAAGCCCCTAGACATTTGCAAATAGGAAAACAAATCCCAGTGGATGGGAGATATAATTAATATTAGCATATACTACTGTAACTGCCAATATTTCTCTAATACACACCATCATTAAGTATAACTGCTAGCATTTCTCTAATATGTGCATTCCTTTCTGTCAGGTTTTAGAAGGTTACCAGTTTTTGAAATTTTGGCCACCAAGTTGGATAATAATCTCAGAATCAATGGCATAAATAAAAATGTGGAAATATCACCAGCAGCTATTGATCACGTTCTTTATCATGAGGGGAAAAATATATGATAATATTCCATGTCCTTTAATGTATTATAAAATCCACAGCTTATCAACCTTCTGGAAATTCAGAACTTGGAATTCAGAGTGTTGAATCTACACCTTTAAAAAGAAAGAAGCTGATAAGGTACCCTTAATTTCTATTTATCTCCTTTTATCCTGCTTCTCTGGTAGCGCAGCTGATAAAGAATCCACCTGTAATGCAGGAAACCCTGGTTTGATTTCAGGATTGGGAAGGTCTCCTGGAGAAGAAATCAGCTACTCACTCCAATATTCATGGACTTCCCTGGTGGCTCAGATGGTAAGTAATCCACCTGCAGTGCAGGGGACCTGGGTTTGATCCATGGTTTGGGAAGATCCCCTGGAGGAGGGCATGGCAACCCACTCCAATATTCTTGCCTGGAGAATCCCATGGACAGAGGGGAGGAGCCTGGCAGGTGACTAAGCACACACAACACATCCTTTTGCCATTCCTAGTAGTGCCATTGAAAGAAATAATGTGTCATAAACACACTAGTAACCTTTACTATATGATCATATCCTGATAATTCAGGGGATTTAGCTAAAGAAGCTTGCCAGGTATGGTCACAATGCCTCAGGGGCTTCTCTTCACTATTCTGTCAGTAGAAGTAGCTCATTCGTGTTAGACTCTGCGACCCCATGGACTGTAACCCACCACGTTCCTCTGTCCATGGGATTTCCCAGGCGAGAATATTGGAGTGGATATAGCCGTTTTGTGGATTCAAGTATGCCTAGACGTAGTGAGAAGGATTGCCCACAAGATTGTGCAGTTTGAGGGCTCAGTAAACTTAAAAATAACATTCTAAAGGAAGAGAAATTGAAGATCACAAGTTGGGTTAAAATAGTGTTGAAATAGAAAAGTAAGTATTATTTCACTTCTCTCATTCAGATTTTCTATTCACACAATTCCAATCAGTTCATGGTTGAATCCCATTAAACAGTGAATAATAAATAATCAGACAAATAAGTGAACAAATAGGTGTAAATTACAGTGTGAACAGAAACTCCTGCAATGAGAGGAAGTGATAGCAGTGGCGATGGCAATAATGAAAAATAGGGCTTTTGATACACAACTTGGAACTTCCCTGGTGGCTCAGACAGTAAAGCATCTGCCTGCAATGTGGGAGACCTGGGTTCAATCGCTGGGTCAGGAAGATCCCCTGGAGAAGGAAATGGCAACCCACTTCAGTACTCTTGCCTGGAAAATCCTATGGATGGAGGAGCCTGGTAGGCTACAGTCCATGGGGTTGCAAAGAGTCTGACACAACTGAGCGACTTCACTTTCTTTCTTTGATATACAACTCAGCACCCTCAATAGCAACCTTGTCACAGATCTCAATGGGCTGAGCCAGCAGTGGGTAGGGGGATGCAGACAGACTGCACGCTGGTGTGATCAACATCAAACACCAAATTTGGGCAATGTTCTTGATGACTATTAAATGTAGTGTTGGCCAGCTCATCAAGGACAGAACGTGACATACTAGAGCCATTTCCTTTCTCTTCCCTCAACAGTCTCTTTTCTGCCTTTAAGAGAAGAGCATCTGAAAGGTCAGCCATATCATCTCTTCTACTTATGATAGCATTATTAAGTGAAGGAAGTGCTGTGGGCTGTTATATCTGATTTTAGCTAGGGGTTTCAAGTTCATCTTATAGGCAACGTGGAGAAATACATCTTGGTGATGGTAAAATGTTTGAACTCAAAGTAAAAGGCCTCTAGTGTCACAATTATTTCCATAACAGATTGAGAAAATTTATGGGAAGGAATCCCCCAAGATAAGAGGGTCATGGTGTACAAATCTGTTTTAATGACAGAAAAGCAGAATCAAAGAGTGAATGATGTCTTAAAAATGTTTATCAAATAGGGAGGCAGCTGAGAGTAGAAAACGACAATCAAATCAGATACAAAAAGTTCCCATTGCCCAGGACCCTTAGGCTGAATTTAACATAATGAGTGAGGTATAAGTGAAAGAGTGCCTTTTGTTTTCCTAAATTTGTAGGACGGGATACTGAGAATTATATATGTTCAAATAGAATAAAGCAAGTTACATTGCATTTTTTATTATATTCTTAACATTAAATCAAACCTATTTCTCAGATAAATTGCAGATTATATCCAGTTTGCTTTTAATTCTTAAGAGATGAGTATTTTCTGAGATAATAATGTAAAAGGATGAAGAATTTTTGTTCTCTATATGACAATCAGCTGTTGCATAGTGAGTCACACTGGTGAAAAAGGATAATTCTCAATTGGGAGTTATTAGCCTATCAGTTGTGAAATTAACACAAACTATCCCCTATATTCTTAGGGTTTTTTCACAGGGATTTGCCTCATGAAAATTTCCAAATGTTTGTGGATTTTTAAGATACTGTTCCAATACTGACTTCCAGTTTAATTATATTGTGGTCAGGGAAGATACTCTATGTGATTTTAGTCTGTTGAAATGGACTGTGACTTATTTTATTGCCCAGTTGGTTAATAGGGTTGTTCAACACTTCTAGATCCTTACTGATTTTCTGTCTACTTGTTCTATCAATTATTGAGAGAATGTGTGTTAAAATTTCCAACTATAGTTGTGTATATATTTATCTCTTTAGATTTCAGTTTTTGCTTCTGTATTTTGAAGCTCTGTTGTTAGGTACAAACATTTAAAGACTATATATCTTCTTGATGAGCTGGTGGTTCATTTATAATTATGAATACCTCCTTTCTATCTCTGGTACATTCTTTGTCTGAAAATCTACTTTCAGTTCAGTTCAGTTCAGTCGCTCAGTCGTGTCCGACTCTCCGCGACCCCATGAATCACAGCACGCCAGGCCTCCCTGTCCATCACCAACTCCCGGAGTACACTCAAACTCATGTCCACAGAGTCGGTGATGCCATCCAGCCATCTTATTCTCCGTCGTCCCCTTCTCCTCCCGCCACCAACCTTTCCCAGCATCAGAGTCTTTTCCATTGAGTCAACTCGTCGCATGACGTGGCCAAAGTATTGCAGTTTCAGCTTTAGCATCAGTCCCTCCAATGAACATCCAGGATTGATCTCCTTTAGAATGGACTGGTTGGATCTCCTTGCAGTATAAGGGACTCGCAAGAGTCTTCTCCAACACCACAGTTCAAAAGCATCGATTCTACGGTGATCAGCTTTCTTCACAGTCCAACTCTCACATCCATACATGACCACGGGAAAAACCATTGCCTTGACTAGATGGACCTTGGTTGGCAAAGTAATGTCTCTGCTTTTTAATATACTATCAAGGTTGGTCATAACTTTCCTTCCAAGGAGCAAGCGTCTTTTAATTTCATGGCTGCAATCAGCATCTGCAGAGATTTTGGAGCCCCCAAAAATAAAGTCTGACACTGTTTCCACTGTTTTTCCATCTATTTCCCATGAAGTGATGGGACCAGATGCCATGATCTTTGTTTTCTGAATGTTGAGCTTCAAGACAACCTTTTCACTCTCCTCTTTCACTTTCATCAAGAGGCTTTTGAGTTCCTCTTCACTTTCTGCCATAAGGGTAGTGTCATCTGCTTTGTTTCATAGTAATACAGCCATTGGGCTTCCCTTGTAGCTCAGTTGGTAAAGAATTTGCTTATAATGCTGGAGACCTGGGTTCAATCCCTGGGTTGGGAAGATCCCAATAGCTATAATATAGTCATCATAGTTTTCTAATTATCCTTGCATAATATATCTTTATCTCTTTTTACATTTTATTTGATTTTTTTTATATTTAACATTTTTTTTTTGTAGACAACATAGAGTCTTGCTTTTCAATCCAGCTTGACAATGTCTGCCTTTTAATTGTAGTTTTGATCATTTTCATTTAATGTATTTATTTAAGTCTAATATCTTGTTTTCTATTTTTTTTTTTACAGTTTCCCGTGTTACATTTTACTCTTTTCTGAAGAAAAGTTACAAGATATTATATTTGTTCTCCTGTATACATGTATGTCTTCTGATCAAACCCTTTCCTGGCTTATTTTCTCATTCCTTGATTTTTAACATTTTGATTATAGAATGCACTGGTGTGATTTTGTTCGTCTTTCTTGGGGTTTTGATTTTGTTTTTGTTTCTTTAGCTTCTTGGATATGTGGTTTTATAAAACTGATAAAAATCAAATCATTGTTCGATTGTTTCAAATCACTTTTATGACAATCCCTTCTCATTTTTCTGAGACTTTAATAAAATATACATTACTATGCTTAATAGTGTCCCTCTTGTCAGCGTAGTTTAATATCTTTGTGTGTCTTTTCCTTGCGTTTCAGTTACGATACAGCCTATTGTTATATCTCCAGTGCTCTCTTCTTTCATACTGTCTCAACTGTTGACCTCATCTCATGATTTTTAAAATGTTTCAGATATTATATATTTTTAATTCTAGAGATTCTCTTGTATATATTAACTTTCTCCTTATTATGTTCAAATTTTCTTTTAAGTCCTTAGTCACATGTATAATAGCTGTTTCAAAGTTCCTATCTGCTCAGTTTTATCAACTCTTAAATTTCTGAGCCTGTTTCTGTTGACAGTTTTTCTCTTGGTTATGAATCAAATTTTTCTGTACTTCTTACACACATTGTAACTTTTAGTTAGATACTTAATTTGTGGATATAACATTGTTGAGGGTGTGGGTTTTGTTGTTATCCTTTAAAGATATTTCAATTTGGTTTCCATAGGTCATGAAGTCCTTTGCAGATCAGCTTAACTGTTTTGAACTTTATCTTTAAGATTTGTAAAAAGTGACCAAAAGGATACTTTACTCTAGGTCTAACTTAGACTTACTACATAGTCATGATCCTTTTAAGATCCTACTGAGTGCCCCAGGTTCAACAAGGTTTCTGCACTCCGGGTGGTTAGAAGTCTTCCAGCTCTGTTTGAGCCCTGGGAATTGTTTAGCTACAACCTTGTAGTAATTGCAAGAGATGTGTGCAGGAGATGCAGGTTTAACCCCTGGGTCAGGGAGATCCCTTGGAGGAAGAAATGGTAACCCATTCCAGTGTTCTTGGCTGGGAAATCCCATGGACAGAGGAGCCTGTCAGGCTACAATCCATGGGGTTGCAAAAGAGTCAGACATGACTTAGTGACTAAACAACAACAACAGTAATTCTCTTGTTATGCATGTGTTACATTTGGCCAAATTCAGAGAAGTACATGCAGATTTATTTGGCTTTTTCTCTACCAAACTCCTTCTTTTCTATTATTTTACTTTGGAAATTACATGTGCATCAGCCTCTGATTTCTGTCCCCTTTCAGAGAGCCCAGTGTTCTGTTTGGATTACTCCTTCCTGTGCAGAAAATGCCTCCAGGCAGAAAATTGGAAAACTGCAGGACTTACATTGTTTGTTCTCCTTTATCAAGGATCATGTCCTGTGTTGCTAGCTCATCAGTGACAGAAATCAACTACTCACATAGTTTGTCCAGTTTTCCAGTAGTGTATTATAAGAAATTAGCTATACTACCAGTTACTCCGTTATGATTGAAGCAAAGTTAACATTACAGTTTTTAATCCCTTATCTTGATGTAAGTTTTTCCATTTTCCCATTCTCCCAGAACAAACGTATTTTTAAAAATGCATAGGCAGTTTATTCCATGTACTTTTGACAGTTCTGTTAGGTATACCACACTAGCAAGTTTTGTGAATTTCAGTAATTAAATATATCCAAGACTCAGTATTCTTAAACATGAGAATAATATTACTAAGCTCATGAAAATATAAGTAATCAGATATATAAAATTTGGACTTTAAAGGAAGATTGATAAATGGTTCTCTCACATCAGCAGCAGTCACAAAAATTGTCTTAAAGAGAGGCAGAATTTTATGGTTACTTATATTTGTCTTGAGTCAATTGTAAAATAATCCTTATCTCTCCTATAAATCAAACAACCAACTAGATGCAAGTTAAAAGCAGTGATATCATATTGCTGTATTTTAATTATTCCCCTGTATCACCAAAGAATAAACTGGTTTCCCTCTGTGCCAAAATTTAATTGACTACTCAGGTCAATAATAGTTTTATATAGCACCTTTCAGAAACCACAAGGAATTAAAAACTACACATATAGAATCACTTCAATTTTTTTTTATCCTTGGCTCTTGGCCACCACTGTATAGCTTGATCCCACACAGGATTCTGAAATGATATTCCGATTTCAAAGCCAAGATACACATGCCATTCTTTTTCTTCATTTATAGGACAGAATACAGACCTCAATAAACCAGTCAACAAACATTCTAAATGCCAAAACAAAGCTAATAGACTTCCAGAATAACTTGACATCCTTACTCTGTTAAGCTTACAAAAATAAAACCCAGTGAAGATGGAGATGTACCCCAGGGCCTGGGAAAAGGGTACATCAGTGAGGAAGAGTTCAGTTCAATTTAATACAAAAATAACCCAAGAATGTTTGAGATGACTAGAATCTTACAGATCACCTAGTTCTGTACTTTTCAAACTGTACTTAAAGTTTGGAGCAGGTAGGGATGGGGCAATAGGAAAGGAGAAGTTAAATTGGCAGGGCCCTAGGTAGTCTCATTTTATCATGCAGAATACTCCAGTGTTTTATTTGGGCTTTTCAGTGTGGTTTAGTTGGGAAAAAAAGTGATGTTACGAATCAAAATTGTTGACCAATTGTGATTTAGTCAAATAACCTCATTTTGTAGATGGAGAATGACAACCAAAACTGACTTTACGCAAGTTTACGAAGTTAGTTAGTGGCATTGCTGTGACTGTAATTCAACTTTCTGAACCCTCAGGCTACTGTTTCTCACAGAGGAAAAGGAAGTGCCTACAGGGCAGGTTTTCCAACTGTTTCTTATTTGTTTTTTTCATTATATTCCAGTTCACATGCTAGGTTCTAGGGAAACAAAAATAAGGTTTATTTCAAATAGGAAAAAAGCATACCAGGAAATGGCAACCCACTCCAGTATTCTTGCCTGGAGAATCCCATGGACAGAGGAACCTGGCGGCTACAGTCTATGGGGTTGCAAGAGCTGGACACAACTGAGCGACTAAGCACATTAGCAATAGTTATAATACAATGTTGTGAGTGCATTTTGAATGTAAAACAGGGTGCTACCAGAAGGCAGAGGAGGGACACATAAATCTTACTGGGGGTGAGAGGGTAGGTAATATCAGAGAAGCAACTAGAAGGGTATTTAGATATTGGCAGAAAAAGATGAGAGAATTTTCTTCCCAACTGAGGGAACAATATGTGCAAAAGCACTTAGATGAGAGAAAGGTTTGGTATTCCAGAGTGGTGATGTCAGTAAGAGGGAAGAATAGGAAGCTCTAGACCCTCCTTCACCCCTCAAATACACTGATTGAACAATCAACACAGCACAATTCACTTTGCTACAAATCCAGAAACAGTTGAGAGGCTACTGCACCCAGGGTGAGTAGGAAACGAACCACATCAAAGCTGGCAGGAAAAGTTGAGATGCTCCCTCACAATAATCCCTCCCCAAGCACAGTATTGCATGATTGAGGGAAGATGCCCAACTCCCAGATTCTCCCTGGAAGGGGAAGAAGAGTACTGGACCAGATTTCAATGTTCTGATTTTTGTGGAGGATTTCCAGGGGACTGGTTTCTGTCTTGTCTGAATCTGAGCACTAATAGGAAAGGATCCCAGATTGAGAATCTCTGAGAATATAGATGGTGGCATGAATAGCATGTAAGCACTTGTCATGGCCCCTCCCCCTAGTTTAGCACATAGCAAGAGGGTAAGAAAGTCCAGATTCCATCTTCTCTCTAGGGAGGAAGAGAGTTGGACCATGTGTCTAATGTTCCAACTTTCCCAGGGACCGTCCAAGGGAGTGGCTCTGTCTCAGAATGCTGATAGAACCTGGTATATTCTGGATGACTGGCAGCAGCTGAGAACCACACAAGTTTGGACTACCCTGAGAATACTCACGATAGTCCGTCCCACAGTCTCAGCACTGAGCAAGAGAATTAAAAACCGCAGGTCACAGATTCTTCTCAGGAAGAGCATGAGTTGGACTGTGCATCCAGTGTCCTGACATGTCAGGCACCTGCCAGAATATCTGACGTCTGTCTCCCCAGTCTCAGAGAACTAACTGCACCTGGTATACTCTAGATGACTGAGGAGCACTGAGAACCAAGTGGAAGGTTTGGACTAGTACCCAGTCACCTGCCAGATTTCCTCTTTGGCAGGAGAGGAATGTATTTAGCAAGACTCCCAGCCCCTGGCTTATTCCTGGGAAGGGCAATCAAAGATTGAAATATATGATGGATGTTCAGACTTTTCAGTTGGCTTACCAAGGAACTCGCTTCAGTCTCTCTACTGTCAGAGCATGGAAAGCCTCAGCATGCTCCAGATGTCTAAGAGCAACTGAAAACAGAAAAGGAGCTGGAGTCATGCTTCCAGTTCCAAAAGACTCATGGTATAGCAGACAGACATCAGTTGTTGTTGTTAAGTTGCAAAGTCATGTCTGACTCTTTTGTGACCCCATGGACTGTAGTGCTCCATACTCTTCTGTCCATGGGATTTCCCAAGCAAGAATACTGGAGTCGGTTGCCATTTCCTTCTCCAGGGGATCTTCCTAACCCAGGGATCAAACCATGATTGCCTGCATTGGCAGGCAGACTCTTTACCACTGAACCACCAGGGAAGCCCACATTCACTGGAGGGACCAAGAAATTACGAATGACTGAAAAGAAACCAGGGAATTTCTTCAACTGGTAATTTATACACGAGTGACCAGAGAACACACATATATAGAGAAGGTTTGAATGGCTCCTAGAATCTTGGGCCAGACTAATTGATGAGGCTCTATTCCTGGATGAGCTCAGTCTGTGAAGACTGAGTGGGGTAGCTGTTCCTTCCTAATGTACAAATAGCAACACAAAGCATGGAATGAAGAAATGAAGGAGTGAATTAATAAATGAATGAATTAAAGAAAGGAAGGAAGAGACAAGCATGAAAATGGGCCCTTATTTTATACCATATTTGCAGACCATACATCTGATAAGGAGGTAATACTTAAAATATATATATCAAATCCCTACAACTCCATTACACAAAAATAATTTAAAAAATGGGCAAAGGACTTGAATAAACATTTTCCCAAAGAAGACAAATCACAAACAGGTATATGCAAAGATGCTCAACACCACAATTTATAAGGGAAATTCAAATCAAAACTACAATGAAATACCATCTCACATCTATTAGGATAACTATTACTAAAGAAAAAAAAGATAGGTTTTTGGCAAGGATGTCCACTATTGATCGGAATGAAAAACAGTCCAGCAATTATGGAAAACAGTTTTGAGGTTTTCATATAAGTAAGATAGAGCTACCATATTACCTGACAATTCTACTACTAGGTATTAGTCCAAAGTAATTGAAATTAGTAATTGAAAAAATACTTACATGTTCATTTTAAATATTCACAATAGCCAGGCTGTGAATACAATATAAGTGTCCACGGATGGGCTGATGAGTGTATAAAGAAAATGAGGCATGTGCACACAACAGAATATTACTCGAACTTAAAAAAAGAAGAAACCCTGCCTTATGTAATAACATGGATGCACCTTGAGGACATTATGTTAAGTAGAATAAGCCTGGGACAAATACTGCATGAGTCTACTTAGATGAGATATATAAAATAGTCAAACCCACAGAAGCAGAGATTGGAACAGTGGTTGGCAGGGGTCATGAGGAGGAAAAAGTGGAAAGAAGCTGTTTAAGAGATGTCATTTCAATTATGCAACATGAATAAATTCTATAGATCTGCTGTACAACATTGTACCAATAATTGAAAATATTGTTTTCTACACTGAAAAAGTTTAAGAAGGTAGATGTCATGTTAAGGGTCCTTACCAAACACACGTGCACACATACAAATTTTATTCCAGGAATGGCAAAAAAAGATTCAGTTCAGTTCAGTTCAGTCAGCACAAAAGCAGGCTACAAGGGAGGCCGTTGCATGGCAGATGAGAAACACAGACCTTGTATCTTTCAACCCAAAGGAGCTGAGGAAGGAGCTACAGTCACCAGTGGTGTCCCACTCACCCTCTCTGGACTCCAGAGTGATGGCCCAGCAGTTGTTGACCTCACACATTTTGATTATCTGCCTCATTAGAGATACACCCTATTTCCAAGTCATTGCTAATTACCCAATACACTGCCTCTGCTCTATTGTTCTTAAGGGACCTTTCTTTAGCTGTCATCTTGAAACAGCTGCTCAGTGAACTCTGGAAAGAGGTTTAAGAAATGTGGAACTCAGATACTGGACTGGTTTCCTTTGACCATTTCTCTGCTTGATCTGTGAAAATATTTCAAGGAAGTGGAAAAAAACAGTGAAGGCATGTGTATTTGTGGACAGCTGAGTTCATGTCTTGAGCTATACAGGCAACGAAGGAACTATTCTGAATCAGGGCTCTGATTCTACACTGCTTTTGAGGTGCCAAACAACAGCAGCAGCAAAAACACAGGTGCTGAGGATAAGATTATTAATAGAATCGAAAACCTCTTATAATAACATGTATATCACAGCAATGACATTATTGCTCCCAGTAGAAAAACATGTACGTACTTATCTACACACACAGATGTTGTTTGACTTTATTGCCAAAGGCAAATCACTATGAGTTGAAAAGTTTTGTTTCTCTTTTATTCTGGCTTTGCCATAATTCTGGAACTCCATGATCTCCAGGGTGAAATGTGCTTTGTGTTACAGCTTTGCTTCTTGCTAACAATGTGTTGAGAGGTTACGTAACACTTTAAATTTCAATGTTATGTATGGTTTGCTGTACTTTAGAAACTAACACAGCATTGTAAATCATCTATACTCAGTAAAAATAAGAAAATAAATTTCAGTGTTCATATCTATAAAGTTGAAATAACAATTAATCCCCTTTTTTCCTGAGAAGTAAATTAACTCCAAGGTGGCTCAGTGGTAAAGAATCCACCTGTCAATGAATGAACCACAGGAGATGCAGGTTTGATCCCTGGGTCGGGAAGATCCCCTGGAGGAAGAAATGGCAACCTACTCCAGTATTCTTGTCTGGGAAATCCCATGGATAGAGGATCCTGACAGGCTACAATCCATAGGGTGCAAGGAGACAGACACAACTAAGTATGCATACATTGAAGTGAAGTGAAGTGAAGTGAAGTGAAGTGAAGTCGCTCAGTCGTGTCCGACTCTTTGCGACCCCATGGACTGTAGCCTACCAGGCTTCTCTGTCCATGGGATTCTCCAGGCAAGAAGACTGGAGTGGGTTACCATTTCCTTCTTACCATTGCATAATCTTGAGTTGTATTTAAATTGACATTACACATCAGAAAGTATGGGGTTAAGACTCCACTATGTTTATTCTGGGACTTGTAATTTGTACCTTGAAAAGTGAAAGAAAGTGAAAGTGAAGTTGCTCAGTCATGTCTGACCGTTTGTGACCCCATGGGCTGTAGCCTACCAGGGTCCTCAGTCCAAGGAATTTTCTAGGCAAGAGTACTAGAGTGGGTTGCCATTTCCTTCTCTAGGGGATCTTCCCAACCCCGACCCAGGGATCGGACCTGTGTCTCCTGCATTGGCAGGCAGGCATTGCAGGCAGACACTTTACCATGTGAGCCACCAGGGAAGCCCTACTTGTAACTTGAGAGCTGGTCAAAACTAATCCTTCTTCAAAGTAGACTCTTGAATCAGTATCCACATTCCTCTCTCTGGTGCTGGTGACACTGATTTCACTGACACATTAAACCTGGCAGTTTGGACAAGGCAGCTGAAGGAATACTACAATCATCAGTACCATTAAAAGTGGAGCTGTAATTTAAGTGAGAACCCCATGACATGACCTGGCACCGGAGGTCAATGATGGTTATATTACAGAATCTGAATCCTTTGCAAGAACATAAAAAGAGTACTTGGTCATTCACTACCTTATAAACCTTAGGTAATTACAGATCCCAGAATTCTGAAAAATTAAAATAAATATCATTAAAAATGGGAGAAAGTAATGAGAGCTATTTGTAAGGCTGCTGAAGTGCTTTTCAGCAGCCCCATATAGAAGGACTGTAGAGATCAGATCTCAAATCTTGTTAATGTGAATATTTATCACTCAAACCTCAGCTCTGTTAGCTAATTGAAACCATTTAAACAACAGGACAGTTAAGGCTAGAGGTGTGTGTGTCTGTGCATGCACACATGTTCAGTTGTGTCAGACTTTTTGTGACCCCATGAACTGTAACCCACCAGGCTCCTCTTTCCATGGGACTTCTCAGGCAAGAATACAAGAATGGCTTGCCATTTCCTCCTCCAGGGGGTCTTCCCGACCCAGGGATCGGACCTGTGTCTCCTGCATTGTCAGGCAGGTTCTTTTCCATTTGTGCCACCTAGGAGGTCCCTAGGGTGTAAGATTTATCAATGACATTCAAAGTAACACATCTGGCTCCTTGCTTCCTGATTATAGAATCTTTGTTTTGAAAGGAATATGAAAGCGTCAGATAGCTCAGTCACTCACAAACACACCCCAATATAATATCCATTTCTGTGCTTTGTGACCGTTTTTTTTTTTTTTTTGGTATGATTTTACAGGTACAAAATTCACTAACATGTAAGACATTTTTGCCAGTACGAATTGTTGGAAAAATTTTTCTGTATTTTATATGACATTTCTCTCTTTCTTTTTTTTTTTTTTAACTTCCGTTCATTTGTTTTAGTTTGGCTCTGGACCACAAAACACCCCTGCCTGCTCCAGTGCAAGTTTCAGCTGTCTGAAGACATTTCTCAAGTCTTCCTTGATCCTCTCTTTTCCCAGCTAAAGATGTCAGTTTTCTTGGATGTACTTCATGAGATGTGTGTGTGTGTGTGCGCTCAGATGTTAAGGTTCTTTGCAACCCCGTGGACTGTATCCTGCCAGGCTCCTCAGTCCATAGGATTTTCCAGGCAAGAATACTGGAGCAGGTTTCCATTTCCTACTTCAGGGGACCTTCCCTACCCAGGGATCAAACCAGTGTCTCTTGTGTCACCTGCATTGGCAGGCAGATTCTTCACCACTGCGCCACCTGGAAAGCCCCACTTTGTGAGATAGAGTTCTCATATTATGCTCCTCTGCCTGATGTAATTCAACTTCTCAATGTAATGATTTCTCAGAAATGATCTTAAATAATGGGACATAACTTTTTGACATTTACCTAATCTATACACACTTTTTGTTTGTTTGTTTGTCTTTAGTATTTATATTGACCTCTTGATTGTTCAAATTTCTGGAAAAATAAAAGTCAGCTCTTGGTTAAGTGAGCAATTATGTTACAAATCCTAGATACATGCCCTTTCAAAACCATTATAAAAATTTTTTGAGTTAACAATCTAGAAAACAAACGAATATCAGAAGAAATTTAGATAGTTTAATATAGTTGATTTTTAAAATATTGAACCAGCTTTGATTCCCTGGAATACATCTCACTTGGTTAAGTATATAATTCTTTTTGTAAGTTGTTCATTTCTATTTGATAGTGTTTTGTTAAGCATTTTTATAACTCTATTCATGTGGGATATTGTTTTGTATTTTTCTTCATGTTGTCTTTGCCTGGTTTCAGTATCAAGGAACTATGAGTTTTATGGAATAAAATGGGGAGTGTCTTGTTTTGTATTTTATGAAAGAGGTTGTGTAGACTTGGAGTTGTTCTTCTTTAAAGTTTTTATAGATTTCTCTGGTGAAGCCATCTGATCCTTTCCTCACACTATATTCATAAATTAAATCAAAATAAATCATAGACCTAAATTTAAGAGTTAAAACTTTAAACCTTCTGAAAGAAGATATAAGGGAGAATATTTGTGACTTTAGAGAAGGCAAAAATTCCTCCAGTAGTACACAAAATATGCAAATTTGTTTGTTTCAGAGCAATCACTAATGGCAGATTGAACCAATTCATATTGGAACATTTGCTTGATAAACAGAGTAGTTACCTGATCCACTTATATTTAAATAAATGTCATACTTTTGATGAGGTTTCAGTTCAGTTCAGTTGCTCAGTCGTGTCCGATATGTTGCAACCCCATGGACTGCAACATGCCAGGCTTCCATGTCCGACACCAACTCCCGGAGCCTACTCAACTCATGTCCATTGAGTCGGTGATGCGATCCAACCATCTAATGCTCTGTCATCCCCTTCTCCCCCTACCTTCAACTCTCCCAGCATCAGAGTCTTTTCCAATTAATCAGTTCTTCGCATCAGGTGGCCAAAGAATTGGACTTTCAGCTTCAGCATCAGAACTTCCAATTAATATTCAGGACTGATTTCCTTTACGATGGACTGGTTGGATCTCCTTGCAGTTCAAGGGACTCTCAAGAGTCTTCTCCAACACCACAATTTAAAAGCATCAATTTTTCAGCACTCAGCTTTCTTTACAGTCCAACTCTCACGTCCATACATGACTACTGAAAAAACCATAGCTTTGTTGACATTTTAGGAATCAGCAAACTAAAATGGACTGGAATGGGTGAATTTAACTCAGATAACCGTGGGCCAGAATCCCTTAGAAGAAATGGAGTAGCCACCATAGTCAACAAAAGTCTGAAATGCAGTACGTGGATGCAATCTCAAAAACGAAAGGATGATCTCTGTTCATTTCCAAGGCAAACCATTCAGTATCACAGTAATCCAAGCCTATGCCCCAACCAGTAATGCTGAAGAAGCTGAAGTTGAACAGTTCTATGAAGACTTACAAGACCTTCTAGAACTAACACACCAAAAAGATGTCCTTTTCATTATAGGCGACTGGAATGCAAAAGTAGGAAATCAAGAAATACCTGGAGTAACAGACAAATTTGGCCTTGGAGTACAAAATGAAGCAGGGCAAATGCTAATAGGGTTTTTCCAAAAGAACGCACTGGTCATAGCAAATATCCTCTTCCAACAACACAAGAGAAGACTCTGTACATAGACATCACCAGATGGTCAACACCGAAATCAGATTGATTATATTCTTTGTAGTCAAAGATGGAGAAGCTCTATACAGTTGGCAAAAAAAGACTGGGAGGTTACTGTGGCTTAGATCATGAACTCCTTATTGCCAAATTCCGACTTAAATTGAAGAAAATAGGGAAAACCACTAGACCATTCAAGTATGACCTAAACCAAATCCCTTACAATTATACACTGGAAGTGAGAAATATATTCAAGAGATTAGATCTGATAGACAGAGTGCCTGAAGAACTATGGATGGAGGTTCATGACATTGTACAGAAGACAGTGATTAAGACCATCCCCAAGAAAAAGAAATGCAAAAAGGCAAAATGGTTGTCTGAAGAGGCCTTACAAATAACTGTGAAAAGAAGAGAAGCAAAAGGCAAAGGAGAAAAGGAAAGATATACCATTTGAATGAAGAGTTCCAAAGAATAGCAAGGAGAGATAAGAAAGCCTTCCTCAGTGATCAATGCAAAGAAATAGAGGAAATAAGTTCTTGTAAGGTCACCTGGACTAACTGGCAAATTTGGCCTTGGAGCATGGAATGAAGCAGGGCAAAGGCTAATAGAGTTTTGTCAAGAGAATGCACTGGTCATAGCAAACACCCTCTTCCAACAACACAAGAGAAGACTCTACACATGGACATCACCAGATGGTCAACACCGAAATCAGATTGATTATATTCTTTGCAGCCAAGATGGAGAAGCTGTATACAGTTAGCAAAAACAAGACCAGGAGCTGACTGTGGCTCAGATCATGAACTCCTTATTGCGAAATTGAGACTTAAATTGAAGAAAGTAGGGAAAACCCCTAGACCATTCAGATATGACGTCAATCAAATCCCTTATGATTATACAGTGGAAGTGAGAAATAGATTTAAGGGACTAGATCTGATTGATAGAGTGCCTGATGAACTCTGGACGGAGGTTCGTGACATTGTACAGGAGACAGGGACCAAGACCATCCCCATGGAAAAGAAATGCAGAAGAGTGAAATGGCTGTCTGAGGAGGCCTTACAAATAGCTGTGAAAAGAAGAGAGGCGAAAGGCAAAGGAGAAAAGGCAAGATATAAGCATCTGAATGCAGAGTTCCAAAGAATAGCAAGGAGAGATAAGAAAGCTTTCCTCAGTGAACAATGCAAAGAAATAGAGGAAAACAACAGAATGGGAAGGACAAGAGACCTCTTCAAGAAAATTAGAGATTCCAAGGGAACATTTCATGCAAAGATGGGCTCGATAAAGGACAGAAATGGTATGGACCTAACAGAAGCAGAAGATATTAAGAAGAGGTGGCAGGAATACACAGAAGAACTGTACAAAAAAGATCTTCACGACCAAGATAGTCACGATAACATGATCACTGACCTAGAGCCAGACATCTTGGAATGTGAAGTCAAGTGGGCCTTAGAAAGCATCACTACGAACAAAGCTAGTGGAGGTGATGGGATTCCAGTTGAGCTATTTCAAGTCTTGAAAGATGATGCTGTGAAAGTGCTGCACTCAATATGCCAGCAGATTTGGAAAACTCAGCAGTGGCCACAGGACTGGAAGAGGTCAGTCTTCATTCCAATCCCAAAGAAAGGCAATGCCAAAGAATGTTCAAACTACCGCACAATTGCACTCATCTCACACGCTAGTAAAGTCATGCTCAAAATTCTCCAAGCCAGGCTTCAGCAGTATGTAAACCGTGAACTCCCAGATGTTCAAGCAGGTTTTAGAAAAGGCAGAGGCACCAGAGATCAAATTGCCAACATCCGCTGGATCATGGAGAAAGCAAGAGAGTTTCAGAAAAACATCTATTTCTGCTTCATTGACTATGCTAAAGCCTTTGACTGTGTCGATCACAATAAACTGTGGAACATTCTGAAAGAGATGGGAATCCCAGACCACCTGACCTGCCTCTTGAGAAACCTGTATGCAGGTCAGGAAGCAACAGTTAGAACTGGACATGGAACAACAGACTGGTTCCAAATAGGAAAAGGTGTACGTCAAGGTTGTATATTGTCACCTTGCTTATTTAACTTATATGCAGAGTACATCATGAGGAACGCTGGGCTGGAAGAAGCACAACCTGGAATCAAGATTGCTGGGAGAAATATCAATAACCTCAGATATGCAGATGATACTACCCTTATGGCAGAAAGTGAGGAGGAACTCAAAAGCCTCTTGATGAAAGTGAAAGAGGAGAGTGAAAAGGTTGGCTTGAAGCTCAACATTCAGAAAACTAAGATCATGGCATCTGGTCCCATCACTTCATGGGAAATAGATGGGGAAACAGTGGAAACAGTGTCAGACTTTATTTTTTGGGGCTCCAAAATCACTGCAGATGCTGATTGCAGCCATGAAATTAAAAGACGCTTGCTCCTTGGAAGGAAAGTTATGACCGACCTTGATAGTATATTAAAAAGCATAGACATTACTTTTCCAACCAAGGTCCGTCTAGTCAAGGCAATGGTTTTTCCCGTGGTCATGTATGGATGTGAGAGTTGGACTGTGAAGAAAGCTGATCGCCGAAGAATCGATGCTTTTGAACTGTGGTGTTGGAGAAGACTCTTGAGAGTCCCTTATACTGCAAGGAGATCCAACCAGTCCATTCTAAGGGAGATCAATCCTGGATGTTCATTGGAGGGACTGATGCTAAAGCTGAAACTGCAATACTTTGGCCACCTCATGCGACGAGTTGACTCACTGGAAAAGACTCTGATGCTGGGAAAGGTGGGGGCGGGAGGAGAAGGGGACGACGGAGAATGAGATGGCTGGATGGCATCACCGACTCTGTGGACATGAGTTTGAGTGTACTCCGGGAGTTGGTGATGGTCAAGGAGGCCTGGCATGCTGTGATTCATGGGGTCACGGAGAGTCGGACACGACTCAGCGACTGAACTGAACTGAACTGAACTGAAGATCTTCATAGAACCATTCAACTTCAGCTTCTTCAGCATTACTGGTTGGGGAATAGACTTGGATTACTGTGATATTGAAAGGTATGCCTTGGAAATGAACAGAGATCATTCTGTCGTTTTTGAGATTGCACCCAAGTACTGCATTTTGGACTCTTTCGTTGACTCTGATGGCTACTCCATTTCTTAAAAGGGATTCTTGCCCACAGTAGAAGGTGTAATGGTCATCGGAGTTAAATTCACCCATTCCAGTCCATTTTAGTTTGCTGATTCCTAAAATGTCGATTTTCACTCTTGCCATCTCCTATTTGACCGCTACGAATTTGCCTTGATTCATGGACCTAACATTCCAGGTTCCTATGTGACATTGCTCTTTATAGATCGGACTATACTTTCATCACCAGTCACATCCACAACTGGGTGTTGTTGTTGCTTTGGCTCTGCCTCTTCATTCTTTCTGGAGTTATTTCTCCACTGATCTCCAGTAGCTTATTGGGCACCTACCGACCTGGGGAATTCATCTTTCAGTGTCCTATCTTTTTGCCTTTTCATAGTGTTTATGGGATTCTCAAGGCAAGAACACTGAAGTGGTTTGCCATTCCCTTCTCCAGGGGACCACGTTTTGTCAGAACTCTCTACCATGCCCCATCTATCTTGGGTGGCCCTACATGGCATGGCTCATAGTTTCATTGAGTTAGACAAGGCTGTGGTCCATGTCATCCAATTGGTTATTTTTCTGTGATTGTGGTTTTAATTCTGTTTCATTAACAGACAGCTAGTGACTATATTGGAGAAGGCAATGGCAAGCCACTCCAGTACTCTTGCCTAGAAAATCCCATGGATGGAAGAGCCTGGTAGGCTGCAGTCCGTGGGGTCGCTAAGGGTCGGACACAACTGAGCGACTTTACTTTCACTTTTCACTTTCACACATTGGAGAAGGAAATGGCAACCCACTCCAGTGTTCTTGCCTGGAGAATCCCAGGGATGGGGGACCCTGGTGGGCTTCTGTCTATGGGGTCACACAGAGTCGGACACGACTGAAGTGATGCAGCAGCAGCAGTCCTCTGATGGAGAAGGATAAGAGGCTTATGGAAGCTTCCTGATGGGAGAGACTGCCTGAGGGGGAAACTGGGTCTTGTTCTGATGGGCAGGGCCATGCTCAATAAATCTTTAATCCAATTTTCTATTGATGGATGGGGCTGTGTTCCCTCCCTGTTATTTTACCTGAGGCTAAACTATGGTTGAGGTAAGAAGATAATGGCGACCTCCTTCAAAAGGTCCCTTGCACACTCAGTGCCCCCAACCCTGTAGCAGGCCACTGCCAACCCACGCCTCTGCCAGAGACTCCTGGACACTCATTGGCAAGTCTGGGTCAGTCTCTTGTGGGGTCACTGCTCCTTTCTCCTGGTTCCTGGTGCACACAAGGTTTTGTTTGATGAGGTTTGGTGGTTTAGTCGCTAAGTTGTGTCCGACTCTTGTGACCTCATGGATTGTAGCCCACCAGGCTCCTCTGTCCATGGGCTTTCCCAGGAAAGAATACTGGAGTGGATTGCCATTTCCTTCTCCAGGGGATCTTCCCAACCCAGGAATCGAACTCAGGTCTCCTGCATTGCAGGCAGATTCTTTACCGACTAAGCTATGATGAGGTTTAGCTCTGATTTAAAGACTTATTTTAGAAAAATCAAGGAACCAAAATCCAATTAACTATTAACTCCAAAATATTAATTTATAAAATATAAGATATGCAATTTTAATATTTTGAGTGGCTCAGTTAATAACTATGATTTTATGCTCATGTAAACACAGGCTATTCACTTAAAACTGCTGGTAGCTATGCATCTTAGAAGAGTGAAAATAGAGAAAAAATAGGCTTAGTAGGGCAGATTGTGAAACATTAAAATGTGATTTTCAGTAGTAGAAAGTTAATAAATAATGTCTAAAGTTGAAAAACACAACAAAAAAGCAATAGAGTCATGTTATTAGAAGAAAGAATCTAATTGCCTAAGTGGGAAGTGAGATTGCTAAATAAATTAAAAGTTAGATGGAGAGTTAGTCTAGGAGGTAGATGATGATGCATGTGGCATGAGAAGGAATGTGGAAGAGCAGAGAGGAAGGAAGCATGGGAGATCTACTTTAAATAATCTATTAGTAATATTTACCTTTAGCTATGGACTTTCATGGTGGCTCAGATGGTAAAGAATCTGCCTGCAATGTGGGAGACCCATGTTCGATCCTTGGGTTGGGAAGATTCCCAGTGAAAAGGGAATGGCAACCCACTCCAGTATTCTTGCCTGGAGAATTCCATGGACAGAGGAGCCTGGTGGGCTACAGGCCACGTGGTCTCAAAGAGTCGGACATGACTGAATGACTAAAACACACACATACAATAAATAGTTCTTTCTTTGATAAAAATAAACATTGCATCAAATGAAAAAGAAGTAGGGAAAGGAGAAAGGTAGAGAAGAAAGAACACTGTAGTTAAGTTGCTTCATTGCACAGATAATGAAAGTAACCTTGCAGGGTAAATGAACTAAAACTAGCTGAATGTTATGCAAATAGGTATTTATTACCTGGAGTAAAAATTATAGTGACAGCATATTATGGTTATAAAACAGTCTCACATAACTTAGGCAAAAATTAAATTCCTGTTAGATGATTTCACATTATAACCAAAACATCAGTCATTATTGATAGCCAAGCTATTAGTGTGTAAAATGCATATATAGAAACTAATAGTAGCAGCAAACATTTATTTACTCATTTGGCACTTATTATATGCCATGTAATTTTCCTAAATACTTATTTTCAAAACTAAATCTCCATGTAGCTTTGGAAATAGTAGTTATTATTATCACTATTTTACTGATTAGGTGATGAAATGTTCACATTAAAAACTATGACGAGGTGACAGGGCCAAGGTTCAATCCCAGGTAGGCTGACTTGGTATTCCATGAATATCAAGTGGAACAAAGCAGTATTTCTAACGTAGTTTATTACTTTGCATAATGCACTATACTATATATAATTAAATAAATTAATACATGAAATATTAAAAGAAAACATTTCATTATTTCATCTCCATTCTCTATTTTTCTATTAGAATTTTACTTATTCAAGTAAGTTAAAAGCATTTTGGTTAATGGAGGCTAGGAAATATTACTGGAAAATTCAGATCATTTTTATTCATCATTGCTATTTTTCTGGCATATTTGGTAATATAGGAAGTTTTCCTTGACCAACAGCACAGGTTATATGTTTACTATTATGAGCTTTCACAGCATCCTATACTTTTTCTTTTTTGACAACTAACTATATCTCAAATTTTAAAATTAAATTGTAAATGTCTGTCTTATTTTCTAAACTATAAGTTTCAGTATACTGTAAAAAGATAAGGCATACTAGGACACTGTTGCCTAGTATCCATCATTATGGGTGTTACGTGGCATATGCTGAACATTTGCTAAATAAATGAAGAAATGTTCATGTGAATGCAGTGACATTTTAGCTAATTCTCTATGAAACTAAATTAACTTGCTTTTTTCTTTGCTATTATATTATAAATAATGCCTGAATGAATATCCTTATACATACATCATTTACATTTGTGTGATTATTTCCTTATGATCAATGTCTACATGTGAAATTCTTGGGTCAGGAATGGTGTGCACATTGCCAGACTTCCCTTTTAATTCATTATTAATTTGTATTCCCATCTATAACATATCCATTTGTTAAGGGCAATGTTAGCTGTTTAAACTGATAAACACAAATCTTAGTGGCTTAACAAAAAGGAAAATGTGTTTCTTGTTTATATAATGTTTATTTCATAGTGGATTTCATAGTGAGAGATCACATAGTCACTGAGACCCAGGTTTATGTAATCTGTTAATTTTCATATATGGCTACTAAAATCTCCATAGCCTTCTAAATCCAGCCCGCAGTTAAAGAAGAGAGTATATGTACAAGTGTTGGGAGTAGGAGTGAAAAGGACAGGAGCTATTGTGAGCCTGGCCTAGAAGTGGCATATATTACTTCTGCTATATATCATTATTCAGTACTTTGTCAAATGGCACCTATGTGCAAAAATGAAATGTAACGTAGCTGTTTACATCAGAGGAAATAATCACCTGCACTGACTAGCTGGTTGCTATCTGCTGGAGTATACCACACCTTGTCAAAACAGTATAGAAGTGATCTTTTAAGCCTTTGTCAATATGAGCGGCTAAAAGATGACCTGTCTTTTGATTTTAATTAGATCCCATTTGATTATTTTTGCTTTTATTTTCAATATTCTGGGAGGTGGGTCTTGGAGGATCCTGCTGTGATTTATGTCAGAGAGTGTTTTGCCTACGTTCTCCTCTAGGAGTTTTATAGTATCTGGTCTTACATTTAGCTCTCTAATCCATTTTGAATTTATTTTGGTGTATGGTGTTAGGAAGTGTTCTAGTTTCATTCTTTTACAAGTGGCTGACCAGTTTTCCCAGCACCACTTGTTAAAGAGACTGTCTTTTCTCCATTTTATATTCTTGCCTCCTTTGTCAAAGATAAGGTGTCCATAGGTGTGTGGGTTTATCTCTGGGCTTTCTATTTTGTTCCACTGATCTATATTTCTGTCTTTATGCCAGTACCATACTGTCTTGATGACTGTGGCTTTGTAGTAGAGCCTGGAGTCTGGCAGGTTAATTCCTCCAGTTCCATTTTTCTTCTTCTAGATTGCTTTGGCTATTTGAGGTTTTTTGTATTTCCATACAAATTGTGAGATTATTTGTTCTAGTTCTGTGAAAAATATCGTTGGTAGCTTGATAGGGATTGCATTGAACCTATAAATTACTTTGGGTAGTATACTCATTTTCACAATATTTATTCTTCCAATCCACGAACATGGTATATTTCTCCATCTATTAGTGTCCTCTTTGATTACTTTCACTAGTGTTTTATAGTTTTCTCTGTACAAGTCTTTTATTTCCTTAGGTAGATATATTCCTAAGTATTTAATTCTTTTCGTTGCAACAGTGAATGGAATAGTTTCTTTAATTTCTCTTTCTATTTTCTCATTATTAGTGTATAGGAATGCAAGGGATTTCTGTGTGTTGATTTTATATCCTGCAACTTAACTGTATTCATTGATTAGCTCTAGTAGTTTTCTGGTAGAGTCTTTAGGGTTTTCTGTGTAGAGGATCATGTCATCAGCGAACAGTTAAAGTTTTACTTCTTCTTTTCCAATTTGTATTCCTTTTATGTCTTTTTCTGCTCTGATTGCTGTAGCCAAAACTTCCAGAACTATGTTGAATAATAGTGGTGAGAGTGGGCACCCTTGTCTTGTTCCTGACTTTAGGGGAAATGCTTTCAGTTTTTCACCATTGATGATAATGTTTGCTGTGGGTTTGTCGTATATAGCTTTTATTATGTTGAGATATGTCCCTTCTATTCCCACTTTCTGGAGAGTTTTTATCATAAATGGATGTTATATTTTGTCAAAGGCTTTCTCTGCATCTATTGAGATAATCATATGATTTTTATTTTTCAGTTTGTTAATGTGGTGTATTACGTTGATTGATTTATTGATATTGAAGAATCCTTGCATTCCTGGGATAAAACTCACTTGGTCATGATGTATGATCTTCTTCAAAAGCTTCTGCACAGCAAAGGAAACTATAAACAAGGTGAAAAGGCAGCCTTCAGAATGGGAGAAAATAATCGCAAATGAAGCACTGATAAAGGATTAATCTCAAAAATGTACAAGCAGCTCCTGCAGCTCAATTCCAGAAAAATAAGTGACCCAATCAAAAAATGGGCCAAAGAACTAAACAGACATTTCTCCAAAGAAGACATAAAGATGGCTAACAAACACATGAAAAAATGCTCAACATCCCTCATAATCAGAGAATGCAAATCAAAACCAGAATGAGATACCATTTCACACGAGTCAGAATGGCTGCTATCCAAAAGTCTACATGCAATAAATGCTGGAGAGGGTGTGGAGAAAAGGGAACCCTCTTACACTGTTGGTGGGAATGCAAACTAGTACAGCCACTATGGAGAACAGTGTGGAGATTCCTCAAAAAACTGGAAATAGAACTGCCATATGATCCAGCAATCGCACTCCTGGGCATACACACCAAGGAAACCAGAATTGAAAGAGACACATGTACTCCAATGTTCATTGCTGCACTGTTTATAATAGCCAGGACATGGAAGCAACCTAGATGTCCATCTGCAGACGAATGGATAAGAAAGCTTTGGTACATATACACAATGGAGTATTTTTCAGCCATCAAAAAGAATGCATTTGAATCAGTTTTAATGAGGTGGATGAAATTGGAGCCAATTATACAGAGTGAAGTAAGCCAGAAAGAAAAACATCAGTACAGTATACTAATGCATATATATGGAATTTAGAAAGATGGTAACCTGAACCCTGTATACAAGACTGCAAAAGAGACATAGGCATATAGAACAGTCTTTGGGACTCTGTGGGAGAGGGTGAAGGTGGGATGATTGGGGAGAACAGCATTGTAGCATGTATATTATCATAAGTGACCAGTCCAGGTTCGACGCATGATACAGGATGCTTGGGGCTGGTGCACAGGGATGACATGGAGGGAGGATATGGGGAAGAGGGAGGTGGGAGGGGGGTTCAAGAAAGAGAACACATGTAAACCCGGGGCGGATTCATGTCAATGTATGGCAAAACCAACCAATATATTAATGTAAGATAATTTGCCTCCAATAAAATAAATTAAAAAAAAATAAATAAAAGATGACCTGTCTTGCTTTCATTTGTGGTTTCAAAAAATCTCTCAAGAGGTTGAGCCTATTTTATTGTGTATTTTAACCCTTTTTATGTCTTCTTTGGAAATTACTGATCCCCCCCCCCCCCATCGAACACCCTTTGTTATTACTTCTTTACTGTTGCCTCATGTCCACATTTGGATTCAAACTTACTCTGATTGTAAAGTCTATTCCTTTCAGCAGCATTATGACCCGATGTAAACTGAATACTTATTTCCAAATCCTGTAACTTTGAATATTGTTGACGGAGTGCCTGAATTCTTGAATCAAATTGAAATAGTAGATTTACACCAACTAGTCAGGGCTAGATGATCCGTAGACCTGACTGCTAACCTGATTCTTCAGAGGGTGAAGTCAATACAAAAGATAGCAGATTAACCAAGAGGGTCAAAGATAAGTCAAAATCAGGTCATGAAAGGTAATAGAAAATTAATAGTTTAGAAGAGATATGAGGAGGTCCCTGGTCTATAAAAACAAATGGGGCATCTATAAAGCAATTATCCATCAATAAAAAAAATTAATTAAAAAAAGGAAAAAAAAACAAATGGGGGGCCTTGACTTTCCTTAGTGTGTTTTTACTGGCAGAATAACACGTTTAATTTATGAATTTAATTACACACACATTTTGAATTATATAGTATATAAAATAATGGCACAACTTAAATATATTGCTTTTTCCATGCTTATATTTCATAAAATAATTTCATTCGAACTCTTTACATATATATTTGACCTAAATGTTTTTATAAATACTTGTGCCATTTTTTCCTTTTCTTAATTTTTCTTTAACCATATTTTAATACTCTAAGCAGCCCCCCCCAACATTTTTATATCAATTCCACTGGTATAGAAGTTTTGCATTGCTATTTCTACTATATCAGTGGTTCCCTTGTAAGCAGGTATGTTAAAACAGATGAAAATAGATGCAAAAATGCTTAAGAAGATCCTAGCAATCAGAATCCAACAACACATTAAAAAAATCATACATCATGACCAAGTGGGCTTTATCCCAAGAATGCAAGGATTCTTCAATATCCACAAATCAATCAATGTAAAACACCACATTAACAAAATGAAAAATAAAAACCATATGATTATGTCAATCGATGCAGAGAAAGCCTTTGACAAAATTCAGCATCCATTTATGATAAAAACCCTCCAGAGGCGGGAATAGAAGGAACATACCTCAACATAATAAAAGCTATATATGACAAACCCACAGCAAACATTATCCTCAATGGTGAAAAATTGAAAGCATTTCCCCTAAAGTCAGGAACAAGACAAGGCTGCCCACTCTCACCACTACTATTCAACATAGTTTTGAAAATTTGGCCACAGCAATCAGAGCAAAAAAGATATAAAAGGAATCCAAATTGGAAAAGAAGAAGTAAAACTCTCACTGTTTGCAGATGACATGATCCTCTACACAGAAAACCCTAAAGACTCTACCAGAAAATTACTAGAGCTAATCAATGAATATAGTAAATTTTCAGGATATAAAATCAACACACAGAAATCCCTTGCATTCCTATACACTAATAATGAGAAAATAGAGAAATTAAGGAAACAATTCCATTCACCGTTGCAACGAAAAGAATAAGATACTTAGGAATATATCTACCTAAAGAAACAAAAGACCTATATAGAAAACTATAAAACACTGGTGAAAGAAATCAGAGAGGACACTAATAGATTGAGAAATATACTGTGTTCATGGATTAGAAGAATAAATATTGTGAAAATGAGTATACTACCCAAAGTAATTTATACATTCAATGCAATCCCTATCAAGCTACCAATGGTATTTTTCACAGAGTTAGAACAAATAATTTCACAATAAGTATGGAAATACAAAAAAACCTCAAATAGCCAAAACAATCTTGAGAAAGAAGAATGGAATTGGAGGAATCAACATGCCAGACTTCAGGCTCTACTACAAAGCCACAGTCATCAAGACAGTATCGTACTGGCACAAAGACAGAAATATAGATCAATGGAACAAAATAGAAAGCCCAGAGATAAATCCATTCACCTATGGACACCTTATCTTTGACAAAGGAGGCAAGAATATTCAATGGAGAAAAGACAATCTCTTTAACAAGTGGTGCTGGGAAAACTGGTTAACCACTTGTAAAAGAATGAAACTAGAACACTCCCTAACACCATACACAAACATAAACTCAAAATGGATTAAAGATTTAAATATAAAACCAGAAATTATAAAACTCCTAGAGGAGAACATAGGCAAAACACTCTCCGACATAAATCACAGCAGGATCCTCCATGACCCACCTCCCAGAATATTGGAAATCAAAGCAAAAATAAACAAATGGGGCCTAATTAAAATCAAAAGCTTCTGCATAGCAAAGGAAACTATAAACAAGGTGAAAAGACAGCCTTCAGAATGGGAGAAAATAATAGCAAATGAAGCAACTGACAAAGAATTAATCTCGAAAATATACAAGCAACTCCTGCAGCTCAATTCCAGAAAAATAAACGACCCAATCAAAAAATGGGCCAAAGAACTAAACAGACATTTCTCCAGAGAAGACATAAAGATGGCTAACAAATACATGAAAAGATGTCCACATCACTCATAATCAGAGAAATGCAAATCAAAACCACAATGAGGTACCACTTCACGCCAGTCAGAATAGCTGCTATCCGAAAGTCTACAAGCAATAAATGCTGGAGAGGGTGTGGAGAAAAGGGAACCCTCTTACACTGTTGGTGGGAATGCAAACTAGTACAGCCATTATGGAGAACAGTGCAGAGATTCCTTAAAAAACTAGAAATAGAACTGCCGTATGACCCAGCAATTCCACTGCTGGGCATACACACCGAGGAAACCAGAATTGAAAGAGACACATGTACTCCAATGTTCATCGCAGCACTGTTTATAATAGCCAGGACATGGAAGCAACCTAGATGTCCATCAACAGACGAATGGATAAGAAAGCTGTAGTACATATACACAGTGGAGTATTACTCAGCAATTACAAAGAATACATTTGAATCAGTTCTAATGAGGTGGATGAAACTGGAGCCTATTATACAGAGTGAAATAAGCCAGAAAGAAAAACACCAATACAGCATACTAATGCATATATATGGAATTTAGAAAGATGATAATAATAACCCTGTATACGAGACAGCAAAAGAGACACAGCTGTATAGAACAGTCTTTTGGACTCTGTGGGAGAGTGCAAGGGTGGGATGATTTGGGTGAATGGCATTGAAACATGTATATTATCATATGTGAAACGAATCGCCAGTCCAGATTCAATGCATGATACAGGATGCTCGGGGTTGGTGCACTGGGATGACCCAGAGGGATGGGATGGGGAGGGAGTTAGGAGGGGGTTTCAAGATGGGGAACACATGTACACCCGGGGCAGATTCATGTCAGTGTATGGCAAAACCAATACAATATTGTAAAGTAATTAGCCTCCAATTAAAATAATTCAGTTAAAAAAAATAAAACTCTGAGGTTAATCTCCCTCCTCTGTTGATAATATCAATTTTTATATGTTGAAGCCCTAATCTCTAATGTTGTTATTTGGTGGCAGAACTTTAAAAGATGAAGTGAAGTGAAAGTCGCTCAGTCTTATCTCACTCTGCTACCCCATGGATTTCTCCAGGCCAGAATACTGGAGTGGGTAGCCTTTCCCTTCTCCAGGGGATCTTTCCAATGCAGGGATCGAACCCAGGTCTCCTACATTGCAGGCAGATTACAAAAGTAATTAAGGTTAAATAAGAACATAAGTGTAGGACCCTAATCCAGTATGCCTCGTTTCCTTATAAGAAGAGGAAGAGACAAGAATGCACATGTGCAGAGGCAAGGTCAAATGAGGACACAACAGTTCAGTTCAGTTCAGTCGCTCAGTCATGTCTGACTCTCCGCGACCCCATGAATCACAGCACGCCAGGCTTCCATGTCCATCACCAACTCCCGGAGTACACTCAAACTCATGTCCACAGAGTCGGTGATGCCATCCAGCCATCTCATTCTCCGTCGTCCCCTTCTCCTCCCGCCCCCAACCTTTCCCAGCATCAGAGTCTTTTCCAGTGAGTCAACTCGTCGCATGAGGTGGCCAAAGTATTGCAGTTTCAGCTTTAGCATCAGTCCCTCCAATGAACATCCAGGATTGATCTCCTTTAGAATGGACTGGTTGGACCTCCTTGCAGTATAAGGGACTCTCAAGAGCCTTCTCCAACACCACAGTTCAAAAGCATCGATTCTTCGGCGATCAGCCTTCTTCACAGTCCAACTCTCACATCCATACATGACCACGGGAAAAACCATTGCCTTGACTAGACGGACCTTGGTTGGCAAAGTAATGTCTCTGCTTTTTAATATACTATCAAGGTTGGTCATAACTTTCCTTCCAAGGAGCAAGCGTCTTTTAATTTCATGGCTGCAATCAGCATCTGCAGTGATTTTGGAGCCCAAAAAAATAAAGTCTGACACTGTTTCCACTGTTTCCCCATCTATTTCCCATGAAGTGATGGGACCAGATGCCATGATCTTAGTTTTCTGAATGTTGAGCTTCAAGCCAACCTTTTCACTCTCCTCTTTCACTTTCATCAAGAGGCTTTTGAGTTCCTCTTCACTTTCTGCCATAAAGGTAGTGTCATCTGCATATCTGAGGTTATTGATATTTCTCCCAGCAATCTTGATTCCAGGTTGTGCTTCTTCCAGCCCAGCGTTCCTCATGATGTACTCTGCATATAAGTTAAATAAGCAAGGTGACAACATACAATCTTGACGTACACCTTTTCCTATTTGGAACCAGTCTGTTGTTCCATGTCCAGTTCTAACTGTTGCTTCCTGACCTGCATACAGGTTTCTCAAGAGGCAGGTCAGGTGGTCTGGGATTCCCATCTCTTTCAGAATGTTCCACAGTTTATTGTGATCGACACAGTCAAAGGCTTTGGCATAGTCAATGAAGCAGAAATAGATGTTTTTCTGAAACTCTCTTGCTTTCTCCATGATCCAGCGGATGTTGGTGATTTGATCTCTGGTGCCTCTGCCTTTTCTAAAACCTGCTTGAACATCTGGGAGTTCACGGTTTACATACTGCTGAAGCCTGGCTTGGAGAATTTTGAGCATGACTTTACTAGCGTGTGAGATGAGTGCAATTGTGCGGTAGTTTGAACATTCTTTGGCATTGCCTTTCTTTGGGATTGGAATGAAGACTGACCTCTTCCAGTCCTGTGGCCACTGCTGAGTTTTCCAAATCTGCTGGCATATTGAGTGCAGCACTTTCACAGCATCATCTTTCAAGACTTGAAATAGCTCAACTGGAATTCCATCACCTCCACTAGCTTTGTTCGTAGTGATGCTTTCTAAGGCCCACTTGACTTCACATTCCAAGATGTCTGGCTCTAGGTCAGTGATCATGTTATCGTGACTATCTTGGTCGTGAAGATCTTTTTTGTACAGTTCTTCTGTGTATTCCTGCCACCTCTTCTTAATATCTTCTGCTTCTGTTAGGTCCATACCATTTCTGTCCTTTATCGAGCCCATCTTTGCATGAAATGTTCCCTTGGAATCTCTAATTTTCTTGAAGAGGTCTCTTGTCCTTCCCATTCTGTTGTTTTCCTCTATTTCTTTGCATTGTTCACTGAGGAAAGCTTTCTTATCTCTCCTTGCTATTCTTTGGAACTCTGCATTCAGATGCTTATATCTTTCTTTTTCTCCTTGACCAGTGATAGAAGCAAGGTCCAGTGCTGTAAAGAGCAATATTGCATAGGAACCTGGAATGTTAGGTCCATGAATCAAGGCAAATTGGAAGTGGTCAAACAGGAGATGGCAAGAGTGAACGTCGACATTCTAGGAATCAGTGAATTAAAATGGACTGGAATGGGTGAATTTAACTCGGATGACCATTATATCTACTACTGTGGGCAGGAATCCCTTAGAAGAAATGGAGTAGCCATCATGGTGAACAAAAGAGTCCGAAATGCAGTACTTGGATGCAATCTTAAAAATGACAGAATGATTTCTGTTCGTTTCCAAGGCAAACCATTCAATATGACAGTAATCCAGGCCTATGCCCCAACCAGTAATGCTGAAGAAGCCGAAGTTAATCAGTTCTATGAAGACCTACAAGACCTTTTAGAACTAACACCCAAAAAAGATGTCCTTTTCATTCTACGGGACTGGAATGCAAAAGTAGGAAGTCAAGAAACACCTGGAGTAACAGGCAAATTTGGCCTTGGAGCACGGAATGAAGCAGGGCAAAGGCTAATAGAGTTTTGTCAAGAGAACGCACTGGTCATAGCAAACACCCTCTTCCAACAACACAAGAGAAGACTCTACACATGGACATCACCAGATGGTCAACACCGAAATCAGATTGATTATATTCTTTGCAACCAAAGATGGAGAAGCTGTATACAGTTAGCGAAAACAAGATCAGGAGCTGACTGTGGCTCAGATCATGAACTCCTTATTGCGAAATTCAGACTTAAATTGAAGAAAGTAGGGAAAACCACTACACCATTCAGATATGACCTCAATCAAATCCCTTATGATTATACAATGGAAGTGAGAAATAGATTTAAGGGACTAGATCTGATTGATAGAGTGCCTGATGAACTCTGGACGGAGGTTCGTGACATTGTACAGGAGACAGGGACCAAGACCATCCCCATGGAAAAGAAATGCATAAGAGCGAAATGGCTGTCTGAGGAGGCCTTACAAATAGCTGTGAAAAGAAGAGAGGACACAACAAGAAGGTGTCAAACTAAAGAGAGAGGCCTCAGGAGAAACCACATCCAATGGCATCTTGATCATGGACTTTCAGGTTCCATAGCTGTGAAGAGATAAAGCCATTCATTCTGCTCATTTTTTTAAAAAAAATACTATTTTTAATCAAATGGTTTTAGATTTACAGATAATTTGCAAAGCTAGTGCAAAGAGTAGTTCTATACCCCTCACCCAGTTTCCTCTACTGTTAATATCATTCTTTCTTTATATAGTTGAATGTAATTAAAATATTTACTTTCATTTGTCTCTTAATATTTTATTATTTTCAGTTAATTAGTTTTAGAATTCTTTCCACTTATTGCATTTGTTGATTCTCCCTTTTGGTGGTATCTGATGTGAGAATTGGACTGTGAAGAAAGCTGATCGCTGAAGAATTGATGCTTTTGAACTGTGGTGCTGGAGAAGACTCTTGAGAGTCCCTTGGACTGCAAGGAGATCCAACCAGTCCATTCTAAAGGAGATCAATCCTGAGTGTTCATTGGAAGGACTGATGCTAAAGCTGAAACTGCAATACTTTGGCCACCTCATGCGACGAGTTGACTCACTGGAAAAGACTCTGATGCTAGGAAAGGTTGGGGGTGGGAGGAGAAGGGGACGACAGAGAATGAGATGGCTGGATGGCATCACCGACTCTACGGCAATGAGTTTGAGTGAACTCCGGGAGTTGGTGATGGACAGGGAGGCCTGGCGTGCTGTGATGCATGGGATCGCAGAGAATTGGACACGACTGAGCTACTGAACTGAACTGAACTTCCTCTTTATGTTCATTCACTTTTAAAACATTTAAATTATTCTTCAGTGAAAATTGTGTTGCTTGGATTTTCACCTGTGCTTGGATTATAGAAGTAAAACTGTGTGATAGACTTTCACTTGCTTACTTAGTCTCATAGGTTTTCCAGGTTTTACATTCCCCTGTCCCCATTATTTCTCAGATGGGATTTCGCCTAGTATGAATTGTGCAAAAGTCAGGTTTTCTCACCTTCATAGTGCATAAGCTTGGGGTTCTGAAATTTAATAGGTAATTCTTTTTTTGCTCACTAATCAAAGCAGATGATGTTTCCAGGACACCTGGAATAGGGAAGCAGGGAGCTTGGGTTCCAACTTTGTACTGTTTGAGGTCCCTTAAACTCAGAATCACTGACCTAGAGCCAGACATCTTGGAATGTGAAGCCAAGAGAGCCTTAGAAAGCATCACTACGAACAAAGCTAGTGGAGGTGATGGAATTCCAGTTGAGCTATTTCAAATCCTGAAAGATGATGAGGTGAAAGTGCTGCACTTAATATGCCAGCACATTTGGAAATCTCAGCAGTGGCCACAGGACTGGAAAAGGTCAGTCTTCATTCCAATCCCAAAGAAAGGCAATGCCAAAGAATACTCAAATTACCGCACAATTGCACTCATCTCACATGCTAGTAAAGTCATGCTCAAATTTCTCCAAGCCAGGCTTCAGCAATATGTGAACTGTGAACTTCCAGATGTTCAAGGTGGTTTTAGAAAAGGCAGAGTCACCAGAGATCAAATTGCCAACATCTGCTGGATCATCAAAAAAGCAAGAGAGTTCCAGAAAAACATCTATTTCTGTTTCATTGACTATGACAAAAATCTTTGACTGTGTGGATCACAATAAACTGTGGAACATTCTGAAAGAGATGGGAATACCAGACCACCTGACCTGCCTCTTGAGAAACCTGTATGCAGATCAGGAAGCAACAGTTAGAACTGGATATGGAACAACAGACTGCTTGCAAATAGGAAAAGGAGTACGTCAAGGCTGTATATTGTCACCCTGCTTATTTAACTTATATGCAGAGTACATCATGAGGAACGCTGGGCTGGAAGAAGCACAAGCCAGAATCAAGATTGTCGGGAGAAATATCAATAACCTCAGATATGCAGATGACACCACCCTTATGGCAGAAAGTGAAAAGGAACTCAAAAGCCTCTTGATGAAAGTGAAAGAGGAGAGTGAAAAGGTTGGCTTGAAGCTCAACATTCAGAAAACTAAGATCATGGCATCTGGTCCCATCACCTCATGGGTAATACATAGGGAAACAGTGGAAACAGTGTCAGAATTTGCTTTTTTGGGCTCCAAAATCACTGCGGATGCTGATTGCAGCCATGAAATTAAAAGATGCTTACTCCTTGGAAGGAAAGTTATGACCAACCTAGATAGTATATTAAAAAGAGAGACATTATTTTGCCAACAAAGGTCCGTCTAGTCAAGGGTATGGTTTTTCCAGTAGTCATGTATGGATGTGAGTTGGACTGTGAAGAAAGCTGATCACTGAAGAATTGATGCTTTTGAACTGTGGTGCTGGAGAAGACTCTTGAGAGTCCCTTTTACTGCAAGGAGATCCAACCAGTCCATTCTAAAGGAGATCAGTCCTGGGTGTTCATTGGAAGGACTGATGCTAAAGCTGAAACTCCAATAGTTTGGCCACCTCATGTGATGAGTTGACTCACTGGAAAAGTCTCTGATGCTGGGAGGGATTGGGGGCAGGAGGAGAAGGGGACGACAGAGGATGAATTCGCTGGATGACATCACCAACTCGATGGACATGAGTTTGAGTGAACTCCGGGAGTTGGTGATGGACAGGGAGGCCTGGCGTGCTGTGATTCACGGGGTCACAAAGTGTCGGACACGACTAAGTGACTGAACTGAACTGAAACTCATGAAGGAATTAAAATTCCAGCTTCTACTTTGACATCCCCCAGCTCATCCATATACTTTAAATTTATTATTTACAGTTTATCTATCCTTTCTGCTTTTTACATTGGGAATTTGGAAGCTGGTTGAAGGTGGTTAACGCACCGCTATATAGTCAGTTCATTATTTTAACTGTATTTTGAATCTACTTATTGATTTAAAGATAATTCTTTATCTGCATAGGAATATAACTTGGACCACATGATAAAAGAGAAGAGTTCATCTTTCTCTCAATATACTGAACATACAAGTGAAGGTAAATGAAGGATGGTTCAAGATGGCACATTCATCTCTGGGAGTGGGTGATTAGCATGTGACTAAAGTAATCTAGCATCAGACTCTTTTCCAGTGAGTCAACTCGTCGCATGAGGTGGCCAAAGTATTGGAGTCTCAGCTTCAGCATCAGTCCTTCCAATGAACACCCAGGACTGATCTCCTTTAGAATGGACTGGTTGGATCTCCTTGCAGTCCAAGGGACTCTCAAGAGTCTTCTCCAGCACCACAGTTCAAAAGCATCAATTCTTCGGCGATCAGCTTTCTTCACAGTCCAACTCTCACATCCATACATGACCACGGGAAAAACCATAGCCTTGACTAGATGGACCTTTTTTGGCAAAGTAATGTCTTTGCTATCTAGGTTGGTCATAACTTTCCTTTCAAGGAGCAAGGATTCATGGGGTCACAAAGAGTCAGACACGACTGAGTGACTGAACTGAACTGAACTGAAAGTAATCTAAAGATTAACTAAATCTAATTAGTAATTACTAAATTATTAGTAAATATAATTAGTTTAATCTAAAATAAACTAAAGAACTTCGTGGTAAATGAAGTCATTATGACTAAAATGTACATTAATTAATAGACTGTTAACCCATGAGTTTGAGTGAACTCTGGGAGTTGGTGATGGACAGGGAGGCCTGGCGTGCTGTGATTCATGGGGTCGCGGAGAGTCGGACATGACTGAGCGACTGAACTGAACTGAACTGAACCCACGAGAACAATGACTGAATTTGCATTTTTTACTGCTTTATCCCCACCCAGCACCTAGAACATTGCTCAGTGAGTGCTCAATATGCATTTTAAAAATATTTCTAAGCAATTGCCCTAATTCACTCCTCATCCTTCATCTCATTTGGCACTTGGCTATCCCATCTGTCAATGCTGCCCCATGTTTTCTCATTTTCTCATTACTTACTTCATTGTATTATGCTTTGAATCTGATTCAATGTAAATCAGTAATATAAAGATTTTTGTAAGACCTACCGACATATACATATGAAAAGAGTATTAGATTTGTTCATTTGTAAGGTTCAGTTGCAGATAACAGAAACCACTCTATTTTAAACAGAAAGTGATTCAATAATTTTGTTTAGTCACTAAGTCATTTGACTTTTTATGTGACCCCATGGACAGTAGCTGCCAAGCTCCTCTGTCCATGGGGTTTTTCCAGGCAAGAATATTGGAGTGGGTAGCAATTTTCTTCTCCGGGGGATCTTCCCAAGCCAGGGATCAAACCTGTGACTCCTGAATTAGTAGGTGGATTCTTTACCAAGAGGCAGGTATATTAGAACAACTCCCTAAAACCACCATACAGTTTCTAGCCTTCCATTCTACCTCAGCTATTATCAAGAAGCTGGAGCACAGGGAATCCCTGGTATCAAATGCTAGTTCCAGGATCTTACTGCTTTAGTCTCCAGGCATCTTGGAGTGGCTATAGCCCATTATTGACTCCAAAATAATATCACCTTCACTGCAATTTGGATATCAGGAAGATGCTACCAGAATAGTTGGCCCTTTGGTCAAATGAGCCTACTGGTACTACATCTTGGAGTTGGATAGACCTGAGTTTAAATTCTTTTTCTCTTTTATCTTAGACATGTAAACAGGGAAATAACGTTTTACATCTTGAAACCTCAGTTTCTTCCTCTGCAAAATGAATATTGTAATCATTCATAAGTTTGTCATAAAAACGAATGTGTTCCTAGGAACAATATCTGATATATCTAATTGATACACCAGACACAATAGTTACCTTCCTAATGTTGCCTATGCCTTAAGCTTGCTCTGAGTGAGTCTTTCTGTGCTTATATTGACTTCCCCTGTCAGAAAATACAATTTATGAAAATTTTCTTCTTCATCTTAAAGGTTTATTGTGAGAGTCTAGTGAGAGGGTATATATGAAAAACAAAAGACTGTGAACCATTAGGCAATATTAGTTCTCTTATAGGCTGATTGGATTGCTATAATTGATCTGTTTTCTCATTGAATTTTTTCTTTTTCTATTTAATTGGAGGATAATTGCTTTACAATGTTGTGTTGGTTTCTGCCTTACAACGATGTGAATCAGTCATAAGTATACATATGTCCTCTCCATTTTGAGCCTCCTTCCACCCCTCACCCCATCCAAGCCCCCCCACTCCAACTCCATCCCACCCCTCTAGGTGATCACAGCTCACTGGGCTGCGCTCCCTGTGTTAAACAGCAACTTCCAACTGGCTAGCTATTTGACGTATGGTAATGTATATGTTCGGAGAAGGCAATGGCAACCCACTCCAGTGCTCTTGCCTGGAAAATCCCACGGACGGAGGAGCCTGGTGGGCTGCAGTTCATAGGGTCGCTAAGAGTCGGACACGACTGAGCGACTTCACTTTCACTTTTCACTTTCATGCATTGGAGAAGGAAATGGCAACCCACTCCTGTGTTCTTGCCTGGAAAATCCCAGGGACAGGGGAGCCTGCTGGGCTAACGTCTATGGGGTCGCACAGAGTCGGACATGACTGAAGTGACTTAGCAGCAGCAGCAGCAATGTATATGTTTCAGTGCTACTCTCTGAATCTGTCCCACCCTCTCCTTCCCCTGCCATGCCCACAAGTCTGTTCTCTATACCTGCTTCACTATTCTCGCCTTGCAAATAGGTTTATTACCATTTTCTAGATTCCATATATATGCATTAATATATGATGTTTGTTTTTCTTTTTCTGACTTACTTCATGCTGTGTAACAGGTTCTAGGTTCATCCATTGCTTTAATTGATTTGACCAACCAGGTCAGTCTGAGGAAATAGCCAAGTTCTTCATAAAATCATTTCCTGTATTGCTTTTCTTTCACTGACAAGAAATCAAGTCAGTCAAAATTGTTAATATTGACAAATGTATATACATATATATGGGTTTGCCTCTAGAATTACAGATATTAAAATCGTAGGAAAATTATATCTATGAGGCAGGCTTAAAAGAACAGATTGTTCAGCCTATAAAGATGATTTATAATGAATCTTTACACATAGAGACAGGTCTTATTTCAAGAAAACCCAGTATCTGAACACTGATGTTTACAAAACCCAAATGAGGGGATAATCAATCACTCCACAAGAGGACTCATCACCTCCCAAACAGATTCTCTTTTTCACAGGGGATATCCTAAATAGAAATCAATTCATTTTATAAAATTTAATTTGCCCAAAATGTTTCAGAAAAAGGAAGTCCATCTGTCTAAATGCCTCTTACACTAAGGATGGTCACCATCTGTTTTCTAATCCCCACAGGATAGCAAATAAGAGATCGAATTCTAAAATGTGAAATCTAAATTGATCTAGGGAAAGATTTCATGTCTTGTTGTTAATCATAAGTGCAGGTTAATGAAGGCAAGGTATGGATTTTACCATGTCTTCAAAAACAAAATGACCGTCTCTGTTTTCTTTAGGAAACTGACTTAGAAGTGGACCTGTCTAAAGACTGAGGGAGATGAGATGACCTCTAAGGTCCCACAGACCCTAGGAGGACATGCCTTCTCACAGTGCAGAGTTTTCAGAGCTATTTGTGAGAAGCATTAGGAGAGACTATGCCATATGGAAGACATTCACAATTTGAGATGGCATGTAGAAGACAGTGTAAATATGAAGGCAGATGAAGGGCTGGAAGATATCTCTTTAGCAATATGCTTTCTGAAACCCAAAACACCTGTTTTGCCAAAATGGGTAGGAAACCTGGAGAGAACATACTTTCTTGTAAAGATTTTCCTGGAGATTTTCAATTCTTCCCATCTTCCCATTTAGCACAACTCAGTATGCAGACAGGGACAGAGATTACAGAGCAGAATAGAAAAGCTTAAAGAACATTCTAAGAATGCCTAATGTCAGTAACTGAATTCAGATTTGACTTTATTAATTTTTCTATTTGATGATTGGTTTAATCTAATGAGATTAGAATTTAAGATCATTGATCTTTTCCTCCAGAAAAATCTGCTCTTATCACTGCTTATATCTGGTGGGAGGCTGGTAAATAAATATATAATGACAGGCTCTCTGAGGGAAAACAAACAAAAAATTTTAAAAGCATTAATTTTTAGTGTTGGCCAATTTCCTTGGTATAAATTGTTCTACCATTGACAATTTCGGACTACCAATAAGATGGCCATAAATGCAGAGCTGTGTAGAGTGGGTCAGAGTCAGTTCCACTGAGTCAATTACAAATACACTGATTCTTCATCAGCTCAGTTAAGTTCAGTCGCTCAGTCGTGTCCGACTCTCTGCAACCCCATGAATCACAGCACGCCAGGCCTACCTGTCCATCACCAACTCCCAGAGTTCACTCAAACTCATGTCCATCGAGTTGGTGATGTCATCCAGCAATCTCATCCTCTGTTGTCCCCTTCTCCTCCCGCCCCCAATCCCTCCCAGCATCAGTCTTTTCCAGTGTCAACTCATCGCTTGAGGTGGCCAAAGTATTGGAATTTCAGCTTTAGCATCAGTCCTTCCAATATACACCCAGGACTGGTCTCCTTTAGGATGGACTGGTTGGATCTCCTTGGAGTACAAGGGACTCTCAAGAGTCTTCTTCAGCACCACAGTTCAAAAGCATCAATTCTTCGGCAATAGCTTTCTTCACAGTCCAACTCTCACAGCCATACATGATCACTGGAAAAACCATAGCCTTGACTAGACAGACCTTTGTTGGCAAAGTAATGTCTCTGCTTTTTAATATGCATCTAGGTTGGTCATAACTTTCCTTCCAAGGAGTAAACATCTTTTAATTTCCTGGCTGCAATCAGCATCTGCAGTGATTTTGGAGCCCAAAAAAATAAAGTCTGACACTGTTTCCATGGTTTCCCCATCTATTTCCCATGAAGTGATGGGACAAGATGCCATGATCTTAGTTTTCTGAATGTTGAGCTTCAAGCCAACTTTTTCACTCTCCTCTTTCACTTTCAGCAAGAGGTTTTTTAGTTCTTTTTAGTTCCTCTTCACTTTCTGCCATAAGGGTGATGTCATCTGCATATCTGAGGTTATTGATATTTCTCCTGGCAATCTTGATTCCAGTTTCTGCTTCTTCCAGCCCAAAGTTCCTCATGATGTACTCTGCATATAAGTTAATTAAGCAGGGTGACAATATACAGCCTTGACGTACTCCTTTTCCTATTTGGGAGCAGTCTGTTGTTCCATGTCCAGTTCTAAATGTTGCTTCCTGGCCTGCATATAGGTTCCTCAAGAGGCAGGTCAGGTGGTCTGGTATCCCCATCTCTTTCAGAATGTTCCACAGTTTATTGTGATCCACATAGTCAAAGGCTTTGGCATAGTCAATAAAGCAGAAATAGATGTTTTTCTGGAACTCTCTTGCTTTTTTGATGATCCAGCAGATGTTGGCAATTTGATCTCTGCTTTCTCTGCCTTTTCATCTGGAAGTTCACAGTTCATGTACTGCTGAAGCCTGGCTTGGAGAATTTTGAGCATGACTTTACTAGCGTGTGAGATAACTGTAATTGTGCAGGATTTTGAGCATTCTTTGGCATTGCCTTTCTTTGGGATTGGAATGAAAACTGACCTTTTCCAGTCCTGTGGCCACTGCTGAGTTTTCAAAATTTGCTGGCATATTGAGTGCAGCACTTTCACAGCATCATCTTTCAGGATTTGAAAGAGCTCAACTGGAATTCCATCACCTCCACTAGCTTTGTTCGTAGTGATGCGTTTTAAGGCTCACTTGGCTTCACATTCCAGGATGTCTGGCTCCAGGTGAGTGATCACACCTTTGTGATTATCTTGGTCATGAAGATCTTTTTTGTACTGTTCTTCTATGTATTCTTGCCACCTCTTCTTAATATCTGCTGCTTCTGTTAGGTCCATACCATTTCTGTCCTTTATTGAACCCATCTTTGCATGAAATATTCCCTTGGTATTTCTAATTTTCTTGAAGAGATCTCTAGTCTTTCCCATTCTGTTGTTTTCCTCTATTTCTTTGCATTGATTGCTGAGGAAGGCTTTCTTATCTCTCCTTGCTATTCTTTGGAACTCTGCATTCAGATGCTTATATCTTTCCTTTTCTCCGTTGCTTTGCACTTCTCTTCTTTTGCTTTTTTGCATTTCTTTTCCATGGGGATGGTCTTGACCCTTGTCTCCTGTACAATGTCATGAACCTCCATCCATAATTCATCAGGCATTCTATCTGTCAGATCTAGTCCCTTGATTATATTTCCTACTTCCACTGTATAATCATAAGGGATTTGATTTAGGTCATACCTGAATTGTCTAGTGGTTTTCCGTACTTTCTTCAATTTAAGTCTGAATTTGGCAATAAGGATTTCATGATCTGAGCCACAGTCAGCTCCTGGTCTTGTTTTTGCTGACTATATAGTGCTTCTCTACCTTTGGCTGCAAAGAATATAATCAATCTGATTTCAGTGTTGACCATCTGGTGACATCCATGTGTTCTCTTGTGTTGTTGGAAGAGGGTGTTTTCTATGACCAGTGCGTTCTGTTGGCAAAACTCTATTAGCTTTTGCCCTGCTTCATTCTGTATTCCAAGGCCAAATTTGCTTGTAACCCCAGGTGTTTCTTGACTCTCTACTTTGGCATTCCAGTCCCCTATAATGAAAAGGACATCTTTTTTGGGTGTCAGTTCTAAAAGATCTTATAGGTCTTCATAGAACCGTTCAACTTCAGCTTCTTCAGCATTACTGGTTGGGGCATAGGCTGGATTACTGTGATATTGAATGGCTTGCCTTGGAAACAAACAGAGATCATTCTGTCGTTTTTGAGATTGCATCCAAGTACTGCATTTCGGACTCTTTTGTTGACCATGATGGCTACTCCATTTCTTCTAAGGGATTCTTGCCCACAGTAGTAGATATTACGGTCATCTGTGTTAAATTCACCCATTCCAGTCCATTTTAGTTCACTGATTCCTAGAATGTTGACGTTTATTCTTGCCATCTCCTGTTTGACCACTTCCAATTTGTCTTGATTCATGGACCTAACATTCCAGGTTCCTTTGCAATATTGCTTTTTACAGCATCGAACCTTGCTTCTATCACCAGTCACATCCACAACTGGGTATTGTTTTTGCTTTGGCTCCATCCCTTCATTCTTTCTGGATTTATTTCTCCACTGATATCCAGTAGCATATTGGGCACCTACCGACCCGGGGAGTTCCTCTTTCAGTATCCTTTCATTTTGCCTTTTCATACTGTTCATGGGGTTCTCAAGGCAAGAATACTGAAGTGGTTTGCCATTCCCTTCTCCAGTGGACCACATTCTGTCAGACCTCTCCCCCACATGGCATGGCTTAGTTTCATTGAGTTAAACAAGGCTGTGGTTGGTGTGATCAGATTGACTAGTTTTCTGTGATTATGATTTCAGTGTGTCTGCCCTCTGATGCCCTCTCGCAATACCTACCATCTTACTTGGGTTTCTCTTACCTTGGTCTTGGGGTATCTCTTCACGGCTGCTCCAGCAAAGCGCAGCCCCTGCTCCTTACCTTGGATGTGGGGTGTCTCCTCATGGCCGCCCCTCCTGACCTTGAACGTGGAGTAGTTCCTCTCAGCCCTCCTGTGCCCATGCAGCCGCAGTTCCTTGGACGTGGGTTGCTCCTCTCAGCCGCCGCCCCTGACCTCCAGCGTGGGGTAGCTCTTCTTGGCTACTCGGTGTTTGCTATGCTCATTGTTGCCCTGTAGCCTCATGCATGCCTTATCTTGACTGTTCCATTATAAATGTATCTCTGGCTCTTCTATTTATGTGCTTTTATCTTTTTCTGATTCATCTCTGTCTTCCACTCCTCCTACCACAATGCCTGGCAATCTGACTGCTTGAAAAGTATCTTTTGAGAGAATGGCTAAATGGATGATCTTTTAAATTGTAAATTAAACCAAAGTTCAATGATGAGGAGTTAAATCTTATTAGTGTTTTCCTGAATTCCAAAAGACACCCCTTTGCAAACTCTACTGGTGTTATGTAAACCCTACTTTTGTCTCTATACCGGGCAGTAGTTTAATCAAGAAATATATACAGCCCCAGAACCAATATGCTATTAATAATAACTCTTCTGAGATAATTGTTTACAGACAGCATATGATCCAATTCTGTCAACAGTATACAGATGTGAATTGGCTAGGAAACTTTTGACAAAGGTCTCCTCCAAAGTAAACAGAGTAGCACTAAAGAAGAGTCCCTAATCTTGTCTTTTCATAGAGCATGGGCATGTGATATTCAGATCTGAGCAGACCCTTGCTGTTTTTTTTGTGAAATCCAAGAGAATCATGGAGAAACTTATCTAGAACCTTAACACTATTGGCCTGTTGAATTCATAAACCCCAGACTGCCTCCCCCTTGACTTCTTATTAAACAAGCCAATAAATCTATACTGTTTAAGCTACTTTTTATTGGGTATTCCATTATATACAATCTGAAAGCCTCCTAAGTAATGTGCTGCTGCTGCTGGTAAGTCGCTTCAGTTGTGTCGACTCTGTGTGACCCCATAGACGGCAGCCCACCAGGCTCCGCCATCCCCGGGATTCTCCAGGCAAGAACACTGGAGTGGGTTGCTATTTCCTTCTCTAATGCATGAAAATGAAAAGTGAAAGTGAAGTCGCTCAGTAGTGTCCGACTCTTGGCAACCCCATGGACTGCAGCCTACCAGGCTCCTCTGTCCGTGGGATTTTCTAGGCAAGAGTACTGGGGTGGGTTGCCATTGCCTTCTCTGCCTAAGTAATGTAAGCTTTATAAATTCCATAGACTCTGCTACTTTTCTTCTGATATGCAAATTCTCCATTTTCTGGTTTCTGTCTACCTTTGCTTCCCTCCTCTTCATCACAGTCCAAGCCACTTAAGGTTTTCCTAAATGTCTCATCTGGCTTCTTGTCTTTGCTCAAGTATTTACTTCTTTTCAGAACACATAGCCTAAAAAAGAGAGTCTTAGAGTCAAGGAAAACCATGCACTGAAAATGTTCATAGAGGAATAAAAATAATATTTATTTTCAAAAAATGATGCAAATGAATTAGTTTTAAGACCTGAGACATTTCTCACTTCTTTTCAATAACATTAAATTTGATTTGTGTATTAGTCTGCGAGGGTTTCTGTAACAAATAACATGTGCTGGGTGGCTTAAACAATAGAAATTAATGCCTTATAGTTCTGTAGGCTTGAAATCCAACATTGTAGGCTTTGAGGGAAAGATGTGGTCCAGGCTTTCCTCCTTGGCTTATAAAGATGGCTGTCTGCTCTCTAATGTCTCTTCACATCATCTTCCCTCTATGCGTGTCTGTCTAGAGACTCCCCTTTTCATAAGGATATCATTCTCATTGGATTAGGACCAACTTTAGATGACCTCATTGTAGCTTGATTATCTCTATAAAGATTCTATCTCCAAATAAAGTCACATTCTGAGATACTGAGGTTGGACTCTGGCATATGAATTTTAGGATTCAACAATTCAACCCTTATCAGTTTGCTAAATGTTTGTGCTTAAAAACTTTTTTTTCCTTACTGTGTCAGAAATGCTTTTTCATGGAAATAAACATATTCAGTTCAGTTCAGTTCAGTTGCTCAGTCGTGTCCGACTCTCTGCGACCCCGTGAATCACAGCAGGCCAGGCCTCCCTGTCCATCACCAACTCCTGGAGTTCACTCAAACTCATGTCCATCGAGTCGGTGATGCCATCCAGCCATCTCATTCTCTGTCATCCCCTTCTCCTCCTTCCCCCAATCCCTCCCAGCATCAGAGTCTTTTCCAGTGAGTCAACTTGTTGCATGAGGTGGCCAAAGTATTGCAGTTTCAGCTTCAGCATCAGTCCTTCCAAAGAACACCCAGGATTGATCTCCTTTAGAATGGACTGGTTGGATCTCCTGGCAGTCCAAGGGACTCTCAAGAGTCTTCTCCAGTACCACAGTTCAAAAGCATCAATTCTTCGGCGATCAGCTTTCTTCACAGTCCAACATGATGTTAATGTCATGAAGAGGGTCCCTGGCCATCTAGAAAAAAATTAGTTGAGGACTAGCCTCCAGATTCGGAGAAGGCAATGGCAACTCGCTCCAGTACTTTTGCCTGGAAAATCCCACGGACGGAGGAGCCTGGTAGACTGCAGTCCATGGGGTCGCTAAGAGTGGGACACGACTGAGCAACTTCACTTTCAGTTTTCACTTTCATGCATTGGAGAAGGAAATGGCAACCCACTCCAGTGTTCTTGCCTGGAGAATCCCAGGGACGGCGGAGCCTGTTGGGCTGATGTCTATGGGGTCGCACAGAGTCAGACACGACTGAAGCAACCTAGCAGCAGCAGCAGCAGCCTCCAGATTATGGGAATCACTTGTTACTGATAGGGGAAAGAATTGTAAACTGACTGGAAGCTCACATTCTATGGCTTGCCTTCCAAATATTTTTAGAATGACACACAAGAAAGAAATACAAATGACATAATGTTGTTTAAAATGATATCAGAATGCAACATAATTTAATTGCATATACTGCTGAATTGAGTATACATTAGTACAATTTTTCTGCAGGCAAAATTTAGAAACATCTTTAACAATTTAAAAAAATTTCTAAAAATCTTTAGAAATTCCACTTCTGATTTTTCTAAAGAAAAATTAGAGATGTGCACACAGGTGCATATACCAGAATGTTTATTACAGTGCTTTTTCTAATCACAAAAATACTAACTGTAAAATAAAATGAAATCAACTAAAATGCCTAAAATGCAGACTGGTTAAGTGTATATCTATACAACTGACCACTATGCAATCTTTAAAAATCATATTTTAAAAGTATTTAATATCATATATTGATATATATGTGAAAAATAACTGAAAATATTATATAAAATATAATTCTATTTTGGTTAAAAAATAAGAGTAACTATTTCCGAAAGAGTGATGAATTAAATCATCACTACACAGTGTTTATACCTGACTGTTGGATTGGAAGTGATTATTTTCTTGAGCTTTTTGTTTTGCTTAAGGCATCTATTATTCTTTTAATTTAAACAAAAATATTGTTTTATATAATAGGTGACCATTTATAATGATTAATCCCATCCTTTTACAATCATCCTGTTTGCCCCGCAAATCACATTATTTTGGGGGAATGACTTGTGTTTTAAAAGTTATTTCTATCTAATTCCTAAAATATACATTTGAGTTCATTTTGTCTAAAATTTCCATGACATGTGATATTATGGCAATGATTAAAATGTTGTAGAGAATGGAAACATAGAATAACCATTTCAGAGACATCTGTGGAGACAAAACTCTCCTCATTTATGAAAACACATTTTTCCTCTAATTTCCATTTTCCATATTCAAAAAGGAACTAATTAGAACCATTACTCTTTCCCCAAATTTTATAGCCTGTTGTTGCAAATGGTATGATGATAGTCTTCGAAATTCTAAAAATTCTAAATATTTTATAGTTTAGTGTCACCACTTTCTAATCTCAGTGGCAGTGTAATACTGTCAAGTGATATAAATGCTTATATAGTGCATTATAAGGCCTCCCAGGTCATTCCATGGTGAAGAATCTGCCTGCCAGTGAAGGAGATGTGGGTTTGATCTCTGGGTCAGCAAGATCGCCTGGAGAAGGAAATGGCAACCCACTGAAGTATTTTTTCCTGGGAAATCCCATAGACAGAGGAGCCTGGTGGGCTACTGTCCATGGGGTTGCAAAGAGTTACACACAACTTAGTTGAGCATACATACTGCATTATAATGGTAATATTTGTAAAGATAGTTCAGTTCAGTTCAGTCGCTCAGTCGTGTCCGACTCTTTGCGACCCCATGAATCACAGCACGCCAGGCCTCCCTGTCCATCACCAACTCCTGGAGTTCACTCAAACTCGTGTCCACAGAGTCGGTGATGCCATTCAGCCATCTCATTCTCTGTCGTCCCCTTCTCTTCCTGCCCCCAATCCCTCCCAGCATCAGAGTCTTTTCCAGTGAGTCAACTCGTCGCATGAGGTGGCCAAAGCATTGGAGTTTCAGCTTTAGCATCAGTCCTTCTATTTGTGCATTTTATGAATAGAAACATTTTCACATTTATTTCATTTTCTCTTTCATGCAGCCCCCAAGGAGCTGCAAGTTCCATGCTAGAATGTATTCTGTTTGTCACCTGGGTCCATGTTGGGTGAGTGGTTTGACACTGAAGAGTCAAACATGCAAACATGTCATGGCATTGTCAGCCCAGGGAGGAGGTAGCCACCATTATGCCCTTCCAAGATGCCAGAGGGAACACAACCAGGTTTTTCCTCATCTGTATCCAGATCGCAGTGGGGACAGAAAGTGACTTGGGGGTAAGGGCAGGAAGGCAGAAGACAGGCCAGATCCAGGGTGCCAAAGGGTTGGTAACATGTGGTGAAGAACCCATCTTAGGGAGGTAGTTGGAAATGGAGCTGCATGTGATTTGATGTTCTTGATCCAGGGCATATGCCCCCTTATACCATCAGACTTCAATTCAACACAAATTCAAAGATAAATTATAAGGATTTCAAGAAGGCAATCACAGAGCCTTAATCCCTAAGCCCAAGAACTTCCCTGGCTATCCAGTAGTTAGGACTCTATGCTTCCACTACAGAGGTTGAGGGGTTGATCCCTGGTCAGGGAAGTAAGATCCCACATGGTATGTGCCACTGCCAAAACCAAACAAATAACCCCCAAGAACAGAGCCCTCTTGAGTGTGAGCCCTGTATGATTGTGTTGTTCACATGCCCATGAAGCAGGTTCTGCTAGAAGTGGCAGGGCAGGAAATACAACTTGGGTCTTTCAAGTCATCATCAATGCTAGCTAGCTAGATGGTTGAGTCTTTTTATGTGCCAAGCACATTGAGTATATTAACTCATTTAATCCTCACAACCAGTTTATTCATGGAAATACTATTTATCACATCCATTTTCCAAATAAGGAAACTTCCAAATGTTACACAATTTAAAAGTGGCTGAACTTGAACTTGGAGAAGAGTCTCTATTCTTAGCCAATAGGATATATTGCCCAAGAAATATAAAATTACTTTACTCAACTGCTGAGGAATTTTAATACTGAGCATCCTTATTCTTGATTTTAGGAAAATTCATCAGGATTTGTATCTTATTCCATTTAGTGACATTTAAAAGTTTATCTTTACAAGATATATAGTTTCTCCTAAATCCTTGTTGCTGTCCACATGGAACTAGATACTTATTGAACTTTACATTTTTGGTTCCTTCTTTCTGTGGAAGAATCCTAAAGACTAAGCACTGTCTCACCATCATTCCTCCAAATCTTGTTCAGCATGGTTTTGACTCCTGGACAGTCAGCACTTTACCAGTCCTCAGAGCAGAATTAAGACACAGCATTGTTACTGTTATTTTTAATTAAAGACTAGGGTCCTGAGTTTAAAAACTTAGGTGCAATGAGGAAGAGCTTTGGAATTCCAAAATCCAAAGCTGCTGGGTGAGGGCATTTAGTTTTGGGAAAAAGGATCCAGGATTTGCATTCCTTTCTCATGGCACCCTATAGATATGCAGAAGTCTAGAAGGCAATGGGTTTCTTGGTACTCAAATTTAGCTAAGAACTCCCTATGACCAACTTTGGGCAGACAGTAATAGAGAACTCTGTAACTGTAGAAAAAATGATGTAGTCTTTGACACTGAGCATTCAAGGTGACTTGTATGGACTGAAGACCAGGATGTTTGTCCTGAATGTTCCAGATGGTGTTAGGCTTTCAGTGGACCACCTTGAGTGAGGGAGAGAGCCCCAACCTGAGACTGAGGTGGGATGTAGGCTCAGAGGAGATTTAATGATTGTATAGAAATTAAAAGTATAGTGTTGCTTTATACCCCAAGTTCCTTAGTATACCAGAGTTATAGGAGGAAGCAAATCAGGTCAGTTGCAGTATATGCAAGCTCATATTGCCTTTTTGCTTCAAGCTGGCTCAACTTACTGCTATGACTGTAGACCTGAGAGGATATATCTCACAGGTAGTGATTCCTTCTGGAAGAACTGAAGGATGAATTCCCTTTTTCGTTCCAAGTTTTCCATTTCTTTCTATACTTTTTTTATTCACAAGGAAAAGCAAACACAAAAACACAGAATTATGTAAAAGCATCAGTAAAATGAAAGGACAGAGGAAATTTGTATTTATGGTGCAGTAACTATAAGCAGATTTAATTCTCAAAAGGTATCTGAAATGTAGCTATTTGTTTTTGTACCCATTAAAAACCTGAGGCTCAGAAAGATACTAGACTTTGACAGAGGTCCTTCACCCTGGAGGTGGAAGTGATAAATTCCTATCAGAGGCTGGCGGATTTCAAAGACTAAGTTCTTTCTTCTGTTACAAAAAGAAAGACAAAATGAAAACAAAGAGAAGAAAAATCTTTTTGGTGGTAGAGACTGAAAGTCAGAGAAAGACCTGTGTCCAGGACTTAGTGGGATGTTTTTAGGAAGGGAAGCTGAAGTTTGTTGATTGACTCAGCATTTCTAGCCTCTAACACTGTGCCCAGGATGCCATCTCTGACTGATTCACCTTATACATGTCAACCAATCCTCCACCTCTATAGTGTGCAGATCGTTCAAAAAGCCTGTTTCTAATTTCTTACACTAAAAATATGAATGCATATACTTCTTACATGTAATGTTAACAGAGGAATAAGCAGAAATTCAGCTTGCCCCAGCCATTTAATCCTGATCCAATTCAGCCTAGTTGCAATCCAGTCCAAGTGCCTAAAAGATGCCCTTACAGGTACAAAGCAAAACTGACTTGAAAAAAACTTGAAAAATTAAGGAAACCTTACATGTCAGATAGTAGTAACTTCCTTCCTCAAGTCATTTCAATAATTCTTAAAGAGCAGACATCCCGCAACTCAAAAGGCCCATATATAAAATAGTAAGCCTTTCCCAAGTGATGAAGAAATGTGCATGTAAAAGAATCTTATGCAATTATGTTCAGGGAATATTAAACTTTAATTAATGTATTGGTGATTTCAATAATAAAATGCCCAATGTTTTCTAAGAACAAGTGGGAAGCATTAAACCAGTGGTTAGATTTATGGCTGAATAAATCAAGCACGTTGTCAAATTCATCAGGGAAATCTCTCCAGCTATACGTGTCCTTGGCTCTATAGTACTCCTTCCCAGAATGCCAGAAAATTCTGTCAGTGATGCTCTGCATTCATGAATTGTGACTATTGCAATACATTTAAATTATAGATGTGGGATTTTCTGGTGAGCTTTGAGCCTGGAAAGTGACCCGAGGTACAGAATCCCTGGGTTTGCCTAATCTAGTCACTTGTATATATCTGTGCATGTGCCTCAGGGTATAAGACTAGAGACGCAGTGGGAATACGGAGGCTGGGGTGCTGGGTTTAGAGGAGGAAAGAAGCAGCTGCATTGAAACATATCAAAAACAAAGAGCCAAAAAAAATGATTTTTTTTCTTATGAATATATTTAACGTGTTAAGCAGATTCTGGCAATTTCCTGATGATTCCAAAAGAAGCCTGAGCTGAGATTTTCACAGAGAGTGTTCCAGGCTCTGAATCATGTACCTCATGTATTGAATCACATCTGCTACAGAGAGGAAGCAATGAATAATTAACTCAGCCTCCACATCACCGCCATAGATTACAGTCATCTTGACTGCTGGACTGCCTTGCACAACATAAACCATTTAGAAACCTCAGTTACTCTCTTTCCTTTTAAATTTGTCTTGCTATCACTTACCATTGTAGAGGGTAAATCTTCCTCTAGTTTTAATTAAAGCATTTAAAATAATTTACATTGAAATCATATGTGCTTGGGTCTGTCAGAATTGATGCTTTAATAACATGCCATCCCTTTCTCCATTGCCCTGAAATCTGTTAAAATTACCACTAATCTAATTGGGAACAAAGTTGTCAAATGCATGCAGCTCTGACAGTTTGTCTTTCTGCAAACTGCCGACAGATTGCAAGTTACGCATGTGTTGAGCAGATGGGTAAGTTAAAAGGAACACCACAAAAAAAAAAAAAAGCAATTTATTAAATCACCTGGAACCAGAAGCTCCAGTCCAAAAATAGTGAGAATGAAATATAGCAGGAGCCGGGAGAGCTGGCACTAGAATATACCAGAAGGTACCGGTTACAAAACAAGATAAACATTTGGAGATGCCTCAGCTGTGTTACAGAATAATGAGGAGTTATTTAACCCGATATAGATTACCAGCCAAAATTAATTTAGGGTGCAGCTTTTTTGGAAAATGGTTTCCAAAATGATTGCCTTAACCCTTTAATGTCTTCTCATTATCATGGAAAGACAGGCACATTTTCCATCTCTCGTTCTTGTAGGCATCAACTCGCAGCCACATGCATAAATGTACCCACACTTTTGTATACACCACACACTGGCATACATACACACATATCCAAACATATACATATGCACATCTATACAACCATATACTAAAGTGTAAGTGCAATCACATGCATACATGTGATCTTATGTATGTATATGTGTACATGCCCATGAGATATAAGTGTACATGTACATCAGACTCAACCCTATCTGTGTATCATGTGTCCGTCTGTGTCTACTCTATCAATCTATCTATCAATCTGTCTACCATCTATAGTTATGTCCACAAAAGACTGCTTGTGTTACGTTTTCTGAAGCATGGTTCTGAGTAAGCCATGCATGCCTGGGTTACCCAGCCTATAGCTGTTCTTACCACAATTGCTTTCATGTGTTCTATGGGGAAACTATCCAGGCAGGAGATTGGAAAGCTCTTATGTAAGCATAGGGGAGGTTTTTATGAGGGGAGGGGAAGTGGAACCCAATGTCCTCTTTTCAGTGGGGCTCCATACAACTACTCCATACAATATTTTGGCCACCTGATGCAAAGAACTGACTCATTGGAAAAGAACCTGATGCTGGGAAAGATTGAAGGTGGGAGGAGAAGGGGATGGAAGATAATGAGATGGTTGGATGGCATCACCAACTTGATGGACATCAGTTTGAGTAAGCTCTGGGAGTTGGTGATGGACAGGGAAACCTGGTGTGCTGCAGTCAGTCCATGGGGTCACAAGAGTTGGACACAACTGAGTGACTGAACTGAACTGATACAGCTACTTTGTGTGGTCAGAACTTTCGAGAGCTATTTGTTGAAGACGTGGATGACTTAGTAACTATCACATAAAGAGGACATGTTTTAACAAATATTTGTCTCATTTAGGCAATCTGGGCCTTTACAAAAGCATCAGTTCATTTTTTAAAAGGCAGGGAATCCAAAGTAAAGACATATTCTGTCTTTCTATAGTTCTTGACAGACACAGAGGCCTAGAAAATGAATTCTCTTTCTGTTCCTGGAACAGACCAATACAATTACTTTAAGAAGAGCCTCTTGCAGGAAATTTAGGTGATTTGTGATGAAGAGCCAAGAACTGTGAGTACGCCCAAGTCCCTAAGAGCAGAGAAGTGGAATTCAGAGATTAAATATTACTGTTCTGCTTGGCTTGCTCCCCTTATCCCTTGGCTTCCTAGGGATGTCTTCCACTTTCTTGCTTTGGACAACCACATACTCTGACTTGCCAATCAGGATATCTAGTCTTGGTTTTTTCACTTGGCGTCAGAATCCTATATTAAAATACGTGTGGCAAATCACTACATGAACACTTCTCAGTTCTCTCAAACTCCATGGATTTAAACTTGAATTCCTCAGTTTCCCCTCAAATTCACTTTTCCCCCTACAGTCACTATGTTTGCTATCCACATCATTTTACTCTTTATCATCCAAGCTAGAAACCTAAGAGTAATGCTAAAATCATCATTTTTCTTCACCAGCCATTGACAGTCACTAAGGCTCACAAATTTTGAACATCCTAATATTCTTTAAATTTCTGCTTTCCACTCTGTCACATCTACAACATCTCCACGTTGGACTCTCCTCATTTCTTACATTCTTATGAGCATGGGTCTTCCTTTCTCCTCCAAATCATTTTCCACATAGTTGCTATGGTGACATCTAAAATTCAGATCAGACCTTGTTACTTTTCTCCTTGCTATGCTGGACATTCTGTTTGCCCCACCAGGTCTGTTCTCTACCCATCTCCATATTGCTGGAGGTTGAGGCAGAGATTGACTGTTTCTCTCCCAAAGGCCACAGATCCTGTTGAGCTTTCTCCTTTGCCTATGGTTTCAGCTGGAGCCCTTTTCAGGACCTAGGAAGGCCTTCCATCTCTGTCCTTTAAAGCCTGGAGTGCTGTTGTTTCCTCTGTTGCTAACCCCAGGATGCTTTCCCCAACCCCATTAGTTCCTCTTTAACCCTACAAATAGTCCCCTCACTTTCCTCAATTTCATCTTTACAGGTGGCATCTAATTCCTCCTGGGGTCCCAACAGATACAATCGCCCATTGCCAACAAAATAAAAATTTCAAGTTCATAACATGACCAACAAGTCGCTTTAGAATCTAGTCCTTGACAACTTCTGCACTCTCATGACCCTGTAGTTATATACCTGGGCTCCCTGAACACCCTGTTCTGTTCCACACTTCTGTGCCTCTGCTCTTTCCCTTTCCCTTGTTTGAAATGTCTACTCAGCCCCAAACACTGTCCCACATCTATACTCTCTGTCTCTTGCTTTTTTTTCCTTAAAGATGCAACACAGGTATCACCTCCTCCAGAAAGTCTTCCATGGGCCTTAGTGTTCCCATCCCCAACTGTGGTCAAAAGGTTTTATGGACTCACAATGAATACTACATATAAAGGGCTCTGGGAAGTTGCTTGCTAAGGATATTTGTTAATCTATCTAACCCCTTTTTTCCAAAGTCACTTAACCCACTAAATTAACTTTCAGATCTTTTTCTCTTCCTTCCTGCTTTCCTTCTTCTTCCTTCCCTTCCTCTCTAGTTCTTCTTATTCTCTCTCTCTGTCTTATATTTTTCCCTTTCTTCATTTCCTTTTTCTTTCCCTTCCCTTTTTTCTTTCTCCCAATGGTTTATTAATTATCTCATATAATTCTGACAATGATTTTATAAGTTATGTCCTATTATTATGACCTTATTTAACTGAAGAAAATGAAAATTAAGGAAATTGAATGTTCTTCAATGGCAAATCAGCTAGCAAGTAAAGGAGCCAAGATGTCAATGTAAAATCTTCAAGCTCTATCCTTAGTGATATTGAAAGCAGAATTTGGTTATGTGTATCTTCCCAGGTGGCGCTAGTGGTAAAGAACCTGCCTGCCTGCTAATGCAGGAGATTTAAGAGACGTGGGTTTGATCCCTGGGTAGGGAAGATCCCCTGGAGGAGGAAATGGCAACCTATTCCAGTATTCTTGCCTGGAGAATCCCATGCATAGAGAAGCCTGGAGGACTACAGTCCACAGAGTCACAAAGAATCAGACACAACTGAAGCACTTTAGCATGCAGGCATTTCTCATAGCATATGTGTGAATAAGTATATATAATCCTCACATATAAATAGTAAAAACCATATAAGAATTTCTCAAAATAAAGAGTCAGGTAGTATGGTTTATTTATTAGACTAAACTTAGTATTCTGCTTGCCAGCCAGGGTTATAGTCATGAGCCCTCAGTGTGATATTTAAGATATAACAAATTAATAATACTTGCTCAGTAGTTCAGTTTTCAATATGACACTTTATCACATACAACTTGGAAGTAAAAGAAATACTAAGGTCCCCAATATAAGTATAGAAAAATCCAGAAATAGTAACCACATATTTTTCAAGAAGACTCAACATATTTTGAACAGTGTAGTCCTAGGCAGGAAACTTCAGTTGTCCACGGAGAGAAAGGTGAATTCATAGGCAGGAAAATGTAGCTCTTCTGAGATCGTTTAAGGACAAAGATCACCCAATATCATGAAGATCATCATCATCAACTAAAAAGACAATTTTCTAGCGAATGTAGAGGGTGGTAAAGAAGAAAATGGAACCTAAGCAGCAAGTCACATTTATGGTTTAAATCTTCAATACCTTGATAGGTGTTTTGTCCACACATTATTGTCTACTAGTGTTTTAACAACCAATTAAGGTTAATAGGAAGAACTCCTTGAGTGAACTGAAATGCAACATGTAATTGTAAGACTTTATTATGCTATCCATGAGGGTAATATGCAGTTAAGTCTATATTAAAGCTATCTTGTCATCCACATGCCCACCTGGACATGGAGTTCCTGTATTTCCTAACAAAAGTGTACAACAGAATCGCAAATGAAGCGTTTTATATTTTTAAATATTGATTTACTTGTTCATTTGGATGTGTCAGGGCTTAGTGGTGGCACATGGGATCATCAGTCTTTGTTGTGGTATGGGGCATCTTTAGTTGTGGCATACAGGAGCTTTGGTCGTGGAATGTGACTCTTAGTTGTAGCGTGATAACTCCTAGTTACAGTACCTGTGATCTAGTTCCTTGACCAGGGATTGAATCTGGGTTCCCCTGTATTGGGAGCATGGGGTCTTAGCCACTGGACCACCAGGTAAATCCCCCAGGAAAGCATTTTCAGTTCAGTTCAGTTCAGTTCATTCACTCAGTCATGTCCAACTCTTTGCGACCCCATGGACTGCAGTATTCCAGGCTTCCCTGTCCATCACCAACTCCCAGAGAATGCTCAAACATTCTCTATGACATCATCAAGTCAGTGATGCCATCCAATCATCTTATCCTTTGTCATCCCCTTCTCCTCCTGCCTTCAATTTTTGCCAGCATCCGTTCTGTTCCGTCGCTCAGTCGTGTCCGACTCTATGCGACCCCGTGGACTGTAGCCTACCAGGCTTCTCCATCCATGGGATTCTCCAGGCAAAAATACTGGAGTCAGGGAGGGTCTTTTCCAATGAGTCATCTTTGTATCAGGTGACCGAAGTATTGGAGTTTCAACCTCAGAATCCGTCCTTCCAGTGAATATTCAGGACTAATTTCCTTTAGGATGGACTGGTTGGATCTCCTTGCAGTCCAAGGGACTTTAAAGAGTCTTATCCAATGCCACGGTTCAAAAGCCTCAATTCTTTGGTGCTTAGCTTTGTTTATAGTCCAACTCTCACGTCCATACATGACTACTGGAAAAACCATAACTTTGACTAGATGGACATTTTTTTTTCCCGGCAAAGTAATATCTTGGCTTTTTAATATACTGTCTAGGTTGGTCATAGCTTTTTCTTCCAAGGAACAAGGAAAGCATTTTAAAAAGATACAAATCTGAAATTAACAGTAGAAGATTCTGATTATAGTTCTGAAATGAGCACTAGCTTTTACTTACTGGAAAATCTCCCTAGGTGAATCTTATCTACATTAATCTAACTAAAAGGATGGGCTGGGATGGGTGGGAAATTCCCACCAAAATCTCAGTGGCTTTACATTATTATGAAAGTGTATGGCTTGCTCATGTCACATGGAAAGTATAGGTCAGCAGAGATATTAATCACCCTAGACATGCAGACGGAGAAGGCAATGGCAAGCCACTCCAGCACTATTGCCTAGAAAATCCCATGAATGGAGGAGCCTGGTAGGCTGCAGTCCGTGGGGTCGCTAAGGGTCGGACACGACTGAGTGACTTCACTTTCACTTTTCACTTTCCACTTTCACACATTGGAGAAGGAAATGGCAACCCACTCCAGTGTTCTTGCCTGGAGAATCCCAGGGACAGGGGAGCCTGGTGGGCTTCCGTCTATGGGGTCACACAGAGTCGGACACGACTGAAGTGACTTAGCAGCAGCAGCAGCAGCAGACATGCAGAAGCACAAGCTGGAATCAAGATTGCTGGGAGAAATATCAATAACCTCAGATATGCAGATGACACCACCCTTATGGCAGAAAGTGAAGAGGAACTCAAAAGCCTCTTGATGAAAGTGAAAGAGGAGAGTGAAAAGGTTGGCTTGAAGCTCAACATTCAGAAAACAAAGATCATGGCATCTGGTCCCATCACTTCATGGGAAATAGATGGGGAAACAGTGGAAACCGTGTCAGACTTTATTTTCTTTGTGCTCCAAAATCACTGTGGATGCTGATTGCAGCCATGAAATTAAAAGACACTTACTCCTTGGAAGGAAAGTTATGACCAACCTAGATAGTATATTGAAAAGCAGTGACATTACTTTGCCAACAAAGTTCCGTCTAGTCAAGGCTATGGTTTTTCCAGTGGTCATGTATGGATGTGAGAGTTGGACTGTGAAGAAAGCTGATCGCCGAAGAATTGATGCTTTTGAACTGTGGTGCTGGAGAAGACTCTTGAGAGTCCCTTGCACTGCAAGGAGATCCAACCAGTCCATTCTAAAGGAGATCAGTCCTGGGTGTTCATTGGAAGGACTGATGCTAAAGCTGAAACTCCAATACTTTGGCCACCTCATGAGACGAGTTGACTCACTGGAAAAGACTCTGATGCTGGGAAGGATTGGGGGCGGGAGGAGAAGGGGATGACAGAGAATGAGATGGCTGGATGGCATCACCGACTCGACAGACATGACTTTGAGTGAACTCCAGGAGTTGATGATGGACAGGGAGGCCTGGCGTGCTGTGATTCATGGGGTTGCAAAGAGTCGGACACAACTGAGCGACTGAACTGAACTGAACTGAGACATGCAGGGATCCACAGTAACTGAAAGTTCACCTAGGGAAGTCCTATTATGGACCATAACAGAAGTGAAAATGGAAGGGACAAGCCATGCTCTTAAAGGTTCTGCATGAAAATAACACTTCTCACGTTCCATGGCTGATGCAAATCAAACATCTACATTTAACTTCAAAGTAGTGGAAGATTGTATTCTGCCATGTGCCTGGAATGGGAGAGACCTGGAAATATTTGTGAACAATGTTATTGGATGCCCAAATCTCTGATTAAGAATGATTAAGTTCAGCCTCTTTAATTTATAAGAAAAAAAGAAATTAAGTGAATTTCCAAAATTATACAGTTGATAGACCTTTAATTAACATAATGGTCTCCTTGCTGCCACTATTTTCTGAAAGTATCCCAACTAATGTAACCTACTTCTCTTGCCACACATTCTTTTCTTCTTTCCTTCCTTTTGTCAGAAATTTTAAAATTTGAAAAAAGAACTTCTTCCCTTAACTTAGGGAAGAAAAAGAAAATTTCTTCCCTAACATAACTTAGGGTTTGTAATTTATTTGATGGCCATTTTAAATAAGATGTTTTTAACCCCACTTAGAAACAGTCCACTTTCATGATTTATTACAACTTTCTTTCTCTGGTTAATTAAACTCATTTCTTAGGAAATGACTCATGGCTAATCACACTAAGAATAAAATTAGTTATATTGCCCTCTTTGTTATAAAATGAGTGTAAATAACCTTTAAGGCAATTTTTCTAAAATCAAAAAAGCATGTAATAGTCCCCAATTCAGCAACATTATGTAAAATAGCAGACTCTCAGGGAGTAGTAAATCCAGATGCTGTCCTATTATTTCATGAAACAGGGCAGAAATTTACAATCCTTTATTATTAAACCAAACTCTATCAATTGACTCTCTTTGTGGAAATGCTCTCTTTTAGATGGTTAAAGTATCATTAAAACATTCCTAGACTAAAACCTGTTGTATGGTTTCTTCACCCACTGGAGAGATATAAAACCATTATGTTTAAGTATCATAATAGCTAACATATGCTCATTCTTAGAAATGACACCACCATCTGGGTTAAGGTCCGCTGGTGATTTCAAATGATACTCCAGCTTTCTTCAGGTAGAGAGAGGCTAAATTGTTCCAACTTTAACTACCTTGTTGTACTAATGAAAAACAATAAAAGGTTACACTTATGTTTGCCCTACTTACTGGAGATCAAATACTGATTTATTGATAAATTATATTATTATCATAGTAGCTGGGATGCAGGAGACAAGCCAGATAGATACTTGTGTTGAGAAAGTGAGTTTGGACTCAAATTCATCTCTCAAAATTACTCATTTCTAGCAAGGCAGATCGTGGGTTTTCCTGGTTGGTAGAAGCACAATTGTAGAGTGAAAAACCCACCCACCCCCCAAAAAAAATTGTGTTCAAATCCTGACTTATTTGTTAATTGTGGAATCTCGAACATGTTACTGAATCTCTCTGAACCTTAATTTTCTCAACTATAGCACAAGAATAATTTTATTGGTGGTAGTGGTAATTCTGTGACTGTGGAGTCTCTAGCAACGTACCAGATAAAGAAACTATTATTATTATCTTTGCCTCTATCTGTTCATCTGTATTTCCTTTCACGTGGGCACAGAGAAGGGAATGGCAACCCACTCCAGTATTCTTGTTGGGAGAATTCAATGGACAAAGCAGTCTGGCGGGATATAGTCCATAGAGTCGCAAAGAGTCCAATTTAACACAGGGATACAGGGGCACAGAGAAGCAAAAAAGGTTAGGAACAGGATGCTGTCAGTATGCAGAAGGAGAAGCCAAATTGAAAGAGTGAAAAGCAACAATCATCTTACACACTATGTATCTATTCCTAGAATGGCTTTCTAATGTGGCAGAATCCCCGGACAATAGAAACATACCTCTGTAGATAAAGCAATAGCCATATCAGTTTATCTTCATGTAAACCACCTCATCATTGACTATCCTTCAAGGGTATTTGGTGAACTCTTACTGATAAAACCAGTTTAATCCCTTTCGCTCACTGAAGTCTAACTATGTGAGTGAGTGAGTAAGGGTGGGGGTGGAGGTGAGGAGGATGGAAGAGTGGAGGAAGGGAATGCTCTCACCTGACTGCTTCCTCACTGGCCCCTTGCCTATTGTCATGCACACAGCAAACCTTCTGGGCCAATCCATCTGACTGGCTGTGCAGGGAATGGGGCAGCCTGGATAATTGATGGACTCAATCTGACCAGGCACAGGTGGCACGGAGACGGCATACAGCAGCTTCTCGGGTTTGCCAGTGCCATCTGTTGCCATAAGAACATCTGTCGTCAAGGTCACCCTGTCACCCTCTGTTAAAGTTACAGGTTTGGTGAGTAGGATAATGTCACCTAAGAAGAAGGGGTATGGAGGCTGGGGGCTGGGAAGGAAGAGAAAGTGAGACCAAGATACACAAAGACAATAAGAAATTTTATGAAAGATGAATATTAATAATAGCGAGAATGACTGGATCAGAGAGTCAAAGGAAAGTACATAGAATTTTAAAGGATAACTTCTTTGCAAAAGGTTTGCCAAAAGAGTATTGTCATTGCTCTCTCTAGCTAAAACATGAGCTCATTTTAAAGAGTAAGAACATTTTAACCAGAGGCGTGAAACACATTTGTAAGAGAAATATGACAAGTAATCACAGTAGGATTTACTTGTAGAGACAAGCACTTTTATCTCTGCTTGCTAACTCTAAAAACCAATTTTTGATATGCACCTCTTGTATAAGTACACTTGATTAAGTGTCTGTGAGTGCATGTGTGTGAGCATGTGTGTGCATATTCACAGCGTGTTCAGGGAGGGAACAGTAGAAGGGGTGTTGCATTTATCAAAGTATTTAACTGGCATTTGAGCTTTGCTCTGCTGTCAGGGAGAATGACCCATTTGTTAATAAAGAACAATTAAGTTAATAGACTCAAATGAGCTGATGGACAAAATACTGTAATGAAGCAAATGCAATATTGGATTTTTCAGCAGTGAGTATTACATGGAGCGGGACCTCCAGCAGCAATGGTTCAGCTCTCCCTCCCTGTGTTTGTTGCTGATGCTTTTTAAAGCAATTTCACCCAGTGGCAAAGAAACATCATTCCCATCTGTTTAGGTAGTGTGGTTTTACTTATTGGACCAATATTGCTGGCACTGTGGGCTTTCAGGGACTTAATGATGATCATCGAATGGTGAGATGAGAGCAGGGAGATAATCTGCTCGATTTTATGAGACGTATTCACATCTGCCCCCATCAAACCTAGAGGGCAGAAGATGGAAATTAAATGGTTTTTCAGCAAAAGGGAGGGTCAGGGAGAGAGTAGACAAGAGTAAACACCTGTACTTTTTCGGTGGGTCACCAAACACCATACAGAAGATTAAAATGGGGCTCTTGGAAAGAAGCAAAATCTTTATGGCCAACTGCAATTCTGGTTGTTGGATGTGGAAGGCATGTCCAGTTCAGTGTGTTCCCCGTCATTTGTTTAATGTTTTGATGGTAGAAATGGGACAAATGTTTTGTAGTGACTAAAAGAAGCTCTGCCTCCACTCTGTCTTCTAGTAGGAGAATGCCTCTCTTGTTATCTCTTCCTGAGCCTTTTCTCCTAGTCTTACAAGACAGGTAGTGTTAAATATGGATAAGAATTCAATCATAAACACCGATTTCTATGATCTGGATTTCCAAATTATTTAGTGATATACACTTGGATCTGTATTCCAAATATAGCAAAGCATTATTTCAGTTATTTGGCCTCATAAGATTCACAAAAATAAATTTTCCTTATAAGTAAAGTCTTTTCAGTACCAAAGTTCTTCAAGGGTATAAATAATTTGTGTGTGTGCTCAGTCATGTCCAACTCTATATGACCCTATGAGTTGTATCGGTCGCCTCTGTCTATGGAATTTTCCAGGAAAGAATACTGGAGGAGGTTGCCATTTCTATTCCAGGGGGTCCTTCCAACCCTGGGATCAAACTCATATCTCTTGCATCTCCTGCATTGGCAGGTGAGTGCTGGGAAACTAAAGTACTTTAACATTATTTCATTAATTTCAAGTGGACTCTTTTCTAAATTATGATACAATGTAAAAGCAAATGGGTCTGGACTGCTAAAGGGACATGTAATCCTACTAAAGTCACTTTGTTTTGGAACTGCTGCCCCATGTGCTGTGCTTTGCTTAGTCACTCAGTTGTTTCCAACTCTTTGACACCCCATGGACTGTAGCCCACCAGGCTCCTCTGTCCATGGGGATTCTCCAGGCAGAAATACTGGAGTGGGTTGCCATGCCCTCCTCCAGGGGATCTTCCCAACTCAGGGATCGAACCCAGGTCTCCCACATTGCAGGCGGATTCTTTACCATCTGAGCCAACAGGGAAACCCCATACCGCCCATCCAAATCCAGATTCTTCAATGCAGCTGATTTGCATATGTATCTTGCTACTTCTAGTGCATAAAAGCAAGTCACATTCTTAGTTTTCTCATTTGACCCCAAAGTCCTAGCTCACTCTTGTCAACTCTGGGTCCTAGTTCTGTACTCTGACAGTTGTCTCTGGTGCCTTCAGACCTGTTGATCTTAGCATTTCACTTTCTAGGACTTTATCCTTTGTTAATGGGGCATATTGGGGAAAGGAATGAGCACTGTGTTTTGTGGCATAGACTTCAAAGTTACTCTGAGCACCCATCAACTTACCAGCTGAATGACCTCAGGAATGTTTCTTATTTCCAAGCCTTGATTGCTGTCTGTAAGATGGGATTTAAAATGGTAATCAAGACAGAAATCCTCATCACCCTGATAACAAAATTAGACAAAGGCAACCATAAAGAGAAAACTACAGGCCAATATCACTGATGAACATAGATGCAAAAATCCTCAACAAAATTTTAGCTAACAGAATTCAGCAATATATCAAAAAGCTCCTACACCACGATCAAGGTGGATTTACTCCAGGGATGCAAGTATTCTTCAACATATGCAAATAAATCAATGTGATACATTATATTAACAAATTGAAAGATAAAAACCATAGGATAATCTCAATAGATGTAAGAAAAGCCTTTGAAAAAATTCAACACCCATTTATGATTAAAATTCTTTCAAAAATGGGCATAGAAGGAACCTACCTCAACATAGTAAAGGCCATATATGATGAGCCTACAGCAAACATTATTCTCAATGGTGAAAAACTGAAAGCATTCCCCCTAAGATCAGGAACAAGACAAGGGTGTCCACTTTTGCCACTATTATTCAACATAGTTCTGGAAGTCCTAGCTACAGCAATCAGAGAAGAAAAAGAAATAAAAGGAATCCATATTGGAAAAGAAAAAGTTACACTCTCATTGTTTGCAGATGACATGATACTGTACATAGAAAACCCTAAAGATAGTATCAGAAAATTATTAGAGCTAATCAGTGAATTTAGCAAAGTTGCAGAATACAAAATCAATACATAGAAATCATTTGCATTTCTATATACTAACAATGAAAAATCAGAAAGAGAAATTAAGGAATCAATCCCATTCACCATTGCACCAAAAAGAATTAAACATCTAGGAATAAACCTACCTAAGGAGAAAAGAGAACTCTACAGAGAAAATTACAAGACACTAATGAAAGAAATCAAAGATGACGTAAACAGATGGAAAGATATTTCATGTTCCTGGGTAGGAAGAATCAATATTGTGAAAATGATTATACTACCAAATGCAATCTACAGATTTAATGAATTCCCTATCAAATTACCAATGGTATTTTTCACAGAATTAGAACAAAAAAATTTCACAATTCATATGGAAACACAAAAGACTTTGAATAGCCAACACAGTCTTGAGAAAGAAGAATAGAGCTGGAGGAATCAACTTTCCTGACTTCAGATTATACTACAAATCTACAGTCATCAAGACAGTATGGTACTAGCACAAAAACAGAAATATAGACCAATGACAGCCCAGAAATAAACCTATGCACCTATGGGTAACATTTTTGACAAAGGAGGCAAGAATATACAATGGGGCAAAGACAGTCTCTTCAATAAATGGTGCTGGGAAAACTGGACAGTTACATGTAAAAGAATGAAATTAGAACACTTCCTAACACTATACACAAAGGTAAACTCAAAATAGATTAAAGATCTAAATGTAAGACCAGAAACTATAAAACTCTTAGAGGAAAACATAGGTAGAACACTCAATGACATAAATCAAAGCAAGATCCTCTATGATCTACCTCCTAGAGTAATGGAAATAAAAACAAAAGTAAAATAGTGGGTCCTGATTAAAAGCTTTTGCATAGCAAAAGAAACTATAAACAAGGTAAAAAGACAACCCTCAGAATGGGAGAAAATGATAGCAAATGAAACAACTCACAAAGGATTAATTTCCAAAATATACAAGCAGCTCATACAACTCAATACCAGAGAAACAAACAACCCAATCAAAAAGTGAGAAAAAGACATAAACAGACATTTCTCCACAGAAGACATACAGATGTCTAACAAACACATGAAAAGATGCTCAACATCACTCTTTATTATTATTATTAGAGAAATACAAATCAAAACCACAATGAGATATCACTTCACACTGGTCAGAATGGCCATCATCAAAAAGTCCACAAACAATAAATTCTGGAGAGAGTGTGGAAAAAAGGGAACACTCTTGCACTGTTGGTGGGAATGTAAATTGATGTAGCCACTGTGGAAGATGGTATGGAGATTCCTTAAAAAACTAGGAATAAAACCACCATATGACCCAAGAATTCCACTCCTAGGCATATACCCTGAGGAAAGCAAAATTGAAGGAGACACATATATCCCATTGTTCACTGCAGCACTATTTACAATAGCTACAACATGGAAGCAACCTAGATGTCCTTTGACAGATGAATGGATAAAGAAGTTGTGGTACATATACACAATGGAATATTACTCAGCCATTAAAAGAAACACATTTCAGTCAGTTCTAATGAAGTGGATGTACCTAGAACCTATTATACAAAGTGAGTCAGAAAGAGAAAGATAAATACCATATTCTAACACATATATACGGAATCTAGAAAAATCATACTGGAGAATTTATTTACAGGGTAACAACGGAGAAACAGACATAGAGAATAGACTTATGGACGTGGGGAGAGGGGAGGAGAGGGTGAAATGTATGGAAAGAGTAACATGCAAACTTACATTACCATGTGTAAAATAGATAGCCAATGGGAATTTGCTCTATGGTTCAGAAAACTCAAACAGGGGCTCTGTGTCAACCTAGAGGTGTGGGATGGGGAGGGAGATGAGAGGGAGTTTCAAAAGGGAGGGGATGTATGTATACCTATGGATGATTCATGTTGAGGTTTGACAGAAAACAGCAAAATTCTGTGAAGCAATTATCCTTCAATAAAAAATAAATTAAAAAAAAAGACAGAAATCCTAAGGATTAAATGCTTGACATATTGTCTGACATATAGCAAGTGACAAATAAATGGTAGGTCTTAATATTAGCAATCTTTAGCTTAACCCGTTTTCAAAAACTCAATGACATTATTTCTTGAATATAAATATTTTAAACTCCCAACTTCACCTCAAGAATCTTGCATCACCTAGTTCCTTCCCCAGAGCAAGTGTTTGGTCAAACCTCATTCTCTAATACATTGTGATTGATTTGGGTAAGCATATCTTTTCATCCATAACCCTAGAAAATGAGGGTGGGGGCTGTTCCCTTTAGTGGTTCTCAGCCTGTGCTCTGAAGTGTCTCACCCTCCACAGAAGGGACATACTGTTGGTCATACTCCATGGGGAAAGGGCAAGACTACGAAACAGCCATGCTGTTCGCAACTGTAGCTGCCCTCTCCCAATTGTTTGGCTTATGTATAGTTCAGTTCAGTTCAGTTCAGTCACTCAGTCGTGTCCGACTCTCCGCGACCCCATGAATCACAGCACGCCAGGCCTCCCTGTCCATCACCAACTCCCGGAGTTCACTCAAACTCATGTCCACAGAGTCGGTGATGCCATCCAGCCATCTCATTTTCGGTCGTCCCCTTCTCCTCCCGCCCCCAACCTTTCCCAGCATCAGAGTCTTTTCCAGTGAGTCAACTCGTCGCATGAGGTGGCCAAAGTCTGATTTCTAGTTCAGGGGTCCCCAGCCTCAGGTATCTAATGCCTAATGATCTGAGGTGGAGCTGATGTAATAATAATAGAAATAAAGTACACAGTAAATACAATGCACTTGAATCATCTCCAAACCATCCCTCCCTTCGCCAGTTCATGGAAAAATTGTCTTCCACGAAACTGGTCCCTGGTACCAGAAAGTTTGGGGACTACTATTCTGGACAATGACCAAATAGATTTCAACTAACCTATCAGAGGAAGCAAACATACTATAATAAGGATGCATATCTTATTATGTCCTTGGTAATTCAAAAGGCTGATTATGAGCAATGAAGTTCTGAAGTGTGAGGAGAGGACTTTAGGCTACACTGGGCTCCTTCTTTCTTATAGCAACCAGCCTCGGCGTGTGTGTGTCTTCAAATGTTCGTGTCAGTCAGATGTTTGTCTGCTTCCTTTTTGCCATCTTCCTTCTGTCTTTTAATTTGCTTCTTCCAGTGTGCTGTCAAATGAGACATTAAATAATGTGAATTGTTAGTTGTATGTGCAAAGTGAGAGTAATGTCCTCCTATGAATGAGGACATCAAGATTTACCCTTAGCAAAACACGTGTATGAATTTTGCTAATTGACTGTATAGTAGCTTTATTTAAGGGACTTATTTTCTCTACAGAGAGAGCAACCTGACAAATATTTAGTGTCAGTTGGGACTGAGGGAGCCCTAATTTGTAGAATTTGTTGATTTCTGTCATATAAATAATCCCACTGTAGCTGTGAACATATACTTTGTTGCACATGGAGCTGGGATGAGATGGGCACACACTATCCCCACCCAACCACATGACAGTGATGAAGGGACTGTCACCTGAGAGCTTTGTGTAAAGTAACCTATTACTCTGCTGGCATTAGCAGTCATTGGAATATTTAAAGCCGTAAGATGTGTGGGACCTCAGAAAGACCATAGCATCCTTATACAGAGATTTGCTTCTTTTTTAAAAAAATTTATTTGTTTATGACTGTGCTGGGTCTTTGTTGCTGCACAGGGTTCTCTCTAGTTATGGTGAGTGGGGGCTCTACTTTGCAACACCTGTGGACTCAGCAGTTGTGGATCCTGTACTCTAGAGCACAAGCTCCATAATTGTGGCCCGCAGGCTTAGCTCCATCTCTGCATGTGGGATCTTCCCAGACCAGGGGTTGAACCCGTGTCTCCTGCATTGGCAGGTGAATTCTTTACCACCGAGCTATCAGGGAAACCTGAGATTTGTTTCTTTTTAAATTTTAAATTTATTGATAGCTTATACTTACTAGACATTACACTACACACTTTATGTGGAGTAGCTCATCCAAACATATAATAATCCTCTGAAATGGGAACTGGGATTAGTCACATTTTGAAATTGGGGTTTAGAATGGTTGAGTAACTTACCCAATATCCCACAGCAAGTAAGAGATAGGTTAGAAATTGGGATCCAGATAGTCTGGTTTGAAACTCCATGTTTAACCTTGAAACAACAGAGCACATCCAACTGATATCTATTTTTTAACCAATAAACATGTGAATATCTAGTTGATGATTATCCAGGCATTACTAAACATAGTTTCAACATGTAACTTATAACGATTTCATTAGTACAGGTCCACGAAAAAGGCCATATATAAATATTATGATTTGGGCAAAGGAAAAGAAGAGAGATGTAAATATTTAAAGCTTTGTAAATTTTACGTTGATCCCTTCAACTGTCTCCTCTTTCTGTATTCCCTCTTCACTTTTTATTGAATTTGCAGTCTCTATTACTATGCAAGTTACAAAGTATGCCCAGTCCAAGCCCATAGATGTCACCATGTAAAAATGGAAATAAAAACAAAAGAGAAAATTAAAGTTTGATCATTTTCATCCATGTTTATTCATTTCAAAGCACCATCATAAGAATATTGGTCTGTAGATGTTATGCTGGTGACCCTCACACAGCCGCATAATTTAAACAACCATGAATGCAGTGTCACATTATAGAGGACTTCTAATTTAATTGAGTTTAAAGTAGGCCAAAGTCAATCATTTATACTTCTCTGCATAGCATATACTTACAATTAGTTCCCAGAAAATAAAAACAAAACATAATACTCAGAAGGATGAGCAGTCCCTTCTAAAGATGAAAATATTCCCCCCAATGATGTGTTTCAATGTGAATCCACTGGAATGAAAAATTGATGGAACTAAATGTCATTTATATAATCAGTGGATAAGAATACATCTAAGTTGATAAAATCAATTCCTTTTACAGGTGGCTCAGCAAAATGCTTGGCTTGTACATGATGCAATTTTTCTGCCTTGCCATGATTCTCAATAATCTGCTTTCCACAAGTATCAAGGAAGCAAACAAAAACTAGGTTAGTATGGATCTTTCCCACATATACCACCATTTTTAAATATATGAGGAATGTGTGTGTTTGTGTGTGTGTGTACTGGCTTCACTTTTGTCAAAATTGTAGAACTCTAACCTCAGAAGCACACACCAGTTAGCAGGGTCAGAGAAAGTTCAGATGGTGAGGGACTACACCTTTTCCCTCTTATCCTGCCTCCTCCCAGCCCCAATTAAAAGCAGGTAACCCTATAATCTGCTCCTGGTAGTCTCAAGCTAATTAGACTTTGACAAGAATGCAGACAACGCTCAATTGCAGAAAATTAGCATACACATTTCCCTCATGTACTTGGGGGAAAGGGAGAAATAAAGCCACATGCACAATCTTTCCAAAAACTCAGCCAGAACTCATTCATAGCCACATATTTCATGTCACATTAACTCACCCAGCCTGACGCCTAGGGCAACACCCTCCAGCTGACTGGCAAGGTTAGGTTTTAGCTTTTTAATAACCTTCTTAAACATATAGACCTTTATATCCAGGATCTACGAAGCACACAGATGATTACTGAGGATTAATGGATCATCCAAAGTGCCAGTTGGCACGTTTTGAGTAAAAAGTGTAACAAATGCAGCTGTTTACTAATAAATAAAGCCTCAGCTGTAAGAGAAATAAATTAGATGTGTTTAATTGGTAGGCTGCAAACCTCCCCTCTTTATTACAATGCTGCTTCTTGTTATTTTATGGTGTCAGGGTAGATGGCAGACTGACAGAGTGTTTATGAATCACAGTTTGCAGATGGCACTCTTGGTTCTCGGCAGCTATGAGCACAAGTAGCATGAGGCCTCAATAGTGGTTTTTGCCAAAGACGACCCCCTGAGAATTAGCTGTCTCCGTTTCTCTCGTGCCCATCTCTTTCCTGGCAGAGCGCTACTTTCACAAACCCACCTTCAATAAACTGACTGTCTGGCAGGGAATTGAAGAGCATTCATACCCAAGAATGCCCTCATCTCGAGATGATTTCTTTTTCATTGTGAAAAGGGCCTGGGCAATGGTTCTCAGAGCAGGCTTCCTGCAGTTTCTTCCAGGGAAGATAAGATGACTGAGGATCCTGCAGGACACAAACCCCTCCCCCTTCCCACTCACTGGGCTTTCCACGCCCACCCTCCCCTGGCTGACAGGAGTGATTACCCATCTCTCCAGCACAGCATAAGGTCCTTGCACTTGGGATTCTGAGCTCCCCTAACTAATGACAGCTTTGTCATTTCACAGCTGGGGATGGAGGGAGGAGGGGTCATCCCAGCCCATGGAGCAGAGGCTTCACAGCTTCTGTACTCCCTACATTCTCCCTGGTCCAGAGACGTCACAGCTTCTGTACTCCTTGCATTCCCCCTGGTCTCTAGTCACTTCTATGACTAGGGCACAGCACACAGGAGACAGACAGTCATCATTGTCAACAGATTTGTACATTTTTGTCACCAGTTAAACTCATAATGGATTTTATTCTAATGGTTTCTTTCATTAGAAAATTGGGAATAATCAAGCCCTTTTGGAGAGAACAGACTGTAGTCTGTGCACATACTGATTGTAGTGCTAAGATTAATGATAATAGTAATAATATCGGGAGCTACCATTTATTGAGATGGGCTGAAGCCACCGTCGTAGAAGTACCTGATGACAGTTTAAAATGCATCAACACTATTTCTGCTTTATCGTCTTGTTTCCTTTTCCTGCCTTGCAGTGTCCATTAATGTGAGCCCTGGCCATGTGTCCACAAAGCCTGGTGAGAAATCCTGAGATCACTGCCCTCTCCCTTCCTTTATTCCACTGTGTCTGGTGGGGACCTGATGGAGGGAATCTCAGTTCTCCAGCTGTATCATGAAGCTTGAACTAACATGGCTTCTGGAGGTCAAGTTGGATTAAGTAGAGAAAGCACACAAACAAAAATGCAATTTGTTCATTGGTTCAGTTCAGTTCAGTTGCTCAATCGTGTCCGACTCTGCAATCCCATGAAACACAGCACACCAGGCCTCTCTGTCCATCACCAACTCCTGGAGTCTACCCAAACTCATGTCCATCGAGTCAGTGATGCCATCCAACCATCTCATCTTCTGCCATCCCCTTCTTCTCCTGCCCTCAATCTTTCCCAGCATCAGGGTCTTTTAAAATGAGTCAGCTCTTCACATCAGGTGGCCAAATATTGGAGTTTCAGTTTCAACATTATTCCTTCCAAAGAACACTCAGTACTGATCTCCTTTAGGATGGACTGGTTGGATCTCCTTGCAGTCCAAGGAACTCTCAACAGTCTTCTCCAACACCACACTTCAAAGCAGTAATTCTTCAGCGCTCAGCTTTCTTCACAGTCCAACTCTCACATCCATACATGACCAGTGTAAAAACCATAACCTTGACTAGATGGACCTTTGTTGGCAAAGTAATGGCTCTGAGTTTTAATATGCTTTCTAGGTTGGTCATAACTTTCCTTCCAAGGAGTAAGCGTCTTTTAATTTCATGGCTGCAGTCACCATCTGCAGTGATTTTGGAGCCCCCAAAATAAAGGCATCCACTGTTTCCCAATCTATTTGCATGAAGTGATGGAACCGGATGCCATGATCTTAGTTTTCTGAATGTTGAGTTTTAAGTCAACTTGAAAACTCTCCTCTTTCACTTTCATCAAGTTCTTTAGTTCTTCTTTGCTTTCTGCCATAAGGGTGTTGTCATCTGCATATCTGATGTTACTTATAGTTCTCCTGGCAATCTTAATTCCAGCTTGTGCTTCTTCCAGCCCAGTGTTCCTCATGATGTACCCTACATATAAGTTAAATAAGCAGGATGACAATATGCAGCCTTGACATACTCCTGTTCCAATTTGGAAGCAGTCTGTTGTTCCATGTCCATTTCTAACTATTGCTTCCTGACCTGCATATAGATTTCTCAAGGGGCAGGTCACGTGGTATGGTTTCCCATCTCTTTCAGAATTTTCCACAGTTTGTTGTAATCCACACAGTTCATTGGTTGGTTGTTTTCAAAAACACTTTTGCAAACCTTAGGTGGGAAAAGAATCAAACTTAGATTTTTCATTTTAGATAAACCTTATATTGTTCCCAAGGGATTTATTTAAAACAAAGAGATAGTCTACCTATCTATGTTATATAGAATATGAGTGTATCGCTCTGAAGATCAAGCACAAGGCAAGGATTTTGCCCTTACCACTTTCACATTGTACGGGAGTTTCTATCTGGCAGAAGGTAATATATTAATATGTACATAGGTACATCAGTTACTATATAAAATTGGAGGCATCTAGATTGAGAGAGAAGTTATAAAACTTGTCTTTATTTGAAAATGACATGATTTTATATGTAGAAAATCCTAAGGAATCTACAAAAAATAATTGTTTTTATATATTATCAATGAATTTTCTGAAAATGAAATTAAGAAAACAGATATTTGTAATGGTATTACACAGAACAAAACACATAAGGATATACTTAGCAAAAGATGTGTAAGTGTGCTGCAAACTACAAAACGCTGAAAAAAATTAAAGATCTAAATAAAGTGAGATATGTTCATAGGTTGGCAGAATTGATATTGTTATGATAGCATTTCTCCTCAAATTGATATACAGATTCATTTTAATGGCTGGCAAAGTCCTTAAACTGGCTTTCCCCCCCCCATAACTTGACAAACTGATTCTAAAATTTTTGTGGAAATGCAAAGTAGAATAAAGATGAAAGACTCATACTTTCCAATGACAAAATTTACTATTAAGCTAAATAATCAAGACCATGTTGTATTAGAGGAAGATTAATATACAGATAGATGGAAGAGAACTTAGAGTTCAGAACTATACCCTTATATTTATGGTTAATCTTTTTGACAAAGGTGGCAAAGCAGTTCTATGATCATTTATCAATTGATGCTAGACACTTGGATATATACATGCAAAAGGATTAATTTAGATGTTTACCTTACATTATGGTAAGGTAGTTTGAACATTCTTTGGCATTGCCTTTCTTTGGGATTGGAATGAAGACTGACCTCTTCCAGTCCTGTGGCCACTGCTGAGTTTTCCAAATTTTCTGGCATATTGAGTGCAGCACTTTCACAGCATCATCTTTCAGGATTTGAAATAGCTCAATTGAAATCCCATCACCTCCACTGGCTTTGTTTGTAGTGATGCTCTCTAAGGCCCGCTTGACTTCACATTCCAAGATGTCTGGCTCCAGGTGAGTGATCACGCCATCGTGATTATCTTGGTTGTGAAGATCTTTTTTGTACAGTTCTTCTGTGTATTCTTGCCACCTCTTCTTAACATCTTCTTCTTCTGTTAGGTCCATACCATTTCTGTCCTTTATCGAGCCTATCTTTGCATGAAATGTTCCCTTGATATCTCTAATTTTCTTGAAGAGATCTCTAGTCTTTCCTATTCTGTTGGTTTCCTCTATTTCTTTGCATTGATTGTTGAGGATGGCTTTCTTATCTCTCCTTGCTGTTCTTTGGAACTCTGCATTCAGATGCTGATATCTTTCCTTTTCTCCTTTGCTTTTCGCTTCTCTTCCTTTCACAGCTATTTGTAAGGCTTCCTCAGACAGCCATTTTGCTTTTTTGCATTTCTTTTCTATGGGGATGGTCTTGGTCCCTGTCTGCTGGACAATGTCATGAACCTCCGTCCAGAGTTCATCAGGCACTCTATCTATCAGATCTAGTCCCTTAAATCTGTTTCTTACTTCCACTGTATAATCATAAGGGATTTGATTTAGGTCATATCTCAATGGTCTAGTGGTTTTCCCTACTTTCTTCAATTTAAGTCTGAATTTGGCAATAAGGAGTGCATGATCTGAGCCACAGTCAGGTCCTGGTCTTGTTTTTGCTATCTGTATAGAACTTCTCCATCTTTGTCTGCAAAGAATAAAACCAATCTGATTTCAGTGTTGACCATCTGGTGATGACCACGTGTAGAGTCTTCTCTTGTGTTGTTTGAAGAGGGTGTTTGCTATAACCAGTGCGTTCTCTTGGCAAAACTCTATTAGCCTTTACCCTGCTTCATTCTGTGCTCCAAGGCCAAATTTGCCTGTTACTCCAGGTGTTTCTTGTCTTCCTACTTTTGCATTCCAGTCCCTTATAATGAAAAGGACAGCTTTTTTGGGTGTTAGTTCTAAAAGGTCATGCTCAAAATTCTCCAAGCCAGGCTGCAGCAATACGTGAACCATGAACTTCCAGATATTCAAGTAGGTTTTAGAAAAGGCAGAGGAACCAGAGATCAAATTGCCAACATCCGCTGGATCATGGAGAAAGCAAGAGAGTTCCAGAAAAACATATATTTCTGCTTCATTGACTATGCCAAAGCTTTTGACTGCGTGGATCACAATAAACTGTGGAAAATTCTGAAAGTGATGGGAATACCAGACCACCTGACCTGCCTCTTGAGAAACCTGTATGCAGGTCAGGAAGCAACAGTCAGAACTGTACATGGAACAACAGACTGGTTCCAAATAGGAAAAGGAGTACGTTAAGGCTGTATATTGTCAAACTGCTTATTTAACTTATATGCAGAGTACATCATGAGGAATCCTGGGCTGGAAGAAGCACAAGCTGGAATCAAGATTGCTGGGAGAAATATCAATCACCTCAGATATGCAGATGATACCACCCTTATGGCAGAAAGTGAAGAGGAACTCAAAAGCCTCTTGATGAAAGTGAAAGAGGAGAGTGAAAAGTTTGGCTTGAAGCTCAACATTCAGAAAACAAAGATCATGGCATCTGGTCCCATCACTTCATGGGAAATAGATGGGGAAACAGTGGAAGCAGTGTCAGACTTTATTTTTTTTGAGCTCCAAAGTCACTGCAGATCCTGATTGCAGCCATGAAATTAAAAGACGCTTACTCCTTGGAAGGAAAGTTATGACCAACCTAGATAGCATATTAAAAAGCAGAGACATTACTTTGCCAACCAAGGTCCATCTGGTCAAGGCTCTGGTTTCCAGTGGTCATGTATGGCTGTGATAGTTGGACTGCGAAGAAAGCTGATCCCTGAAGAATTGATGCTTTTGAACTGTGATGCTGGAGAAGACTCTTGAGAGTCCCTTGGACTGCAAGGAGATCCAACCAGTCCATTCTGGAGGAGATCAATCCTGGGTGTTAATTGGAAGGACTGATGCTAAAACTGAAACTCCAATAGTTTGGCCACCTCATGCAAAGAGTTAACTCACTGGAAAAGTCTCTGATACTGGGAGGGATTGAGGGCGTGAAGAGACGGGGATGACAGAGAATGAGATGGTTGGATGTCATCACAAACTCGATGGACATGAGTTTGAGTGAACTCCGGGAGTTGGTGATGGACAGGGAGGCCTGGCGTGCTGTGATTCATGGGGTCGCAGAGAGTCGGACACGACTGAGCGACTGAAATGAACTGAACTGAAATGATGGTAAGGTAAACCTTGAGTTTTAAAAATTAACTCAAAATGGATCATAGACCTAATTGTAAGAGCTAAAACTATAAAACTTCCAGTAGTAAGCATAGAAAAAATGGAATAACTTGGATGTAAGAAAGTTTTCCCAAGGAGTTGACATTGAGCAGAAAGTTATTTAAATAAGGAAATAAATAATGCAAAGTTTTGGAGGAAGAATGGTCCATACATCCAGCAGGTAAATTAGAAGTTGTAGCGACTGAACTGAACTGAACTGAACTGAGATGGTTGGGAGTGAGATCAAGTGAGAAGTGAGATTGAAAATTATGCATTTTCAAGGAGCAAGAAAACTAGGTTTCATTGTTACACTGAGACAAAATCTCTTAGTCAGGGTCTAAAAAGAACTACTTATTAAGAAAAAAGGAACAGATTGGACTTAATTAAGATGAAAGGCTTCTGATTTTAGAAAGATATCAGTGAGAAAATGAAGTGTTATGCTAAAGTTTGGGAGGAAATATTTGCATGTCTTATATTTGGCAAAGACCTTCTATCCAAAATATAAAAAGAATTCTTACAACATAATAATCTAAAGACAAATAGCTCAAATTAAAAAGTGAGCAAAAATTTAAAATAGACACATCGCAAAAGAAGACATATAAGTGGTCAATAGGTACCTTTAAGATATATGTCATTGGTTACCAGAGAAATGCAAATTAAAGGCACATTGAAATGACTACCCATCCACTAAGATGGTTACAATTAAAATGGATTACAAAGTTTTATCAAAGATTTAGAGCAACTGGAACTTTCATGCATTAACATAGATAGTGAAAATGTAAATACTTAAAGGTTCAGCAGGTTTTTATATATAAGAGCTCAGTTCAGTTCAGTCACTCAGTCATGTCGACTCTTTGCAACCCCATGGACTGCAGCAGGCCAGGCTTCCCTGTTCATCACCAACTCCCAGACTTTACCCAAACTCATGTCCATTGAGTCAGTGATGCCATCCAACCATTCCATCATCTGCCGTCCCCTTCTAGTCCTGCCTTCAATCTTTCCCAGCATCAGGGTCTTTTCCAATGAGTCAGCTCTTCACATCAAGTGGCCAAAGTATTGGAGTTTCAGCTTCAACATCAGTCCTTCCAATGAACACCCAGGACTGATCTCCTTTAGGATGCACTGGTTGGAATTCCTTGCAGTCCAAGGGACTCTCAAGAGTCTTCTCCAACACCACAGTTCAAAAGCAGCAATTCTTTAGCGCTCAGCTTTCTTCACAGTCCAACTCTAACATCCATACATGACCACTGGAAAAACCATAGCCTTGACTAGACGGACCTTGGTTGGCAAAGTAATGTCTTTGTTTTTTATTATGCTGTCTAGGTTGGTCATAACTTTCCTTCCAAAGAGCAAGCATCTTTTAATTTCATGGCTGCAATAACCATCTGCAGTGATTTTGGAGTCCAGAAAAATAAAGTCAGCCACTGTTTCCACTGTTTCCCCATCGATTTGCCAGGAAGTGATGGGACCAGAGGCCCTGATCTTAGTTTTCCGAATGTTGAGTGTTAAGCCAACTTTTTCACTCTTCTCTTTCGCTTTCATCAAGAGGCTCTTTGGTTCTTCTTTACTTTCTGCCATCAGGGTGGTGTCATCTGCATATCTGAGGTTATTGATAGTTCTCCTGGCAATCTTGATTCCAGCTTGTGCTTCCTCCAGACCGGTGTTTCTCATGATGTACTCTTAATATAAGTTAAATAATCAGGGTGACAATATACAGCCTTGACATACTCCTGTCCTGATCTGGAAGCAGTTTGTTGTTCCATGTCCAGTTCTAACTATTGCTTCCTGATCTGCATACAGATTTCTCAAGAGGCAGGGCAGGTGGTCTGGTATTCCCATCTCTTTCAGAATTTTCCACAGTTTGTTTTGATCCATTCAGTCAAAGGCTTTGGCATGAAACAGAATTAGATGTTTCTCTGGAACTCTCTTGCATTTTCAATCAGCCAGTGTATGTTGACAATTTGATCTCTTGTTCCTCTGCCTTTTCTAAAACCAGCTTGAACATCTGGAAGTTCACAGTTCACATATTGCTAAAGCTTGGCTTGGAGAATTTTGAGCATTATTTTACTAGTGTGTGAGATAAGTGCAATTGTGTGGTAGTCTGAGCATTCTTTGGCATTGCCTTTCTTAGGCACTGGAGTGAAAACTGACCTTTTTCAGTCCTGTGGCCACTGCTGAGTTTTCCACATTTGTGGGCATATTGAGTGCAGTGCTTTCACAAAATCATCATTAGGATTTGAAATAGCTCCACTGGAACTCCATCAGCTCCACTAGCTTTGTTCATAATGATGCTTCCTAGGGCTCTCTTGACTTCACATTCCAGGATGTCTGGCTCTTGGTGCATGATCACATCATAGTGATTATCTGGGTCATGAAGATCTTTCTCGTAGAGTTCTTCTGTGTATTCTTGCCACCTCTTCTTAATATCTTATGCTTCTGTTAGGTCCACACCATTTCGGTCCTTTATTGTGCCCATCTTTGCATGAAATGTTCCCTTGGTATCTCTAATTTTCTTAAAATGATCTCTAGTCTTTCCCATTCTATTGTTTTCCTCTGTTTCTTTGCATGGATCACTGAGGAAGGCTTTCTTATCTCTACTTGCTATTCTTCGGAACTCTGCATTCAAATGAGTATATCTTTCCTCTTCTCCTTTGGCTTTAGCTTCTCTCCTTTTCTCAGCTATTTTTAAGGCCTCCTCAGACAACCATTTTGCCTTTTTATATTTCTTTTTATTGGGGAATGTCTTGATCATTGCCTCCTGTACAATTTCATGAACCTCTGTCCAAAGTTCTTCAGGCACTCTGTCTATCAGATCTAATCCATTGAATCTGTTTGTCACTTTCACTGTATAATCGGAAGGGATTTGATTTAGGTCATGCTTGAATGGTCTAGTGATTTCCCTACTTTCTTCAATTTAAGTCTAAATTTGACAAGGAGTTCATGATCTGAGCGACAGTCAGCTCCTGGTCTTGTTTTTGCTGACTGTGTAGAGCTTCTCCATCTTTGGCTGCCTATAATACAATCAATCTGATTCTGGTGTTGGACTTCTGGTGATGTCCATGTGTAGAGTTTTCTCTTGTGTTGTTGGAAGAGGGTGATTGCTATGACCAGTCATTCTCTTGGCAAAACTCTATTAGCCTTTGCCCTGCTTCATTCCATATTCCAAGGCCAAATTTGACTGTTACCCCAGGTGTTTCTTGACTTCCTACTTTTGCATTCTAGTCCCCTATGATGCAAAAGACATCTTTTTTGGGTATTCTTTTTAGAAGGGCTTGTAGGTCTTCATATAACTGTTCAACTTCAGTTTCTTCAGCATTCCTGGTCAGGGCATAGACGTGGATTACTCTGATGTTAAATGGTTTGCCTTGGAAACGAACAGAGATCATTTTGCCCTTTTTGAGACTGCATCCAAGTACTGCATTTGGGCTCTTTTGTTGACTATAATGGCTACTGCATTTCTTCTAAGGGATTCTTGCCCACAGTAGTAGATATAATGGTCATCTGAGTTAAATTCACCCATTCCAGTCCATTTTAGTTCGCTGATTCTAAAATGTCGATGTTCACTCTTGCCATCTCCTATTTGACCACTTCCAATTTGCCTTGATTCATGGACCTAACATTCCAGGTTCCTATGCAATATTGCTCTTTACAGCATGGATCTTGATTTTATCACCAGTCACATCCACAATTGGGTGTTGTTTTTGCTTTGGCTCCATCTCTTCATTCTTTCTGGATTTATTTCTCCACTGATCTCCAGTAGCATATTGGGCACCTACTGACCTGGGGAGTTCATTTTTCAGTGTCATATCTTTTTCCCTTTTCATAGTGTTTATGGGGTTCTCAAGGCAAGAATGCTGAAGTGGTTTGCCATTCCCTTCTCCAGTGGACCACATTTTGTCAGAACTCCCCACTATGAACTGTCCATCTTTGTGGCCCTACGCAGCATGGCTTAGTTTCATTGAGTTAGACAAGGTTGTGGTCCATGTGATTAGATTGGTTAGTTTTCTGTGATTGTGGTTTCAAGATCTGTCTGCCCTCTGATGCCCACTCTCAGTACCTACCATCTTACTGGGGTTTCTCTTACCTTGAACATGGAGTATCTCTTAACACTGCTCCAGCAAAGTGCAGCCTCTGCTCCTCACCTTGGACGCGGGTTATATCCTCTCTCCCGCTAGCCACTCCAGCTCTGTGCAGTCACCACTCGCTGCTATATATAATTAAAAATATATTACCACTTGTCCCAAGAGTTCAAAAACTAGTTTCTAAAGATAAATAAAAAACATTTTGCTCACAAAACACCTGTAAACAAATGTTCATAGTAGTTTTGCTCATAATAGCTACAAACTTAAAGCATTCTGAATATCTTCATCAGATATTTGGGAAAAAAAATATTTTCTATTCATACATTAGAATATTACTCAGCAATTAAAAGGAACAGACTACTAATTCATGCAGAAGCATGAATGATTCCCACCAAATTTGTGCTGAACAGAAGAATCCAGTGTAGATACAGTGTGGCTTCATTTATATGAGTTCTAAAATGAGCAAAGCTAATTTATAGGGACAGAAAATAGGTATGTGATTATCTTCAGGTAGGGGAATTGTGTACAAACTATCTTAAAAACACTTCTTGGGAAAATATTAATCGTTTGGATCTTGGAGAACAAGTAGTTATATGAGATTTTTCATTTGTCTATCTCATCAACCTGTGCACTTAAAGTGTTATAATTTATTATTTTAGAATTAAATCTCAATAAGGTCTTTCCTTATGGCCCAGCTGGTAAAGAATAGCAACAGTTAGAACTGGACATGGAACAACAGACTGGTTCCAAATCAGGAAAGGAGTATGTCAAGGCTGTATATTGTCACCCTGATTATTTAACTTATATGCAGAGTACATCGTGAGAAACACTGGGCTGGAAGAAGCACAGGCTGGAATCAAGATTCCCAGATGAAATATCAATAATCTCAGATATGCAGATGACACCACCCTTATAGCAGAAAGTGAAGAAGAACTAAAGAGCTTCTTGATGAAAGTGAAAGAGGAGAGTGAAAAAGTTGGCTTAAAGTTCAACATTCAGAAAACTAAGATCATGGCATCCGGTCCAATCACTTCAAGGCAAATAGATGGGGAAATAGTGGAAACAGTGGCTGACTTTATTTTTTTGGTCTCCAAAATCACTGCAGATGGTAACTGCAACCATGAAATTAAAAGACGCTTGCTCCTTGAAAGAAAAGTTATGACCAACCTAGACAGCATATTAAAAAGTAGAGACATTACTTTGCAACAAAATTCCATCTAATCAAAGCTATTGTTTTTCCAGTAGTCATGTATGGATGTGAGAATTGAATTATAAAGAAAGCTGAGTGCCAAAGAATTGATTCTTTTGAACTGTGGTGTTGGAGAAGACTCTTGAGAGTCACTTGGACTGTAAGGAGATCCAACCAGTCCATCCTAAAGGAAATCAGTCCTGAATATTCATTGGAAAGACTGATGCTGAAGCTAAACTCCAATACTTTGGCCACCTGATGCGAAGAACTAACTCATTGGAAGGGACCCTGATGCTGGGAAAAATTGAAGGCAGGAGGAGACGGGGATGACAGAGGATGATATGGTTGGATGGCATCACCGACTCATGGATATGAATGTGAATAAACTCCTTTGACTGTGTGGATCACAATAAACTGTGGAACATTCTGAAAGAGATGGGAATCCCAGACCACCTGACCTGCCTCTCGAGAAACCTGTATGCAGGTCAGGAAGCAATAGTTAGAACCGGTCATGGAACAACAGACTGGTTCCAAATAGGAAAAGGAGTACGTCAAGGCTGTATATTGTCACCTTGCTTATTTAACTTACACGCAGAGTACATCATGAGGAACACTGGGCTGGAAGAAGCACAAGCTGGAATCAAGATTGCTGGGAGAAATATCAATAACCTCAGATATGCAGATGACACCACCCTTATGGCAGAAAGTGAAGAGGAACTCAAAAGCCTCTTGATGAAAGTGAAAGAGGAGAGTGAAAACGTTGGCTTGAAGCTCAACATTCAGAAAACTAAGATCATGGCTTCTGGTCCCATCACTTCATGGGAAATAGATGGAAAAACAGTGGAAACAGTGTCAGACTCTATTTTTTGGGGCTCCAAAATCACTGCAGATGCTGATTGCAGCCATGAAATTAAAAGACACTTACTCCTTGGAAGGAAAGTTATGACCAACCTTGATAGTATATTAAAAAGCAGAGACATTACTTTGCCAACCAAGGTCCGTCTAGTCAAGGCTATGGTTTTTCCCATGGTCATGTATGGATGTGAGAGTTGGACTGTGAAGATAGCTGATCGCCGAAGAATTGATGCTTTTGAACTGTGGTGTTGAAGAAGACTCTTGAGAGTCCCTTGGACTGTAAGGAGATCCAACCAGTCCATTCTAAAGGAGATCAATCCTGGGTGTTCACTGTAAGGACTGATGCTAAAGCTGAAACTGCAATACTTTGGCCACCTCATGCGACGAGTTGACTCATTGGAAAAGACTCTGATGCTGGGAAGGATTGGGGGTGGGAGGAGAAGGGGATGACAGAGAATGAGATGGCTGGATGGCATCACCAACTCTGTGGACATGAGTTTGAGTGAATTCCGGGAGTTGGTGATGGACAGGGAGGCCTGGCGTGCTGTGATTCATGGGGTCGCAGAGAGTAGGACACGACTGAGCGACTGAACTGAACTGAACTGAAACTCTAGGAGTTGGTATTGGACAGGGAGGCCTGGAGTGGTGTAGACCATGCGGTTGCAAAGAGTCACACACAACTGAGAAACTGATCTGACTGAACTGAACTGATATCTCAGTGAAGCTGATTTAAAGGTAAAATTTAAAATTACCAACCTGAAACACAAGAAATCTTGAAATAAACTTACTTCTAATACAGACACTAAACATAAAAAATTTTATTATATCTTCTAAAAAATTCAATGATTAAATATTTCTTTTATTACATTTAATTTCAAGATCAGATATAAAGATATATAAAACTTACCAACTTATTTTATAAGCCTAGTAAAATTCTGATACCAAAAATGAATAAATACTCCATTGTGTATATGTACCAAAGCTTTCTTATCCATTCATTTGCAGATGGACATCTAGGTTGCTTCCATGTCCTGGCTATTATAAACAGTGCTGCAATGAACATTGGAGTACATGTGTCTCTTTCAATTCTGGTTTCCTCGGTGTGTATGCCCAGGAGTGCGATCGCTGGCCTCAAACGACGAGTTGACTCACTGGAAAAGACTCTGATGCTGGGAGTGGTTGGGGGTGGGAGGAAACGGAGACAACAGAGAATGAGATGGCTGGATGGCATCACCGACTTGATGGACATGAGTTTGAGTGAACTCCAGGAGTTGGTGATGGACAGGGAGGCCTGTCGGGCTGTGATTCATGGAGTCACAAAGAGTCGGACACGACTGAGCGACTGAACTGAACTGAATGCATTTTTTTAAGTTCAGTAAAAATGATACATTACATTAAAAATTGAAAAGCTGAATATTACCTTGAATACTTAGGAATTAACCTAGCAAAAAATATGTGAGACTCATACGAAAAAAATTATAAAATTTTCATAGGGACTTTTCAAGCAGAACTGAATAAATGGAGAGGTCCTTACTCAATTTTGTAAAGCTATCAATTATAACTAAATTCATATCTGAGTTAAATTTTACCTTGAAGAATTATTGCACAAAATAGCGGAAAAATTTTTTGAAAAGAATGCGTATAATTAAAATTTCCTACCAGACTGAAACAACACACACACACATACACACTTAGGCAAGTTGGATTAGTTGCCTAATTAACATTGAATATTTTCTTACTTTTACTAAGGTTAGCCTCTGCCTTACTCAAGGCAATGTGTTCATATAATAAAACACATTTGCTAACCTCTCTTGCAGTTAGGAGTGGCCAGGTATCAATTACTATATATATTAATCTCATTAGACAGGGATTTTGGGAAAACTCCTTAAAAGAAGGATTCATATATGCCTTCTTCTCTTTGCCATCCTTCTCTTTTCTTTGTCTGGAATACAAATGTGATTTTGAGAGTGAAGCAGCAATCTTGCAACCATGAAGTAATGAAACATGAGGATGAAAACTATACTCAGGATGGTCATGCAAAACATGAGAAGGCTCTGTTCTTGATATGAACAAGGGCTGTATCAGTCTTGATCTCTCAAACTTTTGGCTTCTTTGTTTTTGAGTACAATAAATTTCTCATTTCATTAGGCTACTGTAGAAAGTTTTCTGTTAACCTGTGACATAAAGAAGCATGCAATCTCTAAGTGTAAAATGCTTCAAAGCTATAATAATTAAAATATTGTGAATTATGATATAAGCACTAGAACAATTATGTGACAGTTCATAATTTACATTTATAAATATAAATAATATAGTATATATGCTAGATTATATATATTTTATTCTTGGTTACATGTTTTATATATATAGTCTTGGGTGAAATAGGCATTGAAAATCTGTACCAAGTGTGGGGCAGCTCATTAAGAGCAGCCAACAGATGAAAAAATATTTCATCAGGACAAATCTGACCATCTTTGGAAGCATTCCCCGTATTCTGAGAGCCTCCCCCCACCCTCCTTGTTTGTGCAGCAGGACAGTGATCTCCCTTTTTGGACCATGGTTGCTCTTTATATACTCTGCCCTTCACACTGTAGAGCAACCCCAACTCATTGCTCTCTATTACCTATGTTGCTCATCCTTGGTTTTCATCACTATCTGCCCATGAAATTTTTGTCCTGCCTCACCTCAAGCTGGTGTCAAACAATTCCTAACATTGGACCTTTCACAATTGGTAAATTCTCGCTGATTGACTCCTTAACTCAAAAGTCAATTTTCCTGATAATGTTCAGGATTCCATCCTCTGCACTCCTTCCTGCCACCCATTTATGTTGATTGATTAGGTCAGAAAGCCCAAGTTTTCATTTAGTTCTTCTTAACACCCTTGTCATTTAAGTCCATTAGTATTTGAATAGTGGATTTTAAAATATTATATTAAGTTTTATTGCTTTTTGACAAAGGCAGTTCAAGAATAATTTCTGAATATCTTATAGAAACCATGAAATGTCAGAGTTACAAGGGCCCTTAGAGATCATCTGCTATTGCCTCTTAATTTACAGATGGAGTAACTGCAGCTCAGAGAAGGGAGTGATTTGCCCATTGATGAACATCTCATTAGTGAAGGTGCTGAAGATAAAACCTTAGAACTTTCTTGATTTTCATATTAATTTCTAGTTGTTTGGGTTTTCTTCCCTGCTAAGGGCCACCTACTTCCTTTTTTTCCTATTACCATTTACGAATTACTCTTTTTCACTATCAGGAAGAGATAGGCTCATAGATAATAATTCCAGTTTCTTTTTCCATCCTCTCACTTGCTTTTCCCAGTACACAAGGAATGATTTATCTAATTGGAGAAGTGGCAAAAACCTGACAACTCTGCTAAGTAGGAGCTGAGTCTTTGAAATGGCATTTCAGCAGTGTTGACACACGTCTTTCTCATTCTTTTGAACCACCTGGTTATACACCTAGTGAGCTGCCATGCTTCTGCTCTCCATAATATCAAAGGATCAACCAGAGACTGGGCTCTGTCTCACCACTGCCAGCTAAAATAAGTCGTAAACTCAGCTTCCTGTGGGTCCTGATTTGTGTCTTTAGAATAGAGATTGGAGAACTTATCATAATTCTTCCATTTAACTTTACTAGTAATAAAACTAAGTGTACACCAATCCTTATTTTAGTCTTTGTATCTGTTCATGAACGATTAAAGCCTTGATGAGGAGGAGAAGTGATGTATTCAACTTTCTCTAATAGCTACTATTTGTTTCTGATTTGAGCACCTAGGCATCAGGCACAGATTTTAGGGCTGGCTGTCAGAGAGGGGAAGTGTTTGGAGCACTACAAAAGTTGAATTACATGGTTAATTACAACAGCAGTCGAAAATGAAAATTTAGATATATTAATCTACTTAATGTGATTCTACAGATTTCCACGCCCGAGTATTTTCTGAATGGATTTGAATGCCCTGGGGCTATATGAAATGGTGCCGAGAGACAAGAATGCTGTGTTAGAATATCTATTTCTGTTTATTTTTATAAGCTTCCTAGTTTCTTTTGCATTTTTTATTTATTTAAAATATTTTCTTTCTTTTCACTTCAGTTCAGTTCAGTCGCTCAGTTGTGTCCGACTCTTTGCGACCCCATGAATCATAGCAGGCCAGGCATCCCTGTCCATCATCAACTCCCAGAGTTCACTCAAACTCATGTCCATTGAGTCAGTGATGCTAACCAGACATCTCATTCTCTGTTGTCCCATTCTCCTCCTGCCCCCAATCCCTCCCAGCATCAGACTCTTTTCCAGTGAGTCAATTCTTCCCATGAGGTGGCCAAAATATTGGAGTTTCAGCTTTAGTATCAGTCCTTCCAATGAACACCCAGAACTGATCTCCTTCAGAATGGACTCGTTGGATCTCCTTGCAGTCCAAGGGACTCTCAAGAGTCTTCTCCAACACCACAGTTCAAAAGCATCAATTCTTCTGAGATCAGCTTTCCACAGTCCAACTCTCACATCCATACATGACTACTGGAAAAACCATAGCCTTGACTAGACGAACCTTGGTTGGCAAAGTAATGTCTCTGCTTTTCAATATGCTATCTAGGTTGGTCATAACTTTCCTTCCAAGGAGTAAGCGTCTTTTAATTTCATGGCTGCAATAAGCATGCGCAGTGATTTTGGAGCCCCCACAAAATAAAGTCTGACACTGCTTCCACTGTTTCCCCATCTATTTCCCATGAAGTGATGGGACCAGATGCCATGATCTTAGTTTTCTGAATGTTGAGCTTCAAGCCAACCTTTTCACTCTCCTCTTTCACTTTCATCAAGAGGCTTTTGAGTTCCTCTTCACTTTCTGCCATAAGGGTGGTGTCATCTGCATATCTGAGGTTATTGATATTTCTCCCAGCAATCTTGATTCCAGCTTGTGCTTCTTCCAGCCCAGCGTTCCTCATGATGTACTCTGCATGTAAGTTAAATAAGCAGGGTGACAATATACAACCTTGATGTATTCCTTTTCCTATTTGAAACCAGTCTGGAAACCATGTCCAGTTCTAACTGTTGCTTCCTGACCTGCATATAGGTTTCTCAAGAGGCAGGTCAGTTGGTCTGGTATTCCCATCTCTTTCAGAATTTTCCATATTATATTGTGATCCACACAGTCAAAGGCTTTGGCATGATCAATGAAGCAGAAATAGATGTTTTTCTGGAACTCTCTTGCTTTTTCCATGATCCAGCGGATGTTGGCAATTTGATCTCTGGTTCCTCTGCCTTTTCTAAAACCACCTTGAACATCTGGAAGTTCATGGTTCACGTATTGCTACAGCCTGGCTTGGAGAATTTTGAGCATGACTTTACTAGCGTGTGAGATGAGTGCAATTGTGCGGTAGTTTGAGCATTCTTCCGCATTGCCTTTCTTTGGGATTGGAATGAAAACTGACCTTTTCCAGTCCTGTGGCCACTGCTGAGTTTTCCAAATTTGCTGGCATATTGAGTGCAGCACTTTCACAGCATCATCTTTCAGGATTTGAAATAGCTCCACTGGAATTCCATCACCACCACTAGCTTTGTTCGTAGTGATGCTTATTAAGGCCCACTTGACTTCATTCCAGGATGTCTGGCTCTAGGTGAGTGATCACACCATCATGATTATCTGGGTCATGAAGAACTTTTTTGTACAGTTCTTCTGTGTATTCTTGCCACCTCTTAATATCTTCTGCCTCTGTTAGGTCCATACCATTTTTGTTCTTTATCGAGCCCATCTTTGCATGAAATGTTCCCTTGGTATCTCTAATTTTCTTGAAGAGATCTCTAGTCTTTCCTATTCTGTTGGTTTCCTCTATTTCTTTGCATTGATTGTTGAGGATGGCTTTCTTATCTCTCCTTGCTATTCTTTGGAACTCTGCATTCAGATGCTTATATCTTTCCTTTTCTCCTTTGCTTTTTGCTTCTCTTCTTTTCACAGCTATTTGTAAGGCCTCCTCAGACAGCCATTTTGCTTTATTTGCATTTCTTTTCCAGGGGGATGGTCTTGGTCCCTGTTTCCTGTACAATGTCACTAACCTCCATCCATAATTCATCAGGCACTCTATCTATCAGGTCTAGTCCCTTAAATCTATTTCTCACTTCCACTGTATAATCATAAGGGATTTGATTTAGATCATATCTGAATGGTCTAGTGGTTTTCCTTTCTTCAATTTAATTCTGAATTTGGCAATAAGGAGTTCATGATCTGAGCCACAGTCAGCTCCTGGTCTTCTTTTTGCTGACTGTATTGAGCTTCTCCATCTTTGGCTGCAAAGAATATAATCAATCCAATTTTGGTGTTGACCATCTGGTGATGTCCATGTGTAGAGTCTTCTCTTGTTTTGTTGAAGGATGGTTTTTGCTATGACCAGTGTGTTCTCTTGGCAAAAGTCTATTAGCCTCTGCCCTGCTTCATTCCGTACTCCAAGGCCAAATTTGCCTGTTAAGTCTGGTGTTTCTTGACTTCCTACATTTGCATTCCAGTCCCCTATAATGAAAAAAGAAACAGTTTTTTGGGTGCTAGTTCTAAAAGGTCTTGTAGGTCTTCATTGAATCGTTCAACTTCGGCTTCTTCAGCATTACTGGTTGGGGCGTAGGCTTGGATTACTGTGATACTGAATGGTTTGCCTTGGAAACGAACAGAAATCATTCTGTCGTTTTTAAGATTGCATCCAAGTACTGCATTTCGGACACTTTTGTTGACCATGATGGCTACTCCATTTCTTCTAAAGAATTCCTGCCCACAGTAGTAGATAAAATGGTCATCTGAGTTAAATTCACCCATCCCAGTCCATTTTAGTTCACTGATTCCTAGAATGTCTACGTTCACTCTTGCCATCTCCAGTTTGACCACTTCCAATTTGCCTTGATTCATGGACCTAACATTCCAGGTTCTTATGCAATATTGCTCTTTACAGCATCTGACCTTGCTTCTATCACCAGTCACATCCACAACTGGATGTTGTTTTTGCTTTGGTTCCATCCCTTTATTCTTTCTGGCTTTATTTCTCCACTGATCTCCAGTAGCATACTGGGCACCTACTGACCTGGGGAATTCCTCATTCAGTATCCTATCATTTTGCCTTTTCAAACTGTTCATGGGGTTCTCAAGGCAAGTATACTGGAGTGGTTTGCCATTCCCTTCTCCAGTGGACCACATTCTGTCAGAAGTCTCCACCATGACCCGCCCATCTTGGGTGGCCCCATCCCGCATGGCTTAGTTTCATTGAGTTAGACAAGGCTGGGTCGGTGTGATCAGAACTGACTAGTTTTCTGTGATTATGATTTCAGTGTGTCTGCCCTCTGATGCTCTCTCGCAATACCTACAGTCTTATTTGGGTTTCTCTTACCTTGGTCGTGGGGTATCTCTTCAGGGCTGCTCCAGCAAAGCGCAGCCGCTGCACCTTATCTTGGAGGAGGGGGTATCTCCTCACGGCTGCGCCTCCTGATCTTGAATGTGGAGTAGCTCCTCTCGGCCCTCCTGCGCCGGCGCAGCCACCGCCACTTGCACGTGGGTTTGCTCCCCTCGGCCGCCGCTCCTGGCCTCGGCCATGGGGTGCCTCCTCTCGGCCTTGCTTCTGCATGTGCTGGGAGCCAGGCATTGTGTCTGCGCGCTGCTTTTTGGCTGTACTTAGTCTTTCTTGCTGCACAGACTTTTTCTCTTGTTACAATGAGCAGGGGCTACTCTCTAGTTGTGGTGTGTGGGCTTATCATAGCAATGGCTTCTCTTGCTGTGGAGCATGAGCTCTAGGGTACACTGACTTCAGTAGTTCTGGCACATGGGCTCTAGAGCATAGGCACAAGAGTTCTGATACACGCGCTCAGTTTCTCTGCAACATGTGGGATCCTCCTGGATCAGGGAATGAACCCATGTCTCCTCATTGGCAGGAAACTCCCCACCAGTGAGCCACCAGGGAAACCCTTTTTTATTTATTTTATAACATACGTAATCTATCAGAGCAATCCATGTCAAGTTTATACATTGAATAAGCATATATTAGAAATGAAAGCCCAAAGCACTGATTCACAAGGGTAAGTGATCACCCAAAAGTTTGGGGACCTCCAGTCTTGTGTTTCAAATTCTTCATGTGAAATAGCTTTTCTACTATCAGTTTGACACTTTGGCCTTATTTATTTCCAATCCTCTTCTTTGAAATTGTTCTTTTAATACCATTTATTTTTTAAACTTATATTGTAGCTGATTGACAATGTTATGAGTTTCAGTGTACAGCAGTGGTTCAGTTATATATATGTGTATGTGTTTATCTATTCTTTTTCAAATTCTTTTCCCATTTAGCACAGGGAACTCTGCTCAATCAGTATTTACTGAAGGGTTATTGTGTGCCAGGCACAGTGAGTGGCAATGGAGAACATTACTGAAGAAGAGTAGCAGAATCCTAAACGTCATAGAGTTTACTTTCTACACGGGGCTTCGGGAAGAAAGGCTGATCTTGCCTTGGGGTCCAGGGAAGGCCCTCTTAAGAAAGTGGTATTTGAGTTCAGAGGGATAAGTTCTTTCTAGCCCTCATGGACTTTAGCCCGCCAGGCTCCTCTGGCAGCCTAGAATTCTTGCCTAGAATTCTCCAGGCAAGAATACTGGAGTGGGTTGCCATTTCCTTCTCCAGGGGATCTTCCCAAACCAGGGATCAAACCTGGGTCTCCTGCATTGCAGCCAAATTCTTTACTGTCTGAGCCACCAGGGAAGCCCCATTCATAGCCATAAGAAATTACTACTGGAAGTTCCCAGAACACTTCTTGTCTGGGTTAGTCCTGCTGTTTTGAAAGTTTTCGCCAACGCCCACACCCACTTGTTCATATAAATTCTCATTCTCATCTAAGATTCTTGTAGAAACCCACTCCTTCTCTGTGCTACTTATGTTATGGTACTTACTCCCTATGTCAAAAATTTATGTATATATTGGTTTTTGGCACTAGTCTTGTTTTTCATTGGCAGCACATTTCTTGGAGTATATTATGTTAAATTGAATGCAAGCTCCTTAGTATTCAGTCATATCAAACTATCTTCTGTGTTATTGTACAAAATATTGTCTGTACATGGAAAGTTCTTTCCTATTTACTCATCTGCTTGAAGCTGAGTTACTCCACACTATTTAAACCTCTTAGGGAAGCCTTCTTTAGGCCACAGTAAGTGGTGCTCTTTGCTTTCTTTCCAGACTTTGCAGATGGCCAGAGTATTTGAATATTCTACAGAATAAGTAATTAGTAATTTTGTAATTATGTGTTTACTGGTCTATTCCTACAACAAAATCATGAGCAAATTGATGGGACAAACATCTCTTACATTTCGTATTTTTTCCCAATACTCAGTTTGTACCTAGCACTTAATATGTCCTCAAAAATGATGGTTTGAGTGGAAGAATAAAAGAATGAACATTACTGTCATAACCTATAAGGTAGCTGTAACATCTAATTTCACACACAAAGGTTCAATTCTTATTGCTTATTTCTACATGCTGGAGAGAAATTTCTCTGTGTGTGCGTTTATATGTACATATATAAACATAGGGTGCCTTCATCTTAGTGTATGACTAAGGGTTAATGATGTACATAATCTGTATTAGTTTTTGCTTCCTTACTGCCTGTCTCCATTTCTATAATTTAAAGTATGCTTTGAAAAAGGCCTTGTCTTATTTTACTACCATATCTTAGCTCCCAATAATGGCTCATAGTAGGTGATATGTTAAAATTATGTTAAATGATAAATAATACTTATTTAAGACTTGATATGTGCAAATAGTTTGTCTGACATCCTGCTTATATTTTATCATTCAATATTTGCAATATCCTTGTGTTGCTAATGAGTCGGTTGAGGTTGGGGAAGTGAAGTGACAAGCCCAAAGTCCCCTAGCTCTTAAGTGCTGAGGCAGGCACTCAAACCCAGGACTCTCTGGCTCCAAAGTCTACATTAAAAGTGAAGCCAAATTATCCTTACATTTAAAAAATTGCCCTTGGGTATATTTCTTAATTAATCCCACCTCTGTTTTTAGAGAAAAGAAAGCTGTGAACCAAGAATAAATTATATTGCCTTGTAAACTGTGAACTGCAAACTTGTGAAATAGGGTAGATTAATTGTGACCAGAACATGGTTCCAGCCCAGGCATGGATGCCTCTCACAACTCGGAGACGACAGGGGAGGAGAAATGTGTCCACACTGAGCCCAATCTTTCTCCACTTCATTTCTGGAGGACTGACAGCAAAGCAGCCTTTCTTATGCAGCTGGCTAGGCTGGGAACTTATCCAAATACTTGAAGGTGACTTTGATTCTTAGTGGTTTGGCTTCTAAGGGAGTAGGGGAAGGCCATGCCTTGCAGCACGTGGCCCAGCCTCTGTCTGATTTTGGCATTTTGTGCAAGAAACTTTTTTCTTTCCAAACAACACATCCTCCTTCAGACCTCACATCCAGAATCAGTTTTGTTCCAGAGAAATAACAAGTTTCTCCATGTTCCCATGGCTGCTGACTGTAACCAAAGGCAAATGTGAAAGGCAACTGGATCCTGGGTGATGCCTCCTGTCACTTTTTTGACCATAGACAGTGGATGGTGTAAGGTTATATGTTGTTTCCTTGGCAGCCTTGAGCCTGGTTAGTGGCAAGGGAACTTGCAGATGAATGATTGTGAATGTTCACACAAGAGTGTACAAAGGGAAAAGAGCTCTTGAAGCAAAGAAAGGAACTCCAATTTTACCCACTCTTGATCACTACATACATTATCTGATTTGAATGCATTTAGTATGTTCTTTTATCATGCTTAAACTCTACTGTATGCAGGTACACACAAGGAAATACAGTGTATAGTCTCTGAGAACATGTATGTAACAGAAACTTACATGGAATGAGCCATGGGAAAATTTGGAGAGTAGTTACCAGGCAGGGACAAATGTCAAAGCTCTGAGGTGAGAGCATCTCTGTGTGTTCCAAGGATAACCAGCAGTCTAGTATGTCCAGAGATGAGAGAATGAAGGGAATGGTGGTAGGAGATGAGGTCCAACCAGAAACCAGGGGTTAGAGAATCCTTGTGCCTACCTCTTAGACTGTTTTCATCCATATAATGAAAAATCCATGGGAAGATTCTGCGCAGGAAAGGGGCATGATTTGACTTTTGTGCTAAAAGGAGCACTCCAGTGGGGACTGGAAAATTAACCTTGGGGAAGGTGAGAACAGAAGCTCATGGACAAGTGAAGAAGCTATCACATCATTACAACCCAGGAGAGGCCAGTGCTGTCTTAGGGAGTAGAGGTAGAAGTGGATGGCAAGAAGCTGCAGGATTCAGGAAATGCATTGAATGTAGACCCTGAAGGATTTGCTAGTATACTGGATAATGAATGGGATGGAAAAAGAGAAGCTACTGATGACAAGACTTGGGCTTGAATTGTGTACATGAAGGTGGGGAATAGGATAGGAAAGGTGTGAATCTGGTTTGAAGTGGAAAATCAGGAGCTCTCTTTCAACATGTTAGTTTGAAGATATCTATTAACCAGCCCTGGGAAATGTTAAGTAAGCAGTTACATATTTAAGTCCTGAATTCAGTTGGGGCTAGAAATAAAAATTTATAGTTAACATAATGCATTTAAAGTGATGGAACTGGATGACATAATCTAAGAATTAAATTCAGGTAAAGAAGAAAAATCTTAGAAAAAAAGGACTGATCCCTAGGTTGAAGTATTATTCAACCCTAAATAATTCAGCTTATCTTTTGGTGGGCCATTTTCTTTGGTCTAATAGGAAATTCAAAATGTTTAAGACAAAAAATTTGCCCTCAAAGAAGAGAAGCAGGTGAACTGCAAAGAAAATTGCCAGTGAGCACTAAACCACCCTGCCTCTTACCAGATGCATGATGTTGAACAAACTGTGCTGTATTCTTAGTCGCTCAGTCATATCTGACTCTTTACAACCCCATGGACTCTAGCCCACTTACGATGCTCTGTCCATGTGAATTCTCCAGGCAGAAATACTTGAGTGGTTTGCCATGCCCTCCTCCATGGGATCTTCCCAACCCAGGGATCAAACCCAGGTCTCCTGCCTTGCAGGAGGATTCTTTACCATCTGAAGCCCAAGAATACTGGAGTGGGTAGATTATCCCTTCTCCAGGAGATCTTTCTGACCCAGAAACTGAATTGGGATCTTCTGCATTGCCAGCGGATTCTTTACCAGCTGATCTACTATGGAAGCCCGTTGAACAGACTACTTAATCTTTTTGACTTTTACTATTTCTGTCTTAGATGAGATGCTAAGTATCTATGTCAGCAGTTTTATGGGAATTAAGTTACATATCAAGTGTATGGTAGTCTAGAAATTCCAAGTTCTTTCTCTTCAAGGAATGCTCATCTGGGGGCACGTTTCCCCCATACTTGTTCTTCCACCCAGTCTAGAACCTAAGTTGCATCAAGGTAGGGAACACTTTGATCCTGTTTTTGTTTCTAGTGTGGTAGGTTCTTGATAATTATCTGAGAAATAAGTTAAGTGTGAAACCAGTAAGTGCATTTGGATAGGATTTAAGTGCCTGGATTCTTAGATGAATCAAAGTAAATTTAGTTCCCCCACCTCACAGAATTTCCATACAGCCCAGGCATTTCAACAGAGTCATACTCCAAGAGAAAAAAAACAAGAAAAAGACTACATCATCCAAAATGAATGATACAGAACTTTTCCCCCCAATACTGTGTTTACATATAGTTCAAACATGCTGGACCACTTTTACATCATTTAGAGCAAGGTGAGATGGCTAGATGGCATCACCGACTCTGTGGACATGAGTTTGAGTGAACTCCGGGAGTTGGTGATGGACAGGGAGGCCTGGCGTGCTGTGATTCATGGGGTCGCAAAGAGTCGGACATGACTGAGCGACTGAACTGAACTGAAATGCACATAAATAAAACAAGTATCTAATTTTTTAAAAGCAGAATTTTAAAAATATTTAATTAACATCACAACTACTACTAATAATGAATAATAATAACTAATAATTACTACTAATAACTAACAATTATGTATTACATTTTCTTAAAAATTCAGTGGTGAGCAGTATATAGCAGCAACACACGATGACATTTCTGAGGGATGCTTACACATCTGTAGTACCCTAATCTCAGGGTCTCAGAGACCATGGCAGTGACTCACTTTTTATCCTCTTTCTTTGCATTCTTCTCAAGCCAAAAACTCTGCTATGGACAAATGACTCCTGCCATCCCTGTATCTACATGCATTTTGTTTGTTGTTTGTTTAAATGCAAATCGATTTAGCTTCCCTTCATTCTCTGAGTGTCTTGCCTTCAGATCCCTCCCCCACTCTGAGCCTTTATCTTTTTTAAAGCAATTTGTATTGGCTAGATGGCTGGATGGCATCACCGACTCGATGGACATTAGTTTGCGTGAACTCCGGGAGTTGGGATGGACAGGGAGGCCTGGCGTGCTATGATTCATGGGGTCGCGAAGAGTCGGACACGACTGAGCGACTGAACTGAACTGATAGTTGATTTACAATGTTGCATTAATTTCAGGTATACAGCAAAGTGAACCAGTTATACATATACATATATCCACTCTTTTTAGATTCTTTTCTCATATAGGTCATTACAGAGTATTGAGTAGGGTTCCCTGTTCTATATAGTAGGTCGTTATTTGTTGTCTACTTTATATATAATGGTGTGTATGCCTACTGTCTCTCTTGATGGAGACCTTCTTTCTTAGGAGTTACAGCAGGGGAGGAGTCCCGTGGCTTGAGTTTGCTCTTATAATCCTATAAGAAAAGTTAGAAAGATTGATTACAGAAGGAAACGCACACTTCTAAAAGAAATGGGATCTAGATCGAACCCAGGGGCGTGTCATGATCTCTAGAGGGAAGGTAAAAGGGCAGAGGATGTGTAAATGGCCTTTTCTCTTCATAGTCTCACTGGCATTCATCTCTTCACTGTATTAGTCTTCTAGGGCTGCTGTAAGTACTGCAGACTGGCTGGCTTAAAAATCAGAAACTTATTTCTCACAGTTCTAGAGACCAGGAGTCCAAAACCAAAGTGCTGGGAGGCTTGGTTTCTTCTGAGGTCTGTCTCCTCAGCTAGCAGCTGACTGTCTTCTCCCTGTGTCTTCACGTGGTCTTTCCTCTATGTGTGTGTCTCTGCCCTAGTCTCCTCTTCTTATAAGAACACCAGTCATACTGGATTAGAGCCCACCCCAGTGACATCATTTCAACTTAATTACCTCTTTAAATAGGCTTCCCTGGTGGTGCTAGTAGTAAGGAACCCACCTGCCCATTCAGAAGACTAAGAAATGTTTTTTTGATTCCTGGGTCTGGAATATCCCTGAAAGAGGGCCTGAGAGCCCACTCCAGTATTCTTACCTAGAGAATCCCATGGACAGAGGAGCCTGGTGGGTTACGGTCCATTGGGTCACAAAGAGTCGGACACTATTGAAGTGACTTAGCACACACTGCTGCTGCCAAGTCACTTCAGTCGTGTCCGACTCTGTGCGACCCCATAGACGGCAGCCCACCAGGCTCCCCTGTCCCTGGGATTCTCCAGGCAAGAACACCGGAGAGGGTTGCCATTTCCTTCTCCAATGCCTCAAAGTGAAAAGTGAAAGTGAAGTTGTTCAGTTGTGTCAGACTCCTGGCGACCCCATGGATTGCAGCCTATCAGGCTCCTCCATCCATGGGATTTTCTTAGCACACACATACCTCTTTAAATAGATACTAGTACTTAGATCTTCAACATATAAATTTTGGGGAACACATATAAATTTTGTGTTCAGCTCACATGACCCATGTGAGAGGTTTTTCCCACTGTTGTGTCTCTTTGCTTTTCCGCCTTAGGAAGTAAAAATAGGACAGTAAATTAAAAAATAAAAATTGAGTTAGTGCATAGTATGACTATCAGTTGGGTACTGTAGTGGGTGGAGGTTTGAAAGAATATTAACTATGCTTCTTACCAAACTCTAACCTCTGGAATTTACATTTCTTATTCACAACTTATGAATGAATGAATGAAGAAAAAAGAACTTTCAACTGTCTTGGCATATATTTTCCAAAACAATTTTTTTCTACCCCTAGATGTCAAGAATCTCTGTTACTTTAAAGAGTCTGACAAAAATTTCTCTGTTGAATTGGGAAAAATCTCAGAATTAGGCAGCCAGATCCTTCCTTTTGCCTTGAGAAGTTTTGAGGAAGAAAATAGGTCAGTATTAATGAAGACAAATTGGTCTCTTTGTGTTCTTTGGCTGTACTCAATGACAGAAATTTAAGAACAGTGTTCAAATGAAGGAGGTAATAATCTGTCTGCCTCAAGTTTGGGGTTTGGCTTACTTCTGCAACATCTTTAAAAAGTGACATTGTCATAGCAAGACATCTTCAGAGGTTGATTGACTGCAATAGGAAAGGACTGTAAACCAGGAGACATTTAAAATGGTGGAAAAAAAGAAACAATATTTCTTTTATTACAAAGGGGCAGGGGCAAAAAATAAAGCTCTCTCTTTTTACATATTTAAGAGAGTCACATAGAGGGAGATGGGGACTATGTGTCTTCAGAAGGCAAATTTAGGACCAGTGAATGGAAATATCAGGGAGCAAATGTGGGTTGATAAGTAACAATTTCCTAAATGAGCTGCTCAACAGTGCTTCCAAAGGTAGGAGGAGGGCTATGGTTAATGTTCATTGTGCTGTCAATATTTTTCTGCATTTCCAGTTTTTTTCCTTTGAAGAATTATAATTCATGTTATAACCAGAGAAGAAAAAAATACATATTGTATTAATAATGTAAAGAGAAGAGAGAACTAACATTTTTTGAGGAGATATTATTTGCCCAGTATTTGTTGGTGATGGACAGGGAGGCCTGGCGTGCTGTGGTTCATGGGATCGCGGAGAGTCGGACACGACTGAGCGACTGAACTGAACTGAACTGAACTGGATAAAGCAGTAATAGTCTAAATTTAGTTGCGCATAGACAGGAAAGATTTTTTTTCCAATCACTGCTCCCAGATGTGCCACTGTTATCATCTTCTATTAACTCTTGTGATGAGTGCTAGGATTTTCCAATCACTTTAAATTATTAAAAATTTGGTCCAGTATAACATTAAATTTCAAAATGATTAACCATCCCCTCCTCACCTTCTGGTTCAAGTTTGACCTATGACTCTAGAGAATTACAGCCAGGTTTTGTGTGTATATGTGTTGGGGGTGTGATCCATGCTTCCACATTTTCATTCCTCACCCTTCTCCCTTCTCTCCATCTTGTTCTGCCTCCACAGGAGGGTTTAGCGGAACTGGGGAAAAGTACTCATATTTAACTAGGTCTGCAGTTATGTCTTCTATCACATGTTGTTATTCCTCCTCAGCAGATTGTTCTGTGTGGCAGGGATCTAAACAAAGGCTTTCTTGTAGGACTTCTATGTATGTTCTTGCACAGTTTTACAGTTTGTATATTCTATCCCTACTCTGTTTTTGTGCCACGCAATACAACTACATCAATACAATTGGAAATATACTTCACCCTCTTACAGCCAGGCTTCCCATGTTTCTCATGCTGGTGTGGAGTTGCTCCCTGGGGTGGCACTGGCATGGTGACTCCAGATCACCTTCTTTGGAGTCTATGGATTCTCAGGAAAGTTAGCCACTTTTATCACATCAAGTGGTGGGTGTAAATCTGTTTGAAGTCTCCGTTCTGCACCCTACCATCTTCCTACAACCCTCTTACTCCTTTCTCAAAGAGGCCCTGGGTGGATCAAAACTCCATCACATAAGCATTTGTCTAAGCAGGGAAGGGGTACAAGTCCCTCCTCTTTGAAGGCAATCCTATTCCTTGGCACTGATTCTCTTGGTACCTCTCTCATCAGCTTTGGGATGAAAAAGAAAGAGCAGCAGTATTCCCCCTACTAAATCAACTACTCAGAACTCTCATGATGCTCACTCCCCCCACCCTTTCACCCCCATCATTTACCTTCTTAAAGTTGAGGAAAGAGAGAACTGGATGATCATACGTGATATCAGAGGTATTAGCCTACTTCTCACTGATCACTGAGAAAGGCCCAGATTTTGGCAACTTTTTGGCTGTTCTTGCCCTATAATATTGGATAATTTTTCCCCTCTGTTTGGAGTCCTACTTCCCCTTCCAACTCTAAGAGAACAGAAAAATTCCTGCTTATCATCCTAGGTATATACCTGATAACTTTGTTCAGTCGCTAAGTCTGACTCTTTCCGACTCCATGGACTGCAGCACACCAGGCTTCCTGTCCTTCACTGTCTCCTGGAGTTTGCTCAAATTCATGTCCACTGAGTAGATGATGCTATCTAACCATCTCATCCTCTACTGCCTCCTTCTCCTTTTGCCTTCAATTTGTCCCAGCACCATTCTTTTCTAGTGAATCGGCTCTTTGGCTCAGGTGGCCAAAGTATTGAAGTTTCAGCTTCAGCATCAGTCCTTCCAATATTTAGGGTTGATTTTCTAGGATTGGCTGGTTTGATCTCCTTGCAATCCAAGGGACTCTCAAGAGTCTTCTCCAGCACCACAATTCGAAAGCATCAATTCTTCGGTGCTCAGCCTTCTTTATGGTCCAACTCTCAGATCCATACATGTCTAATGGAAAAACCATAACTTTGAATACACAGACCTGTATTAGCAAAGTAATGTCTCTGCTTTTTAATATGCTGTCTAAGTTTGTCATAGCTTTCCTTCCAAGGAGCAAGCATCTTTTAATTTCCTGGCTGTAGTCACCATGCACAGTGATCATTAAAAAGTATGACAAAATACAATTACCATTTTATTGACAAGGGCTTGAGATTCCAAGAGGCTAAGAAAGTACCTGCTGTTGCTCCCCATAAGGGAAAGAGTCAGGGTTTGAACCCAATCCTGGTTGATTTTAAGATTTTCCTTTGTCTACTCCACCAGTGATGGTCATCTACATACAGAGTTGTGGATTTGGCTTTTGTCTAGAAGGCCCCGTTTTTACCATGACTAGTCATCTCTTCTTAGACTTTGGTTCCTCCTGTTCAAAAGAGATGGAAGTACAATGTCTATCCTCAGAGGACCAGGTGGCGCTACTGGTAAAGAATCTGCCTGCCAATGTAGATTAGATGTAAGAAATTCCAGTTCGATCCCTGAGTCAGGAAGATCCCCTGGAGGAGGACACAGCAACCCACTTCAGTATTCTTGCCTGGAGAATCCCACGGAGAGGGGAGCCTGACAAGCTGCAGTTCATGGGGTTATACAGAGTCAGACATGACTGAAGTGTCTCAGCACGCATGCAAAGGTTGTAATAAATCTAATATGCTTAGCCCTGAGTGTACACACACAATGCTCTGAGTTCTCATTCTGCACAGAGTTAGCTCAGGCAGATAGTACTACTGGATGCATCAGAAAAGATCTAATATACAGGACCCTACCCCATAACCCTCTTCCTATGCAAATGGAGGAGCTGACTGACTTCTGCTTATAAGAGTAAGAGCGTCTAGATGCAGCCTCTGTTATCAGCCTGCTTCCATAGAACTCAGGAATGGTGAGTTAGCTTTCTGTAAAACTACCGACAAGCATAAGGAAATGAGCCTTCATAACCATCCCAGATTTGTCTTTCAGCAAAACAACTGACAAGAATAAGGAAATGAGCCTTCATAACCATTCCAGATTTGTCTCTCCTTAGGAGTTACAACAATTGCTGTAAATTTGCTAAAAATAGTCATGATCCACATGGTAATGATAGTGATAATATACATGGAGGATTACACATAGAGCTACACATGAATATGTGTTCCCTCTGCTTGGAAAAGTTTCAATTGATGGCTGGATGGCCATTTCCCAACCATCTGAAGAGGGGATTCCAGCACTGGGTCAAAGGTTGAAGAGAGGACCTATAGGTTTCTATTAAACTCTGGATTTCTCCCAGACTACCATTGACTTGACTTGGTTTATGTGGACCCAAGCCTTCCTTCTGGGATTAAACCATTCCATGCTGTTTCCATTTTGAGCCAGAAAATCTACCCCATCCCCACGGGTGTCCAGTTCATCTGCATCACTGAATGTTAATTCTGACAAGAAAGAAAAACAGAGTTCATTCTTTGAGCCAAACATACCACATTTGTTTTTCCCTTCCCCAAATATGCAGACAGTTTATTTAGAGAACCAAGTGGCTCAGCTCTTGTTATATATTATTCCTAATAGACATATTTGCTCACATCCCTGCAACTGCACTGTGGGGGAGCTATGAGATGATTTCTTCCATTTTTCCAGATCATATTTAATACAGATGTAAACCAGATTTTTGGTAGTGTGGCAGAGTGTCAGAATGATCACTTCCTTCCACTTCAGAACCAATAGGCATTCAGCCTTCCCTAACAAATGTATTTTTTGGATACTTTTGGATTCACCTATCACTATTTTTTACCAAAAGCAATACTGCTCTAGGGCCAGATCAACACAGATTCATTTCTTTGGGTTTACAAAGACTTTTTAGGTTGGTTTAGTGTGAACTGCTGGTGAAGAACTGCATCTGTGAAAGTTAATGTCCTGTACCATAGCCCAGATGAATAAATCCATCTTTTATTGGCACCATGTAGACTTTCCATCTTTTTTGAACATATAAAGTTCTTTTTTATGCATTAGGAGAATTTTTCAGCCAAGGCCATCTAATTTCTGAAACAGTTTTTGTATGTTCCAAGTTAAGTAGAAAAGGCAAAGATGAAAAAATAATAAAAAGAAAGGAAAAAAAAAAGAGAGAAAGAAAGTCAACCAATTACACTGAGAAACATTTAAATCCATTTCTCTATAGACTAAATTTCCTCAAATACAGAGAAAGCCAAGATATTAGAGGCTTGTTTTTTTCTTTTTTTTTTCAATTTATTTTTATATTGGTAGATGATGTGAGACTCATTACATTTTATAGGCCTGAACAAAATCTTACAATTTCTTACTAATATTATGCAATGACATAATGCCATTTGTAGAGGTGTCGCATAAAGCAATTGACTTTTACTGGCTTCTGATGGCAGGACTTGCCATTTTAAATTCTGTTTTATGTAAGCATTTTCCAAATTTATCGACCTCACAGGATTTCTCAAGTTGCTTAATTATGGTAGGAAGAAGATATCTCTGTGGCCTTATGCAAGAGCCTATTAAAGTCCCTTTTAAAAAAGGAATATAAGAAGTGAGGAGGTGAATGAAGTTAACATTTAATAAATGCCTACTATGGACTGGTGCTAGTTGTAAAGAACCCACCTGCCAATGCAGGAGATGTAAGACACACGGGTTTGATCCCTGGGTTGGGAAGAAGGAGAAGGGAATATCAAACCACTCCAGTACTCTTGCGTAGAGAATCCCATGTACAGAATAACCTGGTGGGCTACAGTCTTTGGGGTCGCAAAGAATTGGACACGACTGAAACAACTTAACACAGCACACATAGGTTGGATGTTAGAATATATGGATAAAAGAAGAAGCACTTACCATGAAGTATGCACTGCTCTGGCAATACTCCAGAAGGTGTATTTAGTTTCTTAATTTCACAGGCAAACTGAGGCTCAGTTTTTATGCCCAATGTCACAGCAGCTATTAAGTGGAGGTGCTAGGATATCCACTTAAGTTTGACTTGAAGTTCATGCTATAAAGTCACGAAAGGTAGCCTTGCTTACTTGATAGTGCCTTAGACTCTCAGGGGAACCCTTTGAAAGTGGGTAGATTCTCCCTTTGAGAATTCCTACCCAGAGGATGAAGGTTTAGGTGGACCTAAACAGTGGATTGGAGAAGGAAATGGCAACCCACTCCAGTGTTCTTGCCTGGAGAATCCCAGGGACGGGGGAGCCTGGTGGGCTTCCGTCTATGGGGTCGCACAGAGTCGGACACGACTGAAGTGACGCAGCAGCAGCAGCAAACAGTGGATTAAAAATTGGAAATTTTTATTTATCACCATGATCCCTACTCATTTGTTTCCAAAGTTCAATTAAAGGAAGTCTACATCACCCAAGGAAATGAGTCTACATTTTGAAGAATGTTGTTAAAAAATTATGCAAGATACGAGAGGTCCCTAAATCTTGATATTATCCACGTGTTACTGAATTCCTTCCCTGGAGAGTCTGTCTTTTTCTTTTCAACTAATCCTGCAGCCTCCACACCTGGATTAACCAGCTTCTTAAGAGAGAGAGGTACAGCAGAGATATTGGTGGGAAAAGGAATCCAGGTCACACTGAATAATAGAATATTAATGATCTACCAGGCCTAAGAGATTCCCTAATAAAGTTTTGATTTTTATACTGGAAAATTTTGTGGCCCTGAAAGGGAAAATAAAAACCTAATTTGAAGCTTTTGTTGATGATCTTCCATTTATCCATCCCCATCAGTTGGAAATAATGCTTTGCTGTCAGATAAAGCATACATGGTTACAAACTGATGGTCACATTGCCAACTGCAATTTCTTGGGAGGGGCCATGGTTCCTAGATCTCTGAGTTTACCACTCTCATATCAGTTGTCACAAGGATGTCATGGATCTGTCTTGCTAGCATTGACCTCATTTTTTCTTGGATGTTTCCCTCACCTTCTGCTCTCACTTGTCCTCAGGACCATCTCTTTTTCCCAGTCCAAAAATGAAGCAAAATACAGATTTGGAGAATTTTTCTAATCCTGTGGTTGAGGTAGAGTCTCAAGTTTCTGCATGCATGCATGCAGAGTCTCTGAGATTAGATAATTCTCAGACATGGCGGAAGAAAAGTGAAAAGGGAAAGTAGTGATTTAGATAGCAGAAGGATACATGGGAGGAACTAGATAAGAATTCCTTTTCTGAAAGAGAGAAAAAGCAACTTTCATTGGGACAGAAGGGGAAAAAAATTGACAGGAATATAGAACAAACTCTCCTTGAGCAGGGATATTGCACCTGATGGACAGCTTCCACTTCAACATTACAGGGCATGGTTAGTCCCAATCAGTGTGAATTGACTGAGAAGAGAGCGGGATGCTGGATGACTTGATGAGGATAGAGGAATGGACAAAGAAAATGGCCCCCTAGCCAAGTGAAAGTAAGCAGATGGAGTTGTAATTCCCCTGAGTGGTGCCACAGTGATACCAACATCATCACATAGGATGTGATACTTGTGCTCCTTCTTCCCTATTGTGAGCAACTGGTGGGAGAGCTGTGTCATTCCCTGTGTATTCCCAGCCAGCTGTCGTAGTTTCTCACGTACAGCAGGCACTTGGGTAAAGTTCGTTGAATAAACAAGACAATGTATGATGTAATTTGTCCAAATTAACACAGCGAGTTTAATGATCTGACTAGGATAGAACGCAAGCTCCAGACTCAAGTCCAGTAGTTCTTCCAAACATTTCTGGTCTTTTCAGTGGCACAGAAGGATAGATAAATAAAATAACATACAGAATTCCCCTGATGGAAGGAAGGGTTATGGAGAGCGCAGTTTTAAATGCATTTTCTTATGTTAAGTACTGATGATGCTCAAGGTTAACCTCTCTCAGTCAGGAACTCTGAATCCCAGGAACTGTAACTTCTTGAGCACAGAATATCTTTACTCAGTTTACACTGACTAAGCCAAAGTTTTCTTGAAGAGAGCTCTAGTCTTTCCCATTCTGTTGTTTTCATCTATTCCTTTGCATTGATCGCTGAGGAAGGCTTTCTTATCTCTCCTTGCTGTTCTTTGGAACTCTGCATTAGATGCTTATATCTTTCCTTTTCTCCTTTTCTTTTCGCTTCTCTTCATTTCACAGCTATTTGTAAGGCCTCCTCAGACAGCCATTTTGCTTTTTTGCATTACTTTTTCTTGGGGATGGTCTTGGTCCCTGTCTCCTGGACAATGTCACGAACCTCTGTCCACAGTTCATCAGGCGCTCTATCTATCAGATCTAGTCCCTTAAATCTATTTCTCACTTCCACTGTATAATCATAAGGGATTTGATTTAGGTCATACCTGAATGGTTTAGTGGTTTTTCCCTACTTTCTTCAATTTAAGTCTGAATTTGGCAATAAGGAGTTCATGATCTGAGCCACGGTCAGCTCCCGGTCTTGTTTTTGCTGACTGTATAGAGCTACTCCATCTTTGGCTGCAAAGAGTATAATCAATCTGATTTCGATGTTGACCATCTGGTGACGTCCAGGTGTAGAGACTTCTCTTGTGTTGTTGAAAGAGGGTGTTTGCTATGACCAGTGCGTTCTCTAGGCAAAACTCGATTAGTCTTTGCCCTGCTTCATCCTGTACTCCAAGGCCAAATTTGCCTGTTACTCCAGGTGTTTCTTGACTTCCTACATTTGCATTCCATTCCCCTATAATGAAAAGGACATCTTTTTTGGGTGTTAGTTCTAAAAGGTCTTGTAGGTCTTCATAGACTCGTTCAACTTCAGCTTCTTTAGTATTACTGGTTGGGGCACAGAGCTGGATTACTGTGATATTGAATGGTTTGTCTTGGAAACAAACAGAAATCATTCTGTCATTTTTAAGATTGCATGCAAGTACTTCCCTGGTGGCTCAGAGGTTAAAGCGTCTGCCTCCAATGCGGGAGACCCGGGTTCAATCCCTGGGTCGGGAAGATCCCCTGGAGAAGGAAACGGTAACCCACTCCAGTATTCTTGCCTGGAGAATCCCACGGACGGAAAAGCCTGGTAGGCTACAGTCCATGGGGTCGCAAAGAGTCGGACACGACTGAGCGACGGAACAGAACAGAACAGAACAGATGCAAGTACTGCATTTCAGACTCTTGTTGACCATGATGGCTACTCCATTTCTTCTAAGGGATTCTTGCCCACAGTAGTAAATATAATGGTCATCTGAGTTTAATTCACCCATTCCAGTCCATTTTAGTTCACTGATTCCTCGAATGTCGATGTTCACTCTTGCCATCTCCTTTTTGACCACTGCCAATTTCCCTTTATTCATGGACCTATCATTCCAGTTTCCTATGCAATATTGCTCTTTACAGCACTGGACCTTCCTTCTATCACCAGTCACATCCACAACTGGGTTTTGTTTTTGCTTTGGCTCCATCCCTTCATTCCTTCTGGATTTATTTCTCCACTGATCATATTGGGCACCTACTGATCTGGGGAGTTCCTTTTTCAGTATCCTATCATTTTGCATTTTCATACTGTTCATGGGGTTCTCAAGGCAAGAATACTGAAGTGGTTTGCCATTTCCTATTCCAGTGGACCACATTCTTTACATTTCATGCAAAATTGGGCTCAATAAAGGACAGAAATCATATGGACTTAACAGAAGCAGAAGATATTAAGAAGAGGTGTCAAGAATACATAGAACTGTACAAAAAAGATCTTCACAACCCAGATAATCACAGTGGTGTGATCACTCACCTAGAGCCAGACATCCTGGAATGTGAAGTCAAGTGGGCCTTAGAAAGCATCACTGCAAACAAAGCTAGTGGAGGTGATGGAATTCCAGTGGAGCTATTTCAAATCCTGAAAGATGATGCTGTGAAAGTGCTGCACTCAATATGCCAGCAAATTTGGAAAACTCAGCAGTGGCCACAGGACTGGAAAAGGTCAGTTTTCATTCCAATCCCAAAGAAAGGAAATGCCAAAGAATGCTCAAACTACCACACAATTGCACTTATCTCATATGCTAGTGAAGTAATGCTCAAAATTATCCAAGCCAGCCTTCAGCAATACGTGAACCATGAATTTCCAGATGTTCAAGCTGGTTTTACAAAAGGCAGAGGAACCAGAGATCAAATTGCCAACATCCGCTGGATCATGGAAAAAGCAAGAGAGTTCCAGAATAACATTTATTTCTGCTTTATTGACTATGCCAAAGCCTTTGACTGTGTGGAACACAATAAACTGTGAAAAATTCTGAAAGAGATGGGAAAACCAGACCAACTGACCTGCCTCTTGAGAAACCTATATGCGGGTCAGGAAGCAACAGTTAGAACTGGACATGGAACAACAGACTGCTTCCAAATAGGAAAAGGAGTCCGTCAAGGCTGCGTATTGTCACCCTGCTTATTTAACTTATATGCAGAGTACATCATGAGAAACGCTGGGCTGGAAGAAGCACAAGCTGGAATTAAGATTGCTGGGAGAAATATCAATAACCTCAGATATGCAGATGACACCACCCTTATGGCAGAAAGTGAAGAGGAACTAAAGAGCCTCTTGATGAAAGTGAAAGAGGAGAGTGAACATGTTGGCTTAAAGCTCAACATTCAGAAAACTAAGATCATGGCATCTGGTCCCATCACTTCATGGGAAGTAGATGGGGAAACAGGGGAAACAGTGGAAACAGTGTCAGACTTTATTTTGTGGGGGCTCCAAAATCACTGTGGATGCTGATTGCAGCCATGAAATTAAAAGATGCTTACTTCTTGGAAGGAAAGTTATGACCAACCTAGATAGCATATTAAAAAGCAAAGACATTATTTTGCCAACAAAGGTCCGTCTAGTCAAGGCTATGGTTTTTCCAGTAGTCATGTATGGATGTGAGAGTTGGACTGTGAAGAATGCTGAGCGCTGAAGAACTGATGCTTTTGAACTGTGGTGTTGGAGAAGACTCTTGAGAGTCCCTTGGACTGCAAGGAGATCCAACTAGTGCATCCTAAAGGAGATCAGTCCTGGGTGTTCATTGGAAGGACTGGTGCAGCAGCTGCAACTCCAATACTTTGGCCACTTCATGCAAAGAGTTGACTCATTACGAAAGACCCTGATGCTGGGAGGGATTGGGGGCAGTAGGAGAAGGGGATGACAGAGGATGAGATGGCTGGATGGCATCACCCACTCGATGAACATGAGTTTGTGTCAACTCCGGGAGTTGGTGATGTACAGGGAGGCCTGGCGTGCTGCTATTCATGGGGTTGCAAAGAGTTGGACACGACTGAGCGACTGAACTGAACTGAACTGAAGCCAAATTTGCATTATGATATTGAAGTTAGGTGGTATTTGTGGCTTTGAGACCTATGATGAGAGTTTTTCTTTCTAGGTTGTTTTTTTTTTTTTTTCCTTTTTAAAGATGCATGTGGTTGCAGAGCTGTGGTCAGAGTTTAGGAATTCCAATATCTGCTAAAAGATATGAATGTTCCCTGAATGTTGCAACCACGTCAACTAGGCTGCTTGTTCAGTTCATAAACATGGAAGAAACATTTAAGACCTTCTGGTTCAGAAGTTCTCAATTGGGAGTAATTTTGACCCCAGGAGCCATTTGATAATGTTTGTAGACCTTTTTGATTGATAGTTCGTGTGTGGTAGTCCTGGGCTTCCCTGGTGGCTCAGATGGTAAAGCGTCTGTCTGCAATGCTGGAGACCCGGGTTCGATCCCTGGGTCGGGAAGATCCCTGGAGAAGGAAATGGCAACCCACTCCAGTACTCTTGCCTGGAAAATCCCATGAACAGAGGAGCCTGGTAGGCTACAGTCCATGGGGTCGCAAAGAGTTGGACACTACTGAGTGACTTTACTTACTTACTTACTTAGTCCTGGCATCTAGTGGGTAGAGGCCAGGGTTATACAAGAGAGCCCCCACAACAAAGAATTATCTTGTCCAAGATGTCAATAGTGTTGCTATCACAAAAATCTAATCTAGCCTGTATGTCTTTCCAGAGTGGAATCCATCCACAGTGACTCAAATATGAATATTCTAGCTTCTGGTTAAATATGTCAAGGTCTACTGTTCACTGTTTCACTGGCAGCTTGTTCCACTCTAGGACAAATGTTAGTTAAATGGCTTGTTGATGGTGCCCTCAGAAACTGAATGTATATTATCTCATTGTTTCATAATTATCTGATTACTACATACATCTCAGGCTTCCCTGGTGGCTCAGCAGTAAAGAACCTGCCTGCCAATGCAGCAAAATCAGGTTCGATCCCTGGGCACAGAAGGTCCCCTGGAGAAGGAAATGGCAACTCACTCCATTATTCTTGCCTGGAAAAATCCCATGGACAAAGAAGCCTGGTGGGCTACAATCCATGGTGTCTCAAAAGAGACAGATGTGACTTAGTAATGTGTGTCTCACTTGTTGGATGGTGAGCTCTTTGAGGGGCTAGGCCTACTTCATATTTATCTTTACACTCCCAGATTCTGCATGATGCCTGATATCTCCCAGAATTGCTAGGTAAAGGTTCAGTGAGTATGTAAATATATTAAAGAATTAGGGGTATATTCCATGCTATACTTTTTCTCAGGAATGAAATTCTCATGCTTAGGTTATAGGCAGTGGAGCTCCAGGCAATGAAACTTGTCTCTCGAACAGGAAGTAGAAGAGAAAGACCACATGCTGCTTCAGGTTCTATCTTGCCGTTTGCCTCTAGGCAATCATTGTGAGTCTGGAAAACTATACATACATATTCTTACTTTGCACTTTTCTTTCACTGTAAGTAAGTCTATAAAAAGTGCCAACACTGGAGCAAATGGAAAATGTTTTATAATCAACAAGTTTAATTTGCTGAGTGCTTTGCATTAAAATCACAGAACTAAGTTGGGCTGGCCAATTCCCAAATTCCTTTGCCAAAATGAGAAGCACTTTCTCAATCTTGCTTTAAATGGCCACGAGCCATTGGACCACTGAGCTTGGACAGATTTTAGAAGAAAGGAAAGAGCATGGAAACCAAATCTCCCATGGGGTTAAGAAGACCGGAGTAATAGACCACACTTTTTCAATTTCACTTTAAAGTCAGTGAATAATAATGGTAACTCACATTTGTAAAGAGCTTACATAGGACTTTTACATCTGTCCACCTTCCCAAACTATAACAAATGTCCACCTGGGAGGTAGGGGTTCCAGGAAATATGGAAACCACAGGGCCGTACGATGGATTTTTTTTTTAAGAGAACCAAATGTTTTTTTAAAGAAAATGTGGGGCACTTTGTTCTATTAAAACACTAACATACTGTGGAATAGAATCCACCATTGGCATGGTGTTTTTAGATATAATTATCTTCAAAGAAACTCTGCATTCGTGGTGGGGGTGATTAGGGCTATATTTCCAGACAATTCTCTCAATTATGTTTGTAAGAAAACAGGGGAAAAGTTGACACAATTTGCTACACTATATCTCTTTTAATTTCACAGCTCATCCTTTTTTGGGGGGCTGGGGGCTTTTCTTTCATTCTCTTGTGTTCAGTCTTCAAACACATTCTTACACATTCTCCAAGGCTCAACTCAAATATTTGCTATAGTCTTCTAGATTTTCTTGACTCCTGGCTGGGACTTCCTTCTCCATGCTCCACCTGCCTACATCGAGTCACTTCTTAAACTGTAGTGTAATTAGCTGTTTATATGTCCATCTTTCCTGATAGACAAGAATCTTCTGGTACAAGGGAACCATATCTAAACCTCCACTCCCCTTAGGGTGACATTTCTATAGAAATAATTTGTAATAAATTAACCTTATAATCATACTATGATAAGCTGCTTTCAAAATATTTCTAAGAGATTTTGATCATAGTTTGCTTTCCATTAAAAAAATTTACACACTTTTGGCAGGTTACTTTCCATTTATAGTTATTATAAAATATTGACTATTTTCCTCATGTAGTATGATACATCCTTCAGCCTATCTTGCACCCAAGAGTTTACATCTCCCACTCCCCAACCTTTATATTGCCCCCTGCCACTGGTAACCACTAATTTGTTCTCTGTATCTCTGAGTCTGCTTATTTTTTGTTATATTCACTAGTTTCTTGTATTTTTTTAGATTTCACATGTAAGTGAAACCATATAGTGTTTGCTTCTCCATTTGATTTATTTCACTTAACATAATACCTTGAAAGTTCATCCATGTTGCTCTAAATGCCAAAATTTCATTCTTTTTTTTTAACAACTGAGTAGTATTCCATTGTATATATATATACACTCACACACTATATCTTCTTTATCCATTCATCTGTCAATGGACACTTAGGTTGCTTCCATATGTTGGCAATTATAATTAATGCTGCTATGAACATCAAGGTATATGTATCTTTTCAAATTGTGGTCTCTACTTTTTTCTTTTTTTAGATATATATTCATGAGTGAAATTGATGGGTCATATGATAGTTGGTCTTTTATGAAACTTCCATTCTATTTCTGAGAGTGGCTGCACCAATTTACAATCTCACCAACAGTGTAGAAGGATTCCTTTTTTTTCACACCCTCTCCAGAATTTATTTTTGTATAGTCCTTTTGATGATGGCCATTCTGACCAGTGTGAAGTGGTACCTCATTGTGGTTTTGATCTGCATTTCTCTGATGATTAGTAATGTTGAGCATCTTTTCATGTGCCTGTTGGCCATATGCATTTCCTATTTGGAAAATGTCTATACAGTTTTTCTGACTGTTTTTAAATCATGTTTTTAGGTGGTTTTTTTTTTTTTTTTTTTTTGGTGTTGAGTCAATGAGCATTTATATATGTTGGATAGTAACACCTCTTGTAACATTTCCCATTCAGTAAGCTGTCCTTTTGTTTGTAGTTTTCTTTTGTTTAATTAAGTTCCATTTGTTTATTTTTCCTTTTATTTCCTTTACTTTAGGAGACAGATCCAAAAATTATTGCTGCAATTTACGTCAAAGAATATTTTGCCTATGCTTTTCTCTAGGAGTTTTATGCTATCTGATCTTTCATTTGGGTCTTTAATCCATTTTGAGTTTATTTTTGTATATGGTATTGAAGAATGTGCTAATTTCATTCTATGTAGCTGTCCAATTTTCCCAGTACAACTTATTGAAGAGATTGTCTTTTCTCCATTATATATTCTTGCCCTTTCTGTCATAGATTTATTGACTTTAAGTACATGGGTTTATGTCTCAGCTCTCCTGAATTCTCTATCTATTTTGCTTTTCTTAGTTAATCAATTTGTATTTGAGCAGTGTCTACTTACTGAGATTCTAGTGTGGATGTGACCCTGTGTTTGGGTTTGGTTATATAAAGAATATTTTTGAAGTGTAAGAAAATAACTGAAATAATCAGAGCATCTACTGTATGCCAAACACCATGGTAGCATTTTATAATTATCATCTCATTTAGCCCCTGCCACAACTTGTGAGATACTATTGATTCTATTTTGCAGATTAGGAAACTAAGGTCTGCACAATTAAATCACTTGTTCAAAGTTATGCAAGATGTAATCCTTATATTTGGATGGAAGTTTTAATTTAAGGCAATATAGTATGTACACACACACACAAATAGTTTGCCCTTTCCTTCCAAGGTTATTTGCAGAGTTATTTATTATGTGCCAAAGATGTACCCAAGTGAAAAGAACAGAATTTCTGGGTCCTGGATCATTTTCTGTAACCTAATAGCTGTGTGATTTTAAATGTGAGGTATAGTCTGTTTATCTTTCTACCTCCATTCTCTTCCAGCACAGATCATATTCCCAACATTATGCCCTGCCTGAGTCCTGTGAGACTGACCTCCATGGATTGCTCTCTTAGGTCTCTTATTGTCTGCCTTCTGGTTGGGTGTGACCAAAGGGGAGCATTGAAGGGTAAAAAAAGCAAGGCATTTCTTTATGTCCTGCTACCTCATTTACTCATGCTAGACTGAGGCTTGAGATCTCCCTGTTTTTGGAAACTGAGTGTCAGGAGATGGCCCTCCTATAGGTATAGCTCTTTGCAGGTTCTGGGAGCAACTCCCTAACCTTGTTCCAGGCAGAGAGGTGCTAATGCTTCTCATATTATAAGGATCTTCTGGAACTTTACTATTTCTCCTATTGCCCTTAACCCTGCCATACTCTGTATTTGAATAGGCACCTTCATTGAACTTGCTTCAAACAGCCTATTGAGTGTAGCATTTCTGTTAGGACAAATGTCGAAACATGTCAAGCTGCTTCTTTTGTCTGGATCTCAAGTTTTCTCATCCATAAAGTGGGGAAAACACCATCTAATTCACAGGAATTTTATGAGGGGAAAATGTGTTAAAAGTAAATAGAAACTTTGTAGAAGTTGTTGTTATTGTTCAGTTGCTAAGTCTTGCTGACTCTTTGTGACCCCATGGACTGCAACATGCCAGGCTTCCCTGTCCTCCACTATCTTCCAGAGTTTGCTCAAATCCACGTCCATTGAATCAGTGATGTCATCCAACCATCTCATCCTCTGCCACCCCCTTCTCCTGCCCTCAATCTTTCCCAGCATCAGAATCTTTTCCAGTGAGTGGGATCTTCACATCAGGTAGCCGAAGTATTGGAGCTTCAGCTTCAGTGTCAGTCAATATTCAGAGTTGATTTCCTTTAGTATTGACTGGTTTGATCTCCTTGCTGTCCAAGGGACTCTCAAGAGTCCAACACCAGAATTTGAAAGCATCAAGTCTTTCGTGCTCAGCCTTCTTTTTGGTCCAACTATCACATCCATACATGACTACTAGAAAAACCATAGCTTTGACTAGATGGACCTTTGTCAGCAAAGTAATGTATCTGCTCTTTAATATGCTCTCTAGGTTTGTCATAGGTTTTCTTCCAAGGAGGAAGTATCTTTTAATTTCATGGCTGCAGTCACCACCTGCAGTGATTTTGGAGCCTGGGAAAATAAAGTCTGTCACTGTTTCCATTTTTTTTCCATCTATTTGCCATGAAGTGATGGGACCACATGCCAAGATCTTCGTTTGCTGAATGTCAAGTTTTAAGACAGCTTTTTCACTCTCCTCTTTCACCTTCATCAAGAGGTTCTTTAGTTCCGTTTCGCTTTCTGCCATAACTTTACTTCAACTTTGTAGAAGTACTACTAAAATATTTGTCATCATAAACTTGTTCTTTTAAATTAGAATTTGCACTTTCATTTTCCAAGTATATACTAAAATTCTATAATCAGTAAGGTCCTGCACTAAATGCTTAGGGAACTCCTCTAAGCAGAGATTTAATTAAAGAAGGGAATAGGCAAATTAGGCTAACAGAGGGAAGAAGAGTCTTAATAGAGAAAAAGAGATGACTTAGCTATTAGACAGTAGTGGGATTTTTGCTTGTTGAAGTTAGGGATAGTTGTAAAAGATGCTAGGGGAGGGGAAATGAGTTAGGGTTGTGCAGAGGTTGGAGAAAGCAAGGCGTATTCAGGGTGAGTGAGTAAACCAGTTTCATGGAAGATGAGGCTGGGATAGAGCATTGGGCTAGAGTTTTAAGGTCTTTGTAAAGTAATTATATCCTTTATTGCCTGGATAAATAAGAGGGAAATAAGTTCCAATATATCTTAATATCTCTTTCCTCCCATGGCATATGTCCTACGAAATGCTTTGCATCAAAAAATAAGTGATTTAGATGGATTTGGATGTCTTTGCAACATGGTTCGATAGATTATCCTAATGTATTTTACAGCAGATTGAATATTAAAATGGCCAAGAAAGGATTTGACTGAAAATAGATAATTTATACCAACTGGTACCTTTTTAAACATATATTTATTGAAACTCTGCTATGGGACTTTATATTGGGACCAAGAAAGTAAAACATACACACACAGAGTTCATTTATTTGGGGCTCCTCATGACTTTATTCCTGCCCTCCCACCCCAAATGCTCCTAGCATCCCGACCCCAAATGCTTCTAGGGTCAAGCAGAAGACCTGGGGTTTATTTGGCAAAAAACTGAATGACTTAATATATAATTTATTTTTAAAAAATAAGTTTTATTGGAGTATAGTTGATTTACAATATTGTGTTTCAGGTGTGCAGTAAATTGAATTACACACACACACACACACACACACACACACATACATATCCACTCTTTTTTAGATTCTTTCCCAGATCGATCATTGCAGAGCACTGAGTAGAGTTTCTTGTGCTATATAGTAGGTTCTTATTAGTTATCTATTTATATATACTAATGCATATTTGTCAGTCCCAACCTCCTAATTGATCCTTCTCTTCCTTTCCCTTCTGATAACTGTAAGTTTATTTTCTACATCTGTGACTCTATTTCTGTTTTGTAAATTAATTCATTTGCACTGGTTTTTCTTGGAGTCCACATATTAGTGATATTAAATGATATTTGTCTTTCTGTGTCTTGACTTCAGTCCATAGATAATCTTCGGATCCATCCATGTAGCTACAAATGTCATTTTATTCTTTTTTTACAACTGAGTAATATTCCACTGTGTACATGCACCATATCTTCTTTATCCACAGAGCTCCCCAACAGAAATTTCTGTGTTGATAAATAAAGTTTTGTATTTGTATGTTCAACATGGAAACCAATAGCTTGTTTTTGAGAACTTGAACCACATCTAATGCAAATGAGGGGCTAAATTTTAAATTCTATGTAATCTGATTTAATACAAATTTAAATTTAAGCAGCTGCATTTGGTTAGTGGCTACATGCATGGGACAGTGCAGGTCTAGAGAGAAGTAGTCACGAGTAGGAAATCCACAAAAACTTCATTCATCATATTTCCATAACACTCCATAGTTGATAATCCTTTTCCATATAGCCTAATTGCTACAGCTTGAGCCATGATTTGGCATAATGTTCTAAGCCTTCCCATGAGTTCCTACCATATTGTTCCACTTTTAAAATATCATTTAATCCATGTTTACTCAACCTCTCTCCTAAAGGTGAAATGGGAGTTGCAGAAGATGATTTTGCAGCTGTAATTACTGTGATTCACTGAGTGTGTTTATACCTGCTAAGTTTAAAATTGCACAACTGTAATTTAGTAGCACCTGTAGTCAGTCTAAATAATTATAAAAACGCTTAGTAAGCCTGTGGTGTTGCTGAGAGCAAGTTGCTGTGTGGCAGACCAAATGACCAACGAGCTAAGAACTTCTATTCAACAGATCAGATGGGCAAGCATAATGTGCTTATTGTTACTATATTTATTTTAAAAATCTTGTGCATATATATATATGACAGAAAATACAGATGGTAAAAAAAAAAAAAACAACTTCCCTTTGAAATACAGCACCAAGGAAGCCTTTTCTAATTAAGCATCCTAACCTAATGCATGGAGAAGGCAATGGCACCCCACTCCAGTACTCCTGCCTGGAGAATCCCATGGATGGAGGAGCCTGGTGGGCTGCAGTCCATGGGGTCGCTAAGAGTTGGACACGACTGAGCGACTTAACTTTCACTTTTCACTTTCATGCATTGGAGAAGGAAATGGCAACCCACTCCAGTGTTCTTGCCTGGAGAATCCCAGGGACAGGGGAGCCTGGTGGTCTGCCGTCTATGGGGTGGCATAGAGTTGGACATGACTGAAGCGACTTAGCAGCAGTAGCAACCTAATGCAACCTGAAAGTAACTGTATTTGATACAGCTCAGAATCAAAATTTATGTTGCCTTAAAGTAAGCCTGAGAAAAGCTAAGGGTTTTCTAAACATATGGCAGTTATTTTTGGTTCTCTAAATATTCCATGGTCTTGGACATTGCCGCTCCTGTGGGAGTCCTGTTTCTCCATCCAGAAATGCCCCTCATCTCTGTTGTTGACTGGTGGATATTAGTTTGACTTGTCCTTCAAAAACCAGCACAGGGATGTCCCTGGTGTTCCAGTGGTTAGTACTTCACCTTTCAACGCAAGAGGTGCAGGTTCAGTCCTTAATTGGGGAGCTGGGATCCCACATGCCTTGCGGCCAAAACCAGAATATTAAATAGAGGCAATATTGAAATAAATTCAATAAAGATTTTAAAAATGGTTCACATAAAAAAAAATCTTTAAAAAAAAGGCAGCACAAATAGTACCTCCTTTATTGAGATTTCTTTGACTTCCCAATAGACATAGTGAGATATTTGCCTTGGGAATTTGCGCATACTTCAAAAACAGCAAATGAATCATTATGGATATTTGTTTTTTATGAGTGTGGACTGTGAGAATGTGAGCCCAATAAGGCCAGGAGCTGCACTGAATTAATTTCTATATTCTCAAGAATCATTATAAAGATAAATAATGCTTAATTCAAAGTTGCTAAAAATAAGAACATGGGTCACCATTCAGAGCTAGAATATAATTTCAAGTTAGTTTTTGTTTGCATACAGTGATGTGTGATTAGAATAATCCAGAACAGAGATAATCCCAAAATGTTTGCGGTTATATACTAGACTATATCGTTTAAATTAAGGACTTTTGCCTTTTTAACTGTGTTTTACTTAAAATAATGTTAACATTTATCTCTTCCCTCATTAGCAATGCTCTGAGAATGCACTAATCAACTAATGTGAAATAGTCTTTATCCCTTACCACTACTACCATCACCAGTCAGGGATTCTTATTTTTAATCATTCTCTTTGAATATTCCAGAGGATGGGGCTTTCTTTATAAAATACACTACTGAAACGTGGATTCCATGAGAATCAAAACAGTTTTGACTGCTGACACAATCCATACTTTACCTAGTTAGAATATTAAAGGTAATCAACAAATATAATCAAACTTGCTTTTATCTTAACAATCCCTCATTCCACCATCCAGTACAGACACTACCCTGCTTAATTGGCCACTATCACTCTGTCACTCACAAGCTTTGCTGCCTGTGCCACCACTTGGCCTCCTTCTGAACTCCTCTAGACAATAGCACTCTGCACCCCAGGCCACTATCCATCCCACTGCTGACTGTCTCTATGAATGAACCTCTAGGGTTTCATCACCACCAGGTTTACTCTTTCCATTTGACATGGCCAGCTTTTTCAGCAGGAGTTTCTATAGCAGAGCTGATGCACCCTTGTTACTCCATTCCTCTTTCCAAATGACTCTTCTTCCTGGAACATACAGGTGACTAGGATAATGGTGGTGGGTTTATCTTTGGGTGAGAGAATGCTCAGATGGAATCTGCTAGTGTAACTGAAAATGCAGCTCTCTTCAACAATCAGGCTCATTTGGTCTTGCCCATTCAACCACAATTTGTTTTAGTGTGATTTTTTTTCCATCTCTATTTTCTTCTTTAGTTCATGTCCCTTCAGAGATCCTCAGTTTATTCTACAGCTATGCATCTAAGTTTGTCCCCTTCTTCAAGAAGCTCCTAGGTCACCCGAAGGCCAAAATATGTATTTGGACATCTGTTCATGTCCTTTTCAAAGTTGATCCACAGAGAGAAATCAGATTATCCCAAGTGTGGCTTATGGAACAGAAGCTTGAACGGAGTAAAACTGAAAGTCTCTGTGAATAGTAATGAGGTTGTTAAGGTGGTCACTATTGTTAAAGAGGTTATTAGTGATGCTGGAGTCAGAAATGGAGTGGGACCCCTTAGGTTCCTAGTTGTAGTAGGTCATAAGCCAAAGAAAAAAAGTTGCAGGACTCTGTTACTGGACAGAACTATTTTTATAATAGTGATTCACAAACCTGGTGGAGCATTAGAGTCACCTGGGGGTCTAAAATAAAGGCATTTCAGAAATTCCCTGATGACCCAGTGGTTAGGACTCTGTCAATGCAGGGAGCATGGGTTTAGTCCCTGGTCAGGGAACTAAGATCCTACAAGCTATGTAGTGTGGCCAAATAAAAAGAGACATTTCTAGAATCCACCTCTGCTGCTGCTGCTGCTGCTGCTGCTGCTAAGTCACTTCAGTCGTGTCCGACTCTGTGTGACCCCATAGACGGAAGCCCACCAGGCTCCCCCTTCCCTGGGATTCTCCGATTCCAAAAAGTCTTTCACAGTGATAGAGCTCCATGAGCATGTCCTGGGCTCTGTTTGACTGGTCACAGAAGTCCTCTAGAGTAGTGTCTCTCAACTTTCACATATGGGGAACATAGAAAATAGCAATGCTTAGTGCATGCACAGCACACTGAAATGAATAAACACTAGCTTGCGGCCTGAATAACTATCTAAAGAGCTGAAGCTGTTCCAGAGCCAGTACGGTAGCCATATTGCTGAGAGGATTAATCTTGGCACATTTAAATTTGTGTGCCACTGCACATGCCCAGTTGGGAAGCTTTAACTTAGAGAAAGTTTGACCTATCTCAATCCTCTGGTCTATTCAATATCAGATCTGAATGAAGGCAAATAAGCTTATTTCTGTACTCCTGGAACAGTATGTCCTTAAAGAAGGTGGAAGGGAGCTGAGAAACTATGGAAATAAAGTGACTCCAAAATACAGCTTTCCATGGATAAATTCACAAAACAATTGTATCCATGAAGATACCCTAATAACCGAATAACTGAAACTTATGTTCATGTTTTGCTCAAAAATTTTCAAGTTCAAATTCCTTACCTTGGCATTCAAAGCTCTCTTTCGTGAAGGACTCTAAGTGTATTTACTTTTGTTTCCAAATAATCTAAATTCTAGCCAGAAAAGATTCCATATGTTTACTGATCAGTTCAGTTGCTCAGTCGTGTCTGACTCTTTGCAACCCCGTGGACTGCAGCACTGCAGGCTTACTTGTCCACCAACTCCTGGAGCTTGCTCAAACTCATGTCCATTGAGTTGGTGATGTCATCCAACAACCTCATCCTCTATTGACCCTTCTCCTGCTGCCTTCAATCTTTCCCAGCATCAGGGTCTTATCCAATGAGCCAGTTCTTTGCATCAGGTAGCCAAAATATTGGACTTCAGCTTCAGCCTCAGTCCTTCCAATGAATATTCAGAACTAATTTCCTTTAGGATTGACTGGTTGGATCTCCTTGGAGTCCATGGGACTCTCAAGAGTCTTCTCCAACACCACAGTTCAAAAGCATCAATTATTCAGTGCTCAGCTTTCTTTATAGTCCAACTCTCACATGCATGCAGATGACTGGAAAAACTGTAGCTTTGGCTGGATGGACCTTTGTTGACAAAGTAATGTCTCTGCTTTTTCGTAAGCTGTCTAGATTAGTCCTAACTTTTCTTCCAAGGAGCAAGTGTCTTTTAATTTCATGGCTGCAGTCACCATCTGCAGTGATTTTGTAGCCCCCCAAAATAAAGTCTGTCACTGTTTCCCCATCTATTTCCCATGAAGTGATGGGACCAGATGCCATGATCTTACTTTTCTGAATGTTGAGCTTTAAGCCAACTTTTTCACTCTCCTCTTTCACTTTTATCAGGAGACTCTTTAGTTTTTCTTCACTTTCTGCCATAAGGGTAGTGTCTTCTGCATATCTGAAGATATTGATATTTCTCCTGGCAATCTTGATTCCAGTTTGTGCTTCATCCAGCCTGGCATTTACACATGATGTACTCTGCATGTAAGTCAAATAAGCAGGGTGACAATATACAGCTTTGACATACTCCTTTCCCAATTTGGAATCAGTCTATTGTTTCATGTCCAGTTCTAATTGTTGCTTCTTGACTTGCATACAGATTTCTCAGGAGGCAGGTCAGATAGTCTGGTATTCCCACCTCTTGAAGAATTTTCCACAGTTTGTTGTGATCCACACAGTCAAAAGTCAAAAAGGATTCCATAGGTTTACTAATGGGAGTTGGCATTTTTTAGACTCAAAATTTTATTCTTATATCATTCATCCTTCATGATTCAACTCAGATTTCAGTAAATTTATTGAAAATTTTCTGGTCTTTCCATCCATAAAACTTATTTCTCTCAGACTTCTGTAAACTCTTATTTGAGCCTCTATTCTTCTGCTTATCATGTACTACGTTATATCTATTTCTACATGACCTGACTAGTGAGAATTAGAATATCTAGGTTGAAATCTAACATTTTCCCACTTACTAGATGATGACCTTTTAAAATTTATTTAAATTTGCTGAACTTCAGTTTCTCAATCTAACAGATTAAATGAAAGAGTATCTGTCATGTAGGAGACTGTTGGCAAACAGTGGTCTCAGTTCTCCATCTCATATCACTGCCCTTGCAAGTGACTTTTAGGTCATGTATCAATGATGGAGTCTGTATCCCCACTCCTTGAATTTGCACTGGTCTTGAGACTTGCTTTGGCCAATAGAATGTGACAATTTACAGAGTGTACATGTTCTGAACTTAGGCCTCAAGAGACTACATGCTTCCATTTGTTTTCCTCAAGTCCTACTTAACTGTCATTTAAGCCAAGGCTAACTTCCTGAAGCATATTAGGCCACTTAGAGCAGAGATAAGCTGTCCCAGCTGAAGACATTGTAGGTCAGTTAGCAAACAGATGACTTAACAACGTATGTATAAGTGAATACAGCTGAGATGAAAACAGTCCCCACTCCTTTCCTCAACCTCCACTGCTGCTGCTAAGTTGCTTCAGTCGTGTCCGACTTTGTGTGACCCCCATAGACGGCAGCCCACCAGGCTCCCCAGTCCCTGGGATTCTCCAGGCAAGAACACTGGAGTGGGTTGCCATTTCCTTCTCCAATGCGTGAAAGTGAAAAGTGAAAGTGAAGTTGCTCAGTCATGCCTGACTCTTAGTGACCCCATGGACTGCAGCCTACCAGGCTCCTCCGTCATAGGATTTTCTAGCCGTGAGTACTGGAGTGACTTGCCATTGCCTTCTTCCAACCTCCACTGAGCCCAACCCAAATTACCTAAACATAGATTTGTGAACTTTAATATATTATTTTAATCTAATGGTGCCAAAACTTTAGCTTGCTTCAGAATCACTTTGAAGGTTTGTTAAGACCAATTACTGGGCTCTTCCCACAGAGATTCTGATTCACAGATCTGAGATGTAGTCCTTAAACTGAATTTCTAGTCAGTTCCCGTATGATTTTTAAAGCAGGTGGTCTAGGTCCAACGTTTTGAAAAGGACTGTTTTAATCTGCTAGTTTTGAAGTAGTTAATGTAGCAAAAGCTACTGGATAGACAGGGCTATTGTAAATCTTAGTTATTATGAATTTGAAGTCTGGCAGATAGTTGGCACTGAAGTCTAGTTATTATTATCTGTTATATTTCTTCAACTAGCCTGTAATTTCCTTGAAAAAAAAAAACTATTATCTAGTGAGTATATCCTTCTACTATCTCTCAAATTGCAGTAGTTTGGTAAACATATGTTTTGATTCAGTACCCTACACAAACAGCAAGCAGGTGTCACACAGAATTTATTTGTTTTTAATAATGATTCTCTTTCATAATTTGGGAAGATTTTCTGAAGATATTTTCATATCCTTTAATTCTAAAATATTTTCTTGTTTCTTATATTCATATATCTATTAACTTTTGTTAAAAATAAATAATAGAAGGTCACAGTTTTATTATGGAATCACTGAAAATATGTATAGTGCTATAGTAGCTTGAGGGGTTGAGGATTCTGGTAAGAAGATAGTGTAAGTAATCACCCGGGGAGGGGAGAAGCCAATAAGAGAATGAATAGATTGGGAGAAAATGGAAAGATTAGTGGACTGGAGATCTCTGTAATGAGTCTTAAGACAGTTACAGTGGGAATACAAATGTAAGAGAAGAGGAAAGGAAAGAGTTATGGTCAGAATGTAAGCTATTAGAATTTAAAATTTGGAGAATGAAACTTATTAAATAATTCCCAGGAATATGTATTTTAGAACAGATCCTTAATGATTCTGACATGTAAAGTTGTAGTTAACACCTTCTTTAATCTCGTTGAAAAACATGGTTGAGAGACAAACATGATACCTACTTCTGCAGGGGCTTGAAACTGATGCTGAGAACAATACCCATTATATTATTTAATATTTCCTACAAAATTCCATGGAAAGAATTTCTTTCCAATTTAGTGTAAGGGAAAAAAAAAAAGATAAATTTGTCTTTCCTGAAGAATTGCTATATTTCTTTCTTTATGGTATTGAAACTTAGAAAATTCACCATGGTCACCTCTTCCCTGTGGTTGCTAAGCTGCTAAGAGCCAGGCTTGAATCTCAGCCATCTCCACATTGTGTTAAGTCCCAATCCTCTTTGTTCTCAAGGCCCCTTGTGAATACCTCTGTGTTACTACTGACATATCATATTTAAGTTACTTGTTAAATGTTATTTCTTCATCATTTTATTGTAAGCCCCTAAAAGCAGGCACCTTGGCTTTCATATCAGTTCATCTGTAGAAACTAGCATAGTGCCTGCTATGAAATAAATTTATAGGGAAATTTTTTGCTAAATTATTAATTAAATGCTGACAACTATTAGAAAAATTGCATTAACACCAATGGCTAGTAAGTTTGTTCTTACCTTCTTTCATGATTTTAATTAACATATATATATATATATAAAATTGTAACATTCTACTAAACTACAAATATATATGAATCTATTAATCTTATTTGTGTTTCGCGGTTGGGTGTCAGCATGAAATCCTCTTTTCTCATTTCTTGTACCTCTCCCTCCATGTAGAGGGATCTCAGTTAGTCTTACATTTCCAGCTTTTCCTGTTTCCCTTTATTCAGTCTATCCAGGGGGCCAGAGTGATATAGAAAAGGACTAAAGTGTGTTAGTTGTTCAGTTGTGTCCAACTCTTTGAGGCCCCATGGATTATAGCCCACCAGTTTCCTCTGTCCTTGGAATTCTCCAGGCAAGAATACTGAAGTGGGTAGCCATTCCCTTCTCCAGGGGATCTTCCCAACCCAGGGATCAAACCTGGTTCTTCTGCACTGTGGGCAGATTCATTACTGTCTGAGGCACCAGGGAAGCTTTATAAGAGTGACTTATTCAACTGGTAAATCTGAGAATCCATTAGCTATGTTCTGAAGACCAGGTCCTCATTTTTAAAGTTTAATTGTTTAAATCATCTAGATTTGTGTTTACTTGATATACTCCCTTTCGTTCCTCCATTCACACAGATCTACCTTGTCCTCTGAAAGCCTGAATGTATGTGTGTGCTTAATCACTCAGTCATATCTGACTCTTTGTGACCCCACAGACTATAGCCCACCAGACCCCTTTGTTTATATCCTTTACTCTTTGATTTCTTGGTTCTTTTTTTTTAATCCTCTGTCATGTCCAGCAGGAACTAGAATTGTTTCCTAAACCTCCATTTTTTCTCACCTTTAAAGTACCCTTCAATTACTTTATCTACTGCTTTTGGCCCTGGCACTATTTCTGAGCCAATGTATTTCCCAAGACTAAGACATCACAAGTATGCTTCTTTAATGAATTTGTGATTTATTTTTCCTATTTTCTCTGTGTAAGCAGATTTACATCTAACTTGATAGTGTCCCACATTTCTTTTTATTTGCCCACTAATAAAATTTACTTTGTTTCAAAGGGTAGACTAACAATCTGATTCTCCAATGCTTACACATATAAGTAGCAAGTATTACACTGAAGAGCACCAGAGATAATATAAAAGCAGACAAACCATGTAATTCCAGCCTCGTCTTGGCTTTGTTCTAAATGAAGGTCAAATGTATAATCTGAGTCCAAAAAGTCTTAGAATGGTAAATAGATTTAGTTGATAAATATATTAGGTATATAATTAGGTATATATTAGGTATGCTGTTGCTGCTGCTGCTGCTAAGTCACTTCAGTCGTGTCCGACTCTGTGTGACCCCATAGATGGAAGCCCACCAGGCTCCCCCATCCCTGGGATTCTCCAGGCAAGAACACTGGAGTGGGTTGCCATTTCCTTCTCCAATGTGTGAAAGTGAAAAGTGAAAGTGAAGTCGCTCAGTCGTATCCGACCCTTAGCGACCCCACGGACTGCAGCCTACCAGGCTCCTCCATCCATGGGATTTTCTAGGCAAGAGTACTGGAGTGGCTTGCCATTGCCTTCTCTGATATATGGAAGTACTGATGCTAAAGCTGAAACTGCAATACTTTGGCCACCTCATGCAATGAGTTGACTCACTGGAAAAGACTCTGATGCTGGGAAAGGTTGGGGGCGGGAGGAGAAGGGAACGACCGAGAATGAGATGGATGGATGGCATCACCGACTCTGTGGACATGAGTTTGAGTGAACTCCGGGAGTTGGTGATGGACAGGGAGGCCTGGCGTGCTGTGATTCATGAGGTCGCGGAGAGTCCGACACGACTGAGCGACTGAACTGAACTGATATTAAATATATATACAAAACTGTATTAGCCGGTATAACTCTAATGTCTGAATGCAGTGTATATAAGAGCTATTTAGTAAAGGGCTGTAAATGGCAACCCATTCCAGTATTCTTGCCTGGAGAATCCCAGGGACAGAGGAGCCTGGTAGGCTGCCATCTATGGGGTCACATAGAGTTGGACACGACTGAAGTGACTTAGCAGCAGCAGCAGTAATAAAAACATGTGAAAATAATCAGAATGAAACATTTTATGATTCCACGCTCAACCCAGGGATTTTTGAAGTCACCAAAACAGTACTCTCCTTTGTGGCTCAAGTTCTTAAACAATGAGTCAACTGATGGAGCCCAAAATATTTATATTGATTCCATTTTTACTTCCATAAGACTAAGTTGGGAGACAGAGTATACATGGGACTGTGCTGTGTGCTTGATCACTCAGTCGTATCTGACTGTCTGCAGCCCCATGGACTGTAGCCCACCGGGCTCCTCTGTCCATGTAATTTTCCAGGCAAGAATACTGGAGTGGGTTGCCATTTCCTACTCCAGAAGATCTTTGTGACCTAGGGATCTAATCCTTGTCTCCTGAACTGGCAGGCAGATTCTTTGCCACTAGTGCCACCTGAGAAGCCCATATGTGGAACAGTAAACTCTAATATTGATCGAGATTACATAGATTTACTCACTTAAATCAGATATGGACAAAAATCCATACAGCTCCTCAAGTGGGTCAGGACCCCATGAATAAGTGGCAAAAGTGGCATGTATGGAACCTTGGAGTTACATGTTCCACGAGGAAAAAAAGGGGGTGCACTGAGCATACTCAGTTTACACTTGCTGAAATTACCTGTCATACTCAACTATGTGTCACTCCACTTTCCCTGAACCAGAGTGTGTGATGAGAGATAACATTCAGAAGTAAAGTGAGAAATGGGGGGAAAGAGGCTGAGGTTAATCAACAAATAATAAAATAAATTTAAATGAAAGAATGGAAAAAATAATTGGAAAGATTCCACTGGCAAATACATATATTTAAGTAGGAAAGACTTTTCTGAAACCTCTAGGTATTTTCATTAGGATAGTATACTGAGTACTAAAATAAAAACCTCATCAAAGTACTTGTGGCTGAATTGACTTTTAGTAACACCTCTAAGATCCAGGCCATTGCCTGAGCATAGTTCAACAGTAACAGTATCATCAGCTGCAATCATACCAAGTTAATCCCCACAATTATAAATTTAGAATTACCTGTGAAGCACCATGCTATTATGACAATAAAGACAACAGAGGAGTTGACATTTATGAGCTCTTCTGATGTACCAGGCATGTGCTATGTGCTGTATTACTGATATTACCACACTTGTTCAGTCTCTAAGTTGAATCTGAATCTTTGCAACCCCATGAACTGCAACATTCCAGGCTTCCCTGTCCTTCACTCTCTTCCAGAGTTTGTTCAGACTCATGTCCACTGAATCAGTGTTGCCATCCAACCATCTCATTCTCTGACATCCTCTTCTCCTCTTGCCCTCAATCTTTCCTACCATTAGGGTCTTTTCCAATGAGTAGGCTCTTTGCATTAGGTGGCCAAAGTATTGGAGCTTCAGTATCAGTCCTTCCAATGAATATTCAGAGTTGATTTCCTTTATGATTGACTGGTTTGATCTCCTTGCTGTCCTAGGGACCCTCAAGAGTCTTCTCCAGAACCATACTTATTCCTCAAAATAATCCTCTAAATTAGATATCAATATTCTCATTTTATAACTAGGGAAAAGAAGGCAAAGTAACACACTAAATAAAGCTCATAAAGCTGAAAGCAGCAAAGTCAGGATCTGACCCCAGATTGGCTGACTATAAACCCAGTGTTCTTTTGCATATGCCAAAGTAAACACATCTGTAAATATTATAGGGCTGGATTATGAGAACTCTAGGACTTCTGACTTTCTATGTTTCTATGACCTGATGGCGTGAAAAGTTCCTGCTAGTTAAATACTACCCCAGATCATCGTTTTCTTCTTTCCTCTTTTCATTCTTTCCTGTTTCTTTTCTATTTGAAAATTCCAATGGGCTAATTGGAAAGGTCTTGCATAAATACAGTAAAAGTCATTATGAGGTTATCCAAAGGACAAAATGGGGAGGAGGGTGTGCTACAAGGGCAAAATTATTATTAGCTTGAATTACAACCTGGTTGGACATGCTTAGAGCTCAGTAGAGGAAACCTTATATGTCAGGACACTGCTAAATAGATTTTACTTTGAATTTGAAGACACAAGATAATTTCAAAATGAAAGATAAATATTTCACAAATATATTTTTAAATCTCATCATTTGAAAGACATAGCTCTGAAAAATTTTGTGGAATCTGGATCATCATCATTATAGGAAATATTCCAGACACTTCTTAAAATATATATGTATTTTCCCAATTTAACTGATGTTGCTCTGGAAAGACCACTGGATGTGGAAGTTAAGGGTTTAGGGCTTACTGTGTGAAATAGGATATGTTGGTTAGTCTCTCAGCATCAATTTCTTCAGCTGTACAAAAGGTTACGTAATATGTTTCACAGGCTTATTATGAATGATCAAGGGGAAAAAAATGTGTGTTAAAATGCTTGGCTCAGTCTAAGACCTCTTCAGTTCAGTTCACTCATTCAGTTGTGTCCAACTGTTTGTGACCCCATGGACTGCAGCATGTGAGGCCTCCCTGTCCATCACCAACTCACAGAGTTTACGCAAACTCATGTCCATTGAGTCAATGATGCCATCCATCCATTTCATCTTCTGTCATCGCCTTCTCCTCCCACCTTTAATCTTTCCCAGCATCAGGGTCTTATCCAATGAGTCAGCTCTTCACATCAGGTGGCCAAAGTATAGGAGTTTCAGCTTCAGCCTCAGTCCTTCCAATGATTATTCAGGACTGATCTCCTTTACGATGGACTGGTTGGATCTCCTTGCAGTCCAAGGGACTCTCAAGAGTCTTTTCCAACACCACACTTCAAAAGCATCAATTCTTCATTGCTCAGCTTTCTTAATAGTACAACTCTCACATCTATACATGACTACTGGAAAAACCATAGCGTTGACTAGACAGACCTTTGTTGGCAAAGTAATGTCTTTGCTTTTTAATAAGCTGTCCAAGTTGTCATAGCTTCTCTTCCAAGCAGCAAGTGTCTTTTAATTTCATGGCTGCAGTGACCACCTGGAGTGATTTTGGAGCCCCTCCAAATAAAGTCAGCCACTGTTTCCACTGTTTCCCCATCTATTTGCCATGAAGTGATGGGACCAGATGCCATGATCTTAGTTATCTAAATGTTGAGTTTTAAGCCAACTCTTTCACTCTCCTCTTTCACTTTCATCAAGAAGCTCTTTAGTTCTTCACTTTCTGCCATAAAGGTGGTGTCATCTGCATATCTGAGGTTATTGATATTTCTCCCAGCAATCTTTTTTCCAGTTTGTGCTTCATACAGTCCAGCATTTCTCATGATGTACTCTGCATATAAGTTAAATAAGCAGGGTGAGAATATACAGCCTTGACATACTCCTTTTCCAGTTTGGAACCAGTCTGTTGTTCCATGTCCAGTTCTAACTGTTGCTTATTGACTTGCATACAGATTTCTCAAGTGGCAGGTCAGATGGTCTGGTGTTCCCATCTCTTTAAGAATTTTCCACAGTTTGTTGTGATCCACACAGTCAAAGGCTTTGGCATAGTCAATAAAGCAGAAGTAGATTTTATTTTCTGGAACTCTCTTGCTTTTTTGATGATCCAACAGATGTTGGCAATTTGATCTCTGGTTCCTCTCCCTTTTCTAAATCCAGCTTGAACTTCTGGAAGTTCACGGTTCATGTACTGTTTAAACCTGGCTTGGAGAGTTCTGAGCTAGCTGATATTAATGATACATTGTATTAAAATCAATTGTGGTACATCATTACATTTCTTCAAATTCTCAGATAACTTTCTTGATAAGTGACATAGTCTTATAGAAGTATGAAAATAATTTGAATTCATTCAGTCATTCAATAACTAATCAGTTTTTGGGTGCCTATGATATGCTAGATTCTGTATTAGCTTCTATGAATGTAGAAATTACAGGGATATCTTCAAGTTGCTTATGATTGAGTAGAGAAGAAACAAGAAAATAATAGCAAAAAATGTGAAACATCCTGTGGTAGAAGAAATCCTCCTGAAAGAACCCCTAACCATAAAAGAAAAATGATCTTAAATCAGATTGGTAAGTGGAGTCTTTCCTAGGCAACTCAGGAGATTTCTATTTTTGGTCAAGTCATGTTTTTCTTACATGACTCTGACTCTTATAGCTTGAAGATAGAAATGCACAATGGACTTGGGAACAAAAAAGAAACCTAAATTTTAGTTCTGTCATTTAGCAGTTTGAATGGGCAAGTCAAAATACATCTGTGAATTTTAGTTTTTCCTTCTGGCAAGCACATCTTTGTGTGTGTGCCTGCATGCGTGTATGATTTTAAAGGAATGTTCATTTATTCAACATTGCAAAGTGGCTAATCAAATGACTAACTTCAGAAGGTCAATATTAATAGTACTGGAGTTTAACTGTGAAAGGGCAAGAAAAATCTACAAGTTTGCTTCACACATGGCAGTGAGCTGAATGGTCACCACCATAGGTAAAAGATTGATTATGTATGTACCATTATTGAATGCTAACTGAGGTCTCAATTCTGTCTCCTGAAGTCAGTGATGGGGTTTCAGGCAAAGATGACTCATAGAAGGTATTCATGCTGACACACCTTCAATGTCAGACAAGACCAGCCACCAAGTTAGTACCCTGAGTTCAAATGCAATCTCAAAATCCTTTCTCAACACTTTTACTTCAGGTAGTCACTGCCAGTCTATCAGAGTTGGCCTTCAAGTTGAAACTTGTCATTACAGATTCATAGTTCGATTCTGACAGTCTCTCTGGCATTGCTTAGGATGCTGCCTTTTAGCTATCAGCGTAATGCCTGGAATCTTGCAGAGAGTTGGAGGAAATATTAGGAGGAAGAAAAATTTTACACATTCATTACAAAAACACTCAAAAATCAAAGATGGTGCTATCCTTGCAGCTGCTGCTCTCCATTCCCAAGCATCCTTAGTTCATTCTGAGTTTTCATAACTGTCTTCTATCTATAATTATCTGCTTATGTATTTCTAATAATATACAGGATTGAAAGCCATTCATAATAGTTTATTCATGTAGAACATATTTTTGAATATTGACTGAGTGCATATATTTACAGTGCACATAGGTATACGTGTGTGTATGTATGTATATGTATATGTAGATTACATTTATTTCTAGGCATTTTATATTGCTGATGTTATTGTAATTATACTGGCTATATTCACTTTATATTATATAATATAAACATACATAATACCCTTAGGTTGTGTATTAGTTAACTTGTGTTGCCATAACAAGATACCACAGACCGGGTGGTTCAAACAACAGGAATTTAATTCTCATGGTTCTGCTAAAACCCAAGATCAAGGTGCCAGGAGAGCTGTGTCCAGTGAGGACTCTTTCCCTGGCTTTCAGATGGTGCCTTTTTGCTGTGTCCTGCTGGGGGCGGGAGGAGAAGGGGACGACAGAGAATGAGATGGCTGGATGGCATCACTGACTCTGTGGACATAAGTTTGAGTGAACTCCGGGAGTTGGTGATGGACAGGGAGGCCTGGCGTGCTGTGATTCATGGGGTCGCGGAGAGTCGGACACGACTGAGCGACTGAACTGAACTGAACTGAACATATGACCTTTACTCTGTGTATTAATACACACAGAAATCTGAAAGAACTGTGAGATCTGGTATCTCTTTTAAGGACAAGAATCCTATTATTAGATTATTAGAATTATTAGAATTAATGTCCTACTCTTATGACTTAGAACTTATGACAGAAGAACTATACAAAAAATATTTTAATGATCCAGTTAACCATGATGGTGTGATCACTCACCTAGAGTCAGACATCCTGGAATGCAAAGTCAAGTGGGCCTTAGGAAGCATCACTACTAACAAAGCTTGTGGAGGTGATAGAATTTCAGCTGAATTATTTCAAATCCTAAAAGATGATGCTGTGAAAGTGCTACACTCAATATACCAGCAAATTTGGAATGCTCAGCAATGGCCACAGGCCTGGAAAGCTCAGTTTTCATTCAAATCCCAAAGAAGGGCAATGCTAAAGAATGTTATAACTGTAACACAATTGCACTCATTTCATATGCTAGCAAGGTCATGCTCAAAATCCTCCAAGCTAGGCTTCAACAGTATGTGAGGTGAGAACTTCCAGATGTTCAAGCTGGATTTAGAAAAGGCAGAGGAACCAGTGATCAAATTGCCAGCATTCATTGGATCATAGAAAAAGCAAGACAATTCCAGAAAAAAATCTACTTCTGCTTTATTTACTATGCCAAAGCCTTTGATTTCATGGATCACAGCAAACTGTGGAAAAAACTGAAAGAGATGGAAATACCAGACCATCTTACCTGCCTGCCTCCTGAGAAACCTGTATGCAGGTCAGGAAGCAACAGTTAGAACCAGACATGGAACAATGGACTGGTTTCAAAATTAGGAAAGGAGTATGTCAAAGCTGTATACCGTCACCCTGCTTATTTAACTTATATGCAGAGTACATCATGTGAAATGATGGGCTGGATGAAGCACAAGCTGGAATCAAGATTACCAGGAGAAATATCAATAACCTCAGATATACATATGATACAACCCTTATGACAGAAAGTGAAGAGGGATTAAAGAGTCTCTTGATGAAGGTGAAAGAGGAGAGTGAAAAATTTGGCTTAAAATTCAACATTCAAAAAATGAAGACCATAGCATCAGGTCCCATCACTTCATGGCAAATAGATGGGGAAACAATGGAATCAGTGACAGACTTTATTTTCTTGGGCTCCAAAATCACTGCAGACGGTGATTGAAATTAAAGCCATGAAATTAAAAGACGCTTGCTCCCTGGAAGAAACGTTATGACAAACCTAATAAATGTATAGAAAAGCAGAGACATTACTTTGCCAACAAAGGTCCATATAGTCCAATAGTGATGTATGGATGTGAGAGTTGGATCATAAAGAAGACTGAGCACTGAAGAACTGATGCTTTTGAACTGTGGTGTTGGAGAAGACTCTTGAGAGTTCCCTTGGACTGCAAGGAGATCCAACCAGTCAATCCTAAAGGAAATCAATCCTGAATATTCATTGGAAGGACTGATACTGAAACTCTGATCCTTTGTACACCTGATGCTAAGAACTGACTCATCAGAAAAGACCCTGATGTTTGGAAAGATGAAAGGCAGAAGGAGAAGGGGATGACAGAGTGTGAGATGATTGGATGGCATCCTCAACTCAGTGGACATAAGTTTGAGCAAGTCCCCAGGGTTGATGAAGGACAGGAAAGCCTGGAGTGCTGCATTCAATGGGGTTGCAAAGAGTCAGACATGACTGAGTGACTGAATAACTTATGCCTTAGAATGGTACACAACTGAGAGACCGAGAACTTACTTATGACTTCACTTAACCTATATAACCGGAGAAGGCAATGGCAAGCCACTCCATTACTCTTGCCTAGAAAATTGCATGGACAGAGGAGCCTGGTGGGCTGCAGTCCATGGGGTCGCTAAGGGTCAGACATGACTGAGCGACTTCACTTTCACTTTTCACTTTCATGCATTGGAGAAGGAAATGGCAACCCACTCTAGTGTTCTTGCCTGGAGAATCCCAGGGATGGGGGAGCCTGGTGGGCTGCCGTCTATGGGGTCGTACAGAGTCGGACACAACTGAAGCGACTTAGCAGCAGCAGCAGCAGCAACCTATATAACCCTCTTATAGGGCCTATCACCCAATACAATGACAATGAGAGTTAAGACTCCAGAATATGAATATTATAGGGGCATGATTCAGTCCCTAACAGCTAGTATATAAAAATCCACTTTTTATTTATTGACTTTGTATCATGAAGTCTTACTAAACAGTTATCAATTTTAGTAGCATTTTTATAGATTGCTTAGGATTTTATATTTAGTTTTATATTTTTAAAGTGCTTTTGGTTTAAATCAGGCTGTCTACATATAAAGACAGTTTCATTTCTTCATTTTAAATCTGATGGCATCTACTTTTTATCTAGACTTCTTGCATTGGTTAGTATCTACAGGATAATGTTGATTATGAGTGCCTTTTTCCTGAACTTAAGGAGAAAGAATTCAACATTTTTCCACATAGTGTATGATAGCAGTAGGTTTTTCCTAGGACCCTAAGTTAGGCTGAGAAGTGTCTTTTCTATAATTAATTTGTCAAGAGTTTTTATCTTTTAATTGATTTGAATTTTATCAAACGCTTTTTTTCCCCACATACTTAAATGACCATATTTAAAAAAAAATTTTACTCTTTTAATAAGGTGATTTAACTATTGATTTTGTTCACTGTTATATCTGAATTCTACATGGTTATAGTATATTATCTTTCTTCAGTTAAGTTCAGTCACTCAGTCATGTCTGACTCTTTGCGACCCCATCTTAGTTTTCTGAATGTTGAGTTTTAAGCCAACATTTTTACTCTCCTATTTCACTTTCATCAAGAGGCTCTTTAGTTCCTCTTCACTTTCTGCCATAAGGGTGGTATCATCTGCATATCTGAGGTGATTGATATTTCTCCCAGCAATCTTGATTCCAGCTTGTGCTTCCTCCAGCCCAGTGTTTCTCATGTTGTACTCTGCATATAAGTTAAATAAGCAGGATGACAATATACATCCTTGACGTACTCCTTTCCCAATTTGGAACCAGTCTGTTGTTCCATGTCCAGTTCTAACTGTTGCTTATTGACTTGCATACAGATTTCTCAAGAGGCAGATCAGGTGGTCTTGTATTCCCATCTCTTAAGAGTTTTCCACAGTTTGTTGTGATCCACACAGTCAAAGGCTTTGGCATGATCATTAAGGCAGAAACAGATGCTTTTCTGAAACTCTCTTGCTTTTTTGATAATCCAACGGATGTTGGCAATTTGATCTCTGGTTCCTCTGCCTTTTCTAAAACCAGCTTGAACATTTAATTTAATAAAATTCTCAAGAATTGTATTTATGAGAGATATTGATATTTAGTTTTATTTTCTTACCATGCTTTGGATTTAAAAATCGAGTAATATTTGCTTCATAACATTAGTCAGAAGGTGTCCCATCTCTTCAGTTTTCTAGACTATTTCATGAGCTATTGATCAATTAGTATATATGCATTTAGTACTTGACACTTATATGTTCAGGCCACTCCTTGCTCTCTGTACATCCCCTGCTCAGTCAGTCCCTGGTTCACCTGCACCATACTCAGTATTCAATCCTCTCAATCAAAGGGCAGTAACTACCCACCTGCTTGTCCCTCTGCCCCAGCTACTGGTTTCCTTGGCAACTGATGATTAAACCTGATGTCAATTCTCCCCATGAATGATAGACTCTTTCTCCCCTGAGTAACAAATACTTACTGTCTTGTCTTTCTAACTCTTTCCAACACACTGCCTTGTGTTCTGTCTGCCTCACACAGTGGGTTGTTGCTCCAGAATGGTGCTTCAGACTTGTAAGATTTCCTATCTGATAGATTATCAATGTCTCTGTTGCTTTCTCTGGGTTCTTTCTTCAGACTAGTGGCTGGGCAAGTACAAGGTTTGCAGGACTGCAGAGGGCAGCCCAACAATAGCGTTCACTAGTGAAGACATCTCGTCTTGCATATTACTTGGTGGAAGGCTATTAGATGCAACTTTATTTTCCTTAATATATTTGGCTATTAAAGACATATGTTTCTTCTTGAGTGATCTTTGGTAGCTGTGTCTTTCAAGTAATTTCTCCATTTCATTTAAATTATTCAACTTATTGGCAAAATGTTCATAGTATTCCCTTTCTTTAAAGTGTCTTTAGACTCTGTAGAGATGTTTTCTCCATAATTTCTGATATTAGTATTTTTATATTCCCTTTTATTTCTATTTAGTCTGGATAGAGTTTTATAAATTTTATTTACTTGTCATAGAAAGAGTTTGGGTTTTTTTCCTATTTTTCTGTTTTCCTGTTCATTGATTTTTCTCATTTTTATTATTTCCTGTCTTTGACTTACTTTGAATTCAGTTTGCTCTTCATTTTTCTATTTAAAGGTGAAATATTATACTATTGTGTTGAGACTTTTTTCCTATTATAATCACTCAATACTATAAATTTTCCTCTAAGTACCATTTTAGTTGCCTCCCACACATTTTGAAGCATTTTCATTTCCATCCAATTAAAAATATTTTCTAATTTCCATTGTGTTTTCATACTGTGTATTTAGAAATGATTTTTAAATTTTAAGTATTAATATTTGACAGCATTTTCATATATAACTCTATTATCAATTTCTACTTTAATTCTATTTTGGAAAAAAAATAGGCCTCTTATGACTATAATCTGCTTCAGTTTATTATGAATTTTTTATGAGCAACAAATGGCCAATCAAAGTAAATATTTTTAGTGCTCTTGAAAAGAATGTGTATTCTGTTTGGAATATTGTGTAAGTCTCTTACATTTTTCTATCTTCAGGGCTTCCCTTATAGCTCACTTGGTAAAGAATCTGACCCCAATGCAGGAGACCCTGGTTTGATTCCTGGGTCAGGAAGATCCACTGGAGAAGGGATAGGCTACCCACTCCAGTATTCTTGGGCTTCCCTTTTGTCTCCGCTGATAAAGAATCTGCCTGCAATGTGGGAGACCTGGGTCTGATCCCTGGATTGGGAAGATCCCCCAGAGAAGGGAAAGGCTACCCAGTCCAGTATTCTAGCCTAGAGAATTCCATGGACAGTATAGTCCATGGTGTCACAAAGAGTCAGACATGACTGAGCAACTTTCACTTCACTCCTATGTTCTTAAGTCTCCGATGTTCTTATTAAACTTCTGTCTACTTGCTCCATCAGTTATTGAGACAGGTATGTTATCTCTAGCAATAATTATAAATCTGTTTATTTCACCTTTTATTTTTATCAGCTTTGCTTTGTGTTAAAGTCTTATTCATACAAAGGTAGGATCATGTCCTTAATGAATATATCCTTTGATCATTATGAAGTATCACTTCTTAATATTATTTATTAATAAGATTTGTCACCTAAGAAACTTTACAAAAATGAAACTCAATAATGGATTAATTTTAATGGAGGGAAAGAATCTTGATCTTCATTACCACAAAGAAGCAACCTTATAATAGATTGACAGAGGCCTAAACATCAAGGTGTAGGAAGTTATGGCATGAGGTAGTCATCCTAGAACAGATTCTTTCCTACTTGAAGTTCCATGGAGTCACCTTTTCTATAGGGCACTTATTTAAAAAAAAATTTTTTTAATTGAAGTATAGTTGATTTACAATTGTGTCAGTTTCAGTTATACAGCAAAGTGACTTAGTTGTGTATATATATTTTTTCAGATTCAGTAGCCTTAAAGCTTTCTATAAAATATTGATTTTAGTTCTCTGTGCTATACAGTAAGTCCTTGCTGGTTATCTATTTTATATACATATAATTGTGCTTATCTGTTAATCCCAAATTTCTAATTTCTCCCTCCACCACTTTCCCTTTTGGTAACCATAAGTTTTCTATGTCTGTGGGTCTATTTCTGTTTTTTATATAAGTTCATTTGAATCATTTGTTTTAGATCCCACATGTAAGTGATATATATTTGTCTTCTTTCTCACTTTATTTAGTATGGTCATCTCTTGGTCCATTCATGTTGTTTCAAATTGTATTATTTCATTCTTTTTTATGACTAATATTTCATTGTGTAAATATCCCACATTTTCTCTATTCATTCATCTGTAGATGGACATTTAGACTGCTTCCATGTCTTGGCTATTGTAAATAGTGGTGCAATGAATATTGAGTTGCATGTATCTTTCCTAAGTATGGTTTTCTCCAGATATAGGCATATATAGGAGTGGGATTTCAGGATCATATGGTAGCTCTGTTTTAGTTTTTTTAAGGAAACTCCAAAGTGTTTTCCATAGTGGCTGTATCAATTTACATTCCCACTAACAGCATAGGAGGGCTCCCTTTTCTCCACATCCTCTCCAGCATTTACTATTTGTAGATTTTTTGATGATGGCCATTCTGACCCATGTGAGATGATACCTCATTGTAGTTTTGATTTGCATTTCTCTAATAATTTGCAATGCCAAACATCTTATCATGTGTCTATTGGTCATCTGTATGTCTTCTTTGGAGAGATATCCATTAGGTCTTCTGACCCCCCTTTTTTATTGAGTTATTTATTTTTGATATTGAGTCGTATGAATTGTTTGCATATTTTTGGAGATTAATCCCTTGTCAGGTGCAAAAATTTGCAAATAGTTTGTCCCATTCTGTAGATTACCTTTTTGTTTTGTCTATGGTTTCCTTTGCTATGCAAAAGCTTTTAAGTTTAATTAGTTCCCATTTGGTTATTTCTGTTTCCATTACTCTAGGAGATGAATCTGAAAAGATACTGCTGCAATTTATATCAAAGAGTGCTCTGCCTTTGTTTTTCCCTATAGGGCACTTCTAAGGCTTTCCATTAGAATGTCCCTCCGTGGCATAGGAACTTGGTCTGTCTTGTTCATCATTATATGTTTAACATCTAGAAGAGTGTCTGGCACAGAGTAGGTACATAGTAAGTATTTAATGACATATGTACCCATCTTAGGGTGGCATTCAAGGTCTTTAACAATGGGCCTTAGTCTCATTTACCATCTCCCTGACCTTGTGAATCCTGTTTAGGCTATGAAATGACAAAGAATGGGAATGAGTTGTCAGTATCAGATCTTCAAAGACAGAGCTGCAAACAATGGTTTGAAAATCAACATACTAGAAAAAGACAGGACAAAATTTTAGCTAGCTGGCAGGAAATACAGGAAGTGTTTCTTAAGGGTTATATTAAGAGAGATGTCACTGCTGGGTCAGTGCAGTTAAATCCATTTGGGGTCTTTTGGGATCAAGGAATAAAGGAAAAGATTAGGTGTAGTTTATAGTTGGGTTGTAGGAAGTGATGCATTAATTTCCTTAACATTGGTCATGGTCAACGTTACTTTTACTAAAGGCCCAGGCTTGGCTCTAGTGGACTATCAATACATTTAAAGGCCATCTGAGTTTGGCTCTAGAAATACCACCCTCAAATCACATGGCGCATCACATGGAACTACGTGCCATTCCATGACCACTGTACACATTCATACCACCTTCACTTTGCTCCTGATTTTCCTTCTGTCTAGAAAAATCTTTCTCCTTCATAACTGCTTTCCTGACCTCCTGGCTGGTGAAATCTCCTTTTCTTGTACTTTATGACTCAGAAAAATTAATACCTGTTTTGCAATCTTTTTCTGGTTGCCTTCAGGCAAAAATTTCTCCCCTCTGTTTTTCAAACCCTTTATATCTTGTACCCTTATATCAGTTATCATGTTGTTGTTCAGTCGCTAAGTTTTGTCCTACTCTTTGTAACCCTATGTACGGCAGCACACCAGTCTTCCCTGTCCTTTACTATCTCCCAGAGTCTGCTCAAACTCATATCCATTGAGTCAGTGATACTATCTAACCATCTCATCCTCTGCTGCCCTCTTCTTTTGCCTTCAATCTTTCCCAGCATCAGGGTCTTTTCCAATGAATAAACTCTTCACATCAGGTGGCCAAAGTATTGCAGCTTCAGCATCAGTCCTTCCAATGAATATTGAGGGATGATTTCCTTAAGGATTGACTGGTTTGATTTCCTTGCAGTCCAAGGGAATCTCAAGAGTCTCCTCCAGCACTGCAGTTTGAAAGCATCAATTCTTCCATGCTCAATCTTCTTTATGGTCCAACTCTCACATCAAAGCATGACTACTGGAAATAGCTTTGGCTAGATAGACCTTTGTCAGCAAAGTGATGTCTCTGCTTTTTAATATGCTATCTAGGTTTGTCATAGTTTTTCTTCAAGGGAGCAGTGTCTTTTAATTTCATGGCTGCAATCACTGTCTACAGTGATTATGGAGCCCGCCAAAATAAAATCTGTCAATCTTTCTACTTTTCCACTATCTATGTGGCATGAAGTGATGGGACTGGATGCCATGATCTTAATTTTTTGAATGTTGAGTTTTAAGCCAGCTTTTTCACTCTCCTCTTTCACCTTCGTCAAGAGACTCTATTTCCTCTTTGCTTTCTGCTGTTACGGTGGCATCATCTGCATATCTGAGGTTGTTGATATTTTTCCTGGCAATCTTGATTCCACCTTGTGCTTCATACAGCCCAGCATTTCACATGATGTACTCTGCATTTAATTTGAATAAGTAAGGTGACAGTTATACAGACTTAACATATGTACTCCTTTCTCAATTTTGAACCAGTCTGCTGTTCCATGTCTGGTTCTAACTGTTGTTTCTTGACTTGGATACAGGTTTCCCAGGGTGCAGGAAAGGTGGTCTAGTATTCTCATCTCTTTCAGAATTTTCCACAGTTTGTTGTGATCCTCCAGTCAGAGGCTTTAGCATAGTCAATGAAGCAGAAGTAGTTGTTTTTCTGGAATTCGCTTGCCTTTTCTGTGATCCAGTGGATGTTGGCAATTTGATCTCTGGTTCTTCTGCCTTTTTGAAATACAGCTTTTATATCTGGGAATTTCTCAGTTTATGTACTACTGAAGTCTAGATTGAAGGATTTTGAGCATTACCTTGGTATCATGTGAAATGAGGGTAATTATGTGGTAGTTTGAACATTCTTTGGCATTGCCCTTCTTTGGGTTTGGAATGAAAACTGACCTTTTCCAGTCCTACGGCCTCTTCTGAGTTTCCAAATTTTCTGGCATACTGGGTTCAGCACTTTAACAGCATCATCTTTTAGGATTTTAAATAGCTAAGCTGGAATTCAAACACCTCCACTAGTTTTGTTCAGAGTAATACTTCCTAAGGCCCACTTGACCTTACACTCCAAGATCCTAGCCTTAGGTGAGTGACCACACCACTGTGGTTATCTAGGTCATTAAGGCTTTCTTGTACAGTTCTTCTGTGTGTTCTTGCTACCTCTTCTTAATCTCTTCTGCTTCTGTTAGGTCCTTGCCATTTCTGTCCTTTCTTGTGCCCATCTTTGCATGAAATGTTCCCCTGGTATCTCCAATTTTCTTGAAGAGATCTCTAGTCTTTCCCATTCTATTGTTTTCCTCTCTTTCTTTGCTTGTTCAGTTAAGAAGGCTTTCTTATCTCTCCTTGCTATTCTCTGGAACTCTGCTTTCAGTTGTGTATATCTTTCCCTTTCTCCTTTGCCTTTTACTTTTTTCTCTTCTTAGCTATTTGTAAGTCCTCCTCAGACAACCACTATGCCTTCTTGCATCTTTTTTCCTTTGGGATGGTTTTGTTTACCACTTCCTGTTTGAACCTATGTCCATAGTTCTTCAGACACTCTGTCTACCACATCTAATCCCTTGAACCTATTCATCACCTCCACTGTATTATCATAAAGGATTTGATTTAAGTCATGCCTGAATTGCCTAGTGGTTTTCCCTACTTTCTTCAGTTTAAGTCTGAATTTTGCAATAAGGAGCTCATGATCTAAGCCACAGTAAGCTCCAGGTCTTGTTTTTGCTGACTGTATAGAGCTTCTCCATCTTTGGTTGCAAAGAATATTATCAGATTTTGTGATCTAACTCTGGCCACTATGCTCGCCCTTTCTTCCTGTAATTGATTTCTGTTGATAATTTCATTCTTTCCAATCAACAAATGCTTTTCTATCCTTTTAAATTTGGTAAGATTTTTTTATGGTCAACCTGGAGAAAATTCAATCTGCATTTAAAAAGAATATGTATTCTTCTATTTTTGATGGAATGTCCTATAGATATTTAAGTCCATCTGGCCCAATGTGTCATTTAAGACCACTATTAGCTTATTGATTTTTCCATCTAGATTACCTGCCCATTGATGCAAATGTTATGTTAAAGCTCTCTACTTTTGTTATTATTGTCAATTTATCCCTTTATATTTGTTAATGTGTATTTTATATAAATAGGTGTTCCTGTATTAGTTGCAAATGACTATGGTATGAGCATTTCTACTTCTGTTTTTTAGCACTTTGATTTGCATGAAATGCTTTTTTCCCAATGCTTCACTTACAGGTTTTTGATGTAGTTATCATGGGGTTGACCTATAACTATATAGACCTATATCTGTTTCTAACTGATACTCATTTAAGTTCAAACACAATTAAATGATATAATTTTTTTTTGCTCCTTTCCCCAATATTTTTATTTTTAATGTAAGATGACATATTCATATTTATCCCTTTTAATGGTTATTGTAGTTATATTTGAGTTTACAAATTTATCATTTTATCTTTGTATGAGCTTATAAAGATCCTCAGCTTTTACTGATCCTCAGCCTTTACTATATATTTTCCTTTACTAGTGAGATTTTCCCTTTCCTCTACATATTTACTTCTTATTGTAGTCTTGTCTTTTCTTTTTATAGAAGATGCATCAACAATTCTTTTAGGGTAGTTTCAGTAATGATGAACTCTTTTACCTTTTGCTTATCTGGAAAGTTTTATTTCTCCCTCTATTTAAAATGATAATCTTTCTGGGTAGTGTATCCTAGATTTTTTCCCTTTCAGTACTTTTAATGTATCATGTCATTCCCTTCTAGGCTGTAAACTTTTTGCAGTAAAATCAACTGGTAGTCTTATGGATTCCTGCAACTATGACTCTATTTTTCTCTTGCTGCCATAAGAATTTTTTTATTTGCCATTTTATTTATGAAATGTTTTTTGTGGGTCTACTGGGTTTATCTTGTTTGGGACCATTTGTGCTTTTTGTACCAGGACATGTTTCCTTCTCCATGTTTTGGTAGTTTTCATCCATAATTTAAACATATACATTTTTACCCCCTTCTTTCTCTCTCCTCTTTCTGGAACTCCTGTAATGCAAATATTGGCGTGTTCGATGTACCAGATGTCCCTGAACCTGTTCTCATTTTGTTGTTGTTGCTGTTTTACTTATTGTGGTGTAGCTACTTTGGTCTTAAAATTTATTTCATGACTGTAATGAAGCCCAACAATTTATTCTTCTATCAGAAATTGAGAGGGTACAATGAATACAGTGAGCATGAACATAGTGAGAGATTCTTGGTTTTGTTTAACTTGCATAAACTAAGTAATCCACAGAACAACGAATCCAGAAAGGGCCAAAACTCCTTGAAAAAACCAACTTCAGTAGTAGTTAAAAATGTAAATTAAATGAATCATGCAATGCTGCTTCTCACTCATTAAAAGGCAAAAATTTTTTAAAGTTATAATAACCCATGCCTATGAGGATGCAGGCACAGGTTACTATGATAATCACTGATATATTACTGACATTTCAAATGCAATTTAATAATAGCTGTTTTAATAAAATATATGCATACCCTTTGACCTAGTAATCCTACTCCTGAAAGTCTATTCCATAGAGAAAACTTTGTGAGGATATGTACATATACTGAATGGTCTTTTCAGGATTTTGTTGTTGTTGTTTAGTCACTTAAGTTGTGTCAGACTCTTTTGCAACCCCATGGACTATAGCCTGCCAGGCTCCTCTTTTCAGCATTAATTCTAATTTAAAACACACTGGTTGAAAACAGTATCCATCAATAGTGGTTGCTAAATGTTTTGTTAAATGAGAAATGCAAGATAAAGGGAACACTGTGTGGTGTGAACTTTATCATAAAAAAGAACAAAAACGTATAAAAAATGTTTGCTTAGGACTCACCCTGAGTATGGAGAAACGTATGGAAAGATGTAGATTCCTGGTGGTCTGTTTTCTAGAGTTGGGGTGGTGGTATGAACTGAGGAAGGATAAGGATACAAGAGATGGCAAGAGACCTCAGAGGAATAACTGATGTCAGATTAATAGAAAAACTAGAATGTTCTACCTATGATGTTGTAAAAATACATAAAAGTAAGTTCTAGAAAGTGACATGGAGAAACTGATATTGATCTGAAAATAGAATAAGTTATGGTAACTTCATTTCAGCATTTTTATCATTTTGATCAATCCTAAAATATACTGAGGGCTTCCCAGGTACTGCTAATGGTAAACTACCTATCAATACTGGATATGCAAGAGACACAGGTTCGATCCCTGGGTTGGAAAGATCCCCTGGATTAGGAAGTGGCAAACCACTCCAGTGTTCTTGCTGGAAAAGTCCATGGACAGAGGACACTGGTGGGCTGCAGTCCATGGGTCCACAATGAGTCAGATAGGATTGAGTGACTGAACACAAAATATACTGAAACAAAATTTGCAACAAAGTTATTTTGAAGAAAACTGTTGATCTAATTGTAAAAATCCCTTTGAGTATATGTATATTTTTTGAAAAATCAAAGCCAAGAAGGAAAATAAACACACACACACACACTTTTCTTTGTTTAAGAAAGTATCAACTCCAGCCACCAACACCACAACACACAGAAAAGCATTCTTAATTTGGCCACTGTTCTACTCCTGCATCTCTCCACACCAACACCTTACCCTGATCAACTCCAGTCCTCTAGTTTGTCAGCTCCTTGAAGACAAACACTTTGTTTCTTCATGTTTGTAATCATTACACCTGTCAATGTAGGTATTCAGAAAATATATAATGAATTATTTGAGAGGAAAGGAAATGGAAATGAAAGAATACCATTTGAGGAATATGAACAGGAAACATATTTCTGAAAAATGAAATTGAGAGATATGACCCAACATACATAGCCATTTCCTGCTTGACAATGAAAATTAATGCAATACATTTGTATTTTCTAATGAGGGTAGCCTTGACTAGATGGACCTTCGTTGGCAAATAATGTCTCTGCTTTTTAATATGCTATCTAGGTTGGTCATAACTGTCCTTCCAAGGAGTAAGCGTCTTTTAATTTCATGGCTGCAATCAGCATCTACAGTGATTTTGGAGCCCCAAAAAATAAAGTCTGACACTATTTCCACTGTCTTTCCATCTATTTCCCATGAAGTGATGGGACCAGATGCCATGATCTTTGTTTTCTGAATGTTGAGCTTCAAGCCAACCTTTTCACTCTCCTCTTTCACTTTCATCAAGAGGCTTTTGAGTTCCTCTTCACTTTCTGCCATAAGGGTAGTGTCATCTGCATATCTGAGGTTATTGATATTTCTCCCAGCAATCTTGATTCCAGCTTGTGTTTCTTCCAGCCCAGCGTTCCTCATGATGTACTCTGCATATAAGTTAAATAAGGAAGGTGACAATATACATCCTTGACATACTCCTTTTCCTATTTGGAACCAGTCTGTTATTCCATGTACAGTTCTGACTGTTGCTTCCTGACCTGCATACAGGTTTCTCAAGAGGCAGGTCAGGTGGTCTGGGATTCCCATCTCTTTCAGAATTTTGCACAGTTTATTGTGATCCACACAGTCAAAGGCTTTGGCATAGTCAATGAAGCAGAAATAGATATTTTTCTGGAACTCTCTTGCTTTCTCCATGATCCAGCGGATGTTGGCAATTTGATCTCTGGTGCCTCTGCCTAGTCAAGGCTATGGTTTTTCCTGTGGTCATGTATGGATGTGAGAGTTGGACTGTGAAGAAAGCTGATTGCCGAAGAATTGATGCTTTTGAACTGTGGTGCTGAAGAAGATTCTTGAGAGTCCCTTATACTGCAAGGAGATCCAACCAGTCCATTCTAAAGGAGATCAATCCTGGGTGTTCATTGGAAGGACTGATGCTAAAGCTGAAACTCCAATACTTTGGCCACCTCATGCGAAGAGTTGACTCACTGGAAAAGACTCTGATGCTGGGAAAGGTTGGGGGCGGGAGGAGAAGGGGACAATAGAGAATGAGATTGCTGGATGGCATCACCGACTCTGTGGACATGAGTTTGAGTGAACTCTGGGAGTTGGTGATGGACAGGGAGGCCTGGCGTGCTGTGATTCATGGGGTCGTGGAGAGTCGGACACGACTGAGAGACTGAACTGAACTGAACTGAATGAGGGTAGAACTAGAATATCCAAGGTGTGTATAAATAAAGGTGGACTTGATGAATGCAATTGCACTGAGTCAGTTACAAAAAGACTACTGCATCCTAGAAATGCAAAATAATAGGTGACTTTCAATAAAACAATAGTGTTCAAGGTCACAGTGTATAACTGACCTACTTATAATCTGGTCTTTGATTTTAAAAATCTATATGTAATTCACTTTCATTTAATCAGTTTCCCCAGAATTGTGAAATAATCTCTAGACCCGCTTTTTTCCTACTTTAAGTATATGATTTGTTCTACTGCTGTCTCTCTATCATCCCCACCCCCAGCTCTGCACCACCCAGCCCCTTCTCTCAGCTGGCAAGCACAGACCCCAGATGCCACGTGTGGAAGATATTTTATCTGCTGCATCTGGTTCCTTAGCAGATTCGACAAGCCTCTGTGCTGGCAGCCTCAGAAATGCCTTTGGGCTTGTCACATGGTGAAAACTCCCAACTGGCTGTCTGAATTGCCAACCATGCTTTGGCTCACTGAAGAGAAGGGAGAAATTGCACTTTTTGTTCATGTATTGATAACCTCTCATGTAAGTGATCAGTGGGTTCTGATGTGAAGAATAATCCTAAAGGTAGCCCCCACTTGGGTTAAGTTTCATCCTCTTGATGCAGACTAACAAGCAGTACATAACTGAGTTTTGTTTCCTTAGCCAGAGAGGAAATCCCCATCAATTTGGACTTTAGCACATCTATTCAAAACTAAATTCAAGAGCATCCTCATATTAGAATTGGAAGAAAATGAAGAGTCAGCTAATCCACCCCCTTAATTTATCTAATGAAGAAACTCAGGTTCTGAACACACAGGGTATTCAGCCAGGTTACCAAGCAGGACAAAGGAAGAGATTGATCCTGGGTGAATCTTGGGTTGGGGAAGTCTAAAAACAAGTGAGAGCAGGAGATTTGCTTGTAATTGACAGAATGGAGAAAAGCCTTCGATGTAGTATGGCAGAGAAGTGAGCCCAGCAGACAGGGAGATCCAACTCCTATGCTATGATAATTCTGACATTGCTTAAGGTCATATTGCTTGGATGTGGCAAATTATCTAATCTTTTTAAGGCCCAGGTTCCTTCAACTGCCCCCCACCCCAATGAGTTAATTGCAGAACCTGCCCTGCTTGATTGAGGATTAAATGAGATAGTGTGTAATGTAACTGACAAGGATTAGGCATCTGTTCACTTTTTTCCCAATAAATTTTTATTGAGAGTTTATCATGCATATATATGCTAAACGCTTGATAAATAGTGATTATTATTACTGTAGTTGATGAAACCAGTAAATGAGGACAGGCTTGTAAAACCAGGACAAAAGAATGAATCTGCTGAGTGGTTTCCTGTTGAGATGCATGGAGGCAGCAACAGCATCCTCTCACAGGCATTCACATACACTGGCACGCGGCTCCAGTTCCCTCAGTTGCAGTGAGCTCTGGTTTCCAGCAGGGGACATCCACAGCCCAGTCAAGGGAAACCCAGGCCAGCTCAGCCTTTGAGATGATGAATGAAAATGATAAAGCAGAGAGACAAGCCTGAGACTGGCCTGTGATAATATTCATTCCATAAAGATGAGAGTTCTGGAAGGGATGAACCCCACAATTTTCTTGAGTACTGAGCTTACAGGAATGTCAGTGAATTTCAACTTCTCTTAATCCTTTATTTACAAGTTTAGGCCCTAAAGACTTTTGTTTAGGTTGATAGGGAATAGTTCTCCTTTGCCCAGGGCAGATCCAGACAGTTGCCCAAGTCACCAAGAGAGTTTTGGTGACTTTAACTCATACAAGGTCATCTTGGGAAAATACATCCTGAGAAGTATTATAGCATTTAGGATGTGTATTGGATAATGTTTGGATCCTAGAGTTTATTTATCATTTGTTCAAGAGCCAGAGAAGTAATGATTTGAAGGTAAACGTACTTTGGGGCAGTGGTAAGCTGATAAGTAGTTAACAACCAGCTCTCTGAGAAAAAAAAAAAGTATGCCTGTGTATATGTGTATGTGTGTGTGTGTAAAGTTGATTATATGTTTTACTGATATACAGGATATATGCTATACAATTTACATAAAATATAGAAGAATCTTTATTATAAATTCCATATAGCCAATTGATTCTCATAGAATCGTTGAGAATCAACCGCGTGGCAGTTGATTGTTGCTGACTCTTGCATCCACAACTAACCTATCTTTGCAATTCAATTATAATCTGACAAAATTAGACTGCAAGTATATGCTTGATTTCTATCTGGTTCAGCAAGTCATTCAACTCATTGAAGGGTGAGTGTGGTGGTGACATAAACGTTGGTTAATACGTTAAAATGTTGGTCATTTACATTAATAAGGAGGACAAAAATGAAGCAACAAAACATGTTGAAACTTCATATGTTTATTAATGACATGATCTAAATCTTTGCTAAATCCTCTAATGGTATTTGAATACCAAAAACATTTTCTCTATTATTTGTTTACAGTGTAACAGAAAACACATAATTTTGAGTTTATTCTTCCTTATTAACCTATCAATTCTAGTCTGGAAAAATCAACAAAACAATAAATCAAGCCTTGATTTATAGCATTCACCATTTCCATAGTGTAAATACTCCTACTATAGACTTCAAGCTATCAACATAGTATCACTGACAAGAGTTGGGAAGGGATAAGCAGTAGAATACCGTTATATAGTGTTTCTGTCATACAGGTAGAACACACATTTATGCCCAAAGATAATAATGAAATGTAGCAAAGCAATTAGGAAAATGAATTTTAAGTGTTAACTTTTTTCAGTCATGTGGTGGTTTAGTCACTAAGTCGTCTCCGACACTTGCAATGCCATGGACTGTAGCCCACTAGGCTCCTCTGTCCATGGGATTCTCCAAGCAAGAATACTGGAGTGGAGTAGCTATTTCCTTCTCCAGGGGATCTTCCCTACCCAGGGATTGAACTCAGGTCTCCTGCATTGCAGGCAGATTCTTTACTAAGTGATCTACAAGGGAAGATATGTGTCTTGTATAATTTTTTTTTCCTTAAGTGAGTCTACCCTGAGTAGTACTTAATACACAATTATAAAGGGAAAGAAAAACCAAGAGTCAGAGAGGCATTTTGAAAAATACTTTATCTAAAATGTTTTTTTAAAAATTATTGAACAGCTATCTTATGAAAAACACCAAGCTAAAAGTTTTACATGGATTAAATCATGTAATTCTGACAATAATTATACAGGGTATGTCTGTATGTATGCATGTATTGTTTCCCCCAGGTGAGTATCTCTAACAGATGAGAATCTGAGGCTTAGAGAAGGAAAGTGACTTGTTCAAGTTTACCCAGCAAGAAAATCCTAGGGCTAGAATAAGAATGTAAAAATTATGCGACAAAGCAGTAAGAGTAACAAAATGTCAGTGTGGAAAACACAATGAAAAAACTGGTCTGGGAGGAACCCTGAAATCGACAGTGAAACATAACCTTGGCTCTGCTCTGTGAATTTGAACAGATCATTCCACTTCCCCAAATTTGTTGTATAACAGAGGCTGTGAAATGTACCCCATTCCATTTTAAATCTGGGACACAGAGGCAGAATAGTTTGCTAAAGAAGATGGCATAATCAGGTTTTGCCAAATTCTGGCTTCTAGAAATATCAAAATTGGAACCAACCACTGTGGCCAATCCTCACTCACGCCATCCTAGCACCATTTTTTCTTGTCCTCTTCATCTCAGCAGAAGTTATCAGATTAGAACAAAAGGACAAAGAGTCTAAATTCCCTGTTCAATTTAAAGATCTGTAGTCAAGGTGTAAGATATAGAAATTTGGTCTTTTCCCTTGACTATCCCAAGGTTCCGCAGTCAGGCAGGCATGTGGGTAGAAATCAAGTCTGCTGATGGACAATGTTGTCTTTGGGAACAAATATCCTCTGGTTGATGGTGCTGGAAAGCAGCACAAAACCATGTGAGGGATTTCTGGGGGTACCCTTTTCCATTCAAGAAAATACTGGGCATCACTTAGAAGATTACTGAAACTTCTCAATGTGGTCAGATGAGGATGGTCTGCTTACAATATATAGAACATTGACCATTGTTTACTAATATATCAACCTCATTCATGGAGACAATTCTCTTTACTCATTTACACTGGTCCAGAGCTCTTCTAGTGTGGGGCCCTGGGCATAGAATAATGCCCCTTGCCAGGGCCAAGCAGGACTAGACAGGAGCAACTTAAACTTTGTTAGGAGACTAGATATTGGTGGAACACATCACGCACACCAGCCTAGCCCCATGTCCACCTCTCATCTAGCACTCTGTGCACAAAGAATTGAACTCAGCACAGTGACTGGAATATAGAAGGTGTTAAGAAAAGTATTTATAGAACAAATGGATAAATGCAGACATAGAATCAACAATTTCACTTCCGGATATTTATCCAAAGGAAATAAACAGTAACTGAAGAAGATACTGTTGTTGTTTAGTTGCTACATCATGAAAATGTTTTTTGTACAGTTCTTCTGTGTATTCTTGCCACCTCTTCTTAATATCTTCTGCTTCTGTTAGGTCAGTACCATTTCTGTCCTTTATCGAGCCCATCATTGCATGAAATGTTCCCTTGGTATCTCTCATTTTCTTGAAGAGATCTCTAGTCTTTCCCATTCTGTTGGTTTCCTCTATTTCTTTGCATTGATCGCTGAGGAAAGCTTTCTTATCTCTCCTTTCTATTCTTTGGAACTCTGCATTTAGATGCTTATATCTTTCCTTTTCTCCTTTGCTTTTTGCTTCTCTTCTTTTCACAGGTATTTGTAAGGCCTCCCCAGACAGCCATTTTGCTTTTTTTGCATTTCTTTTCCATGGGGATGGTCTTGGTCTCTGTCTCCCATATAATGTCATGAACCTCCATCCATAGTTCATCAGGCATTCTCTCTATCAGATCTAGTCCCTTAAATCTTTCTCACTTCCACTGTATAATCATATGGGGTTTGATTTAGGTCATATCTGAATGGTCTAGTGGCTTTCCCTACTGTCTTCAATTTCAGTCTAAATTTGTCAACAAGGAGTGCATAATCTGAGCCACAGTCAGCTCCTGGTCTTGTTTTTGCTGACTGTATAGAGCTTCTCCATCTTTGGCTGCAAAGAATATAATCAATCTGATTTCGGTGTTGACCATCTGGTGATGTCCATGTGTAGAGTCTTCTCTTGTGTTGTTGAAAGAGGGTCTTTGCTATGACCAGTGCGTTCTCTTGGCAAAACTCTATTAGCCTTTGCCCTGCTTCATTTTGTGCTCCAAGGCCAAATTTGCCTGTTACTCCAGGTGTTTCTTGACTTCCTACTTTTGCATTCCAGTCCCCTATAATGAAAAGGACATCTTTTTTGGGTTTTAGTTCTAAAAGGTCTTGTAGGTCTTCATAGAACCGTTCAACTTCGGCTTCTTCAGCGTTACTGGTTGGGACATAGGCCTGGATTACTATAATATTGAATGGTTTGCCTTGGAAACGAACAGAGATCATTCTGTTGTTTTTGAGATTACATGCAAGTACTGCATTTCGGACTCTTTTGTTGACCATGATGGCTACTCCATTTCTTCTAAGGGATTCCTGCCCACAGTAGTAGATATCATGGTCATCTGAGTTAAATTCACCCATTCCAGTCCATTTTAGTTCACTGATGCCTAGAATGTCTATGTTCACTCTTGCCATCTCCTGTTTGACTACTTTCAATTTGCCTTGATTCATGGACCTAACGTTCCAGGTTCCTATGCAATATTGCTCTTTACAGCATTGGACCTTGCTTTTATCACCAGTCACATCCACAACTGGGTATTGTTTTTGCTTTGGCTCCATCCCTTCATTCTTTCTGGATTTATTTCTCCACTGATCTCCAGTAGCATACTGGGCACCTAATGACCTGGGGAGTTCCTCATTCAGTATCCTATCATTTTGCCTTTTCATACTGTTCATGGGGTTCTCAAAGCAAGTAACTGAAGTGGTTTGCCATTCTCTTATCCAGTGGACCACATTCTGTCAGACCTCTCCACCATGACCCGCCTGTCTTGGTTGGCCCCACACCGCATGGCTTAGTTTCACGATGGTGTGATCACTTACTTAGAGCCAGATATCTTGGAATGTGAAGTCAAGTGGGCCTTAGAAAGCATCACTAAGAACAAAGCTAGTGGAAATGATGGAATTCCAGTTGAGCCATTTCAAATCCTGAAAGATGATGGTGTGAAAGTGCTGCACTCAATATGCCAGCAAATTTGGAAAACTCAGCAGTGGCCACAGGACTGGAAAAGGTCAGTTTTCATTCCAATCCCAAAGAAAGGCAATGCCAAAGAATGCTCAAACTACCACACAATCACATTTATCTCACACGCTAGTAAAGTCATGCTCAAAATTCTCCAAGCCAGGCTTCAGAAATACGTGTACCATGAACTTTCAGATGTTCAAGCTGGTTTTAGAAGAGGCAGAGGAACCAGAGATCAATTGCCAACATCCACTGGATCATGGAAAAGCCAAGAGAGTTCCAGAAAAACATCTATTTCTACTTCATTGACTATGCCTAAGCCTTTGACTGTGTGGATCACAATAAACTGTGGAAAATTGAAAGAGATGGGAATACCAGACCACCTGACCTGCCTCTTGAGAAACCTATATGCAGGTCAGGAAGCAACAGTTAGAACTGGACATGGAACAACAGACTGGTTCCAAATAGGAAAAGGAGTACGTCAAGGTTGTATATTGCCACCCTGCTTATTTAACTTATATGCAGAGTACATCATGAGGAACACTGAGATGGAAGAAGCACAAGCTGGAATCAAGACTGTCAGGAGAAATATCGATAACCTCAGATATGCAGATGACACCACCCTTATGGCAGAAAGTGAAGAGGAACTCAAAAGCCTCTTGATGAAAGTGAAAGAGGAAAGTGAAAAAGTTGGCTTAAAGCTCAACATTCAGAAAACTAAGACCATGGCATCTGGTCCCATCACTTCATGGGAAATAGATGGAAAACAGTGGAAACAGTGTCAGACTTTATTTTTCTGGGCTCCAAAATCACTGCAGATGCTGATTGCAGCCATGAAATTAAAAGACGCTTACTCCTTGAAAGGAAAGTATGACCAACCTTGATAGAATATTAAAAAGCAGAGACATTACTTTGGTAACCAAGGTCTATCTAGTCAAGGCTTTGATTTTTCCAGTGATCATGTATGGATGTGAGAGTTGGATTGTGAAGAAAGCTGATCGCCGAAGAATTGATGCTTTTGAACTGTGGTGTTGGAGAAGACTCTTGAGAGTCCCTTGGACTGCAAGGAGTCCCACCAGTCCATTCTAAAGGAGATCAGTCCTGTGCATTCATTGGAACGACTGATGCTAAAGCTGAAACTGCAATACTTTGGCCACCTCATGCGAAGAGTTGACTCATTGGAGAGGACTCTGATGATGGGAGGGATTGGGGGCAGGAGGAGAAGGGGACGGCATCACGGAGTCGACGGACATGAGTTTGAGTGAACTCTGGGAGTTGGTGATGGACAGGGAGGCCTGGCATGCTGTGATTCATGGGGTCACGAAGAGTTGGACACGACTGAGTGACTGAACTGAACTTAACTGAGTTTCTACATCATGTCTGACTCCACAACCCTATGAACTATAGCCTGCCAGGCTCCTCTGTTCATGGGATTTCCCAGGTAAAATACTGCAGTGGGTTGCCATGTCCTTCTCCAGTGAATCTTCCTGACCCAGGGATCAAATCTGCATCTTCTGCTTGGAAGGCAGATTCTTTACCACTAAGCTACCTGGGAAGCCCCAAGAAGACACATGCACTCCTATGTTTATTGTAGCATTATTTGCAATAGAGGCAACTTACATGTCCACTGGTGGGTGGATAAGAAAGTGATGCATATTTGAGTCTTAGTTACTCAGTCATGTCTGACTCTTTGTGATCCCATGGACTGTACCCTGCTAAGCTTTTCTCTCCATGGAATTATGCAGGCAAGAACGATGCAGTGGATATCCATTGCTTTCTCCAGGGAATCTTCCTGATCCAGGGATCTAACCCAGGTCTCCTGCATTGCAGACAGATTCTTTTCTATTTGAGCCACCCATGAGGCCCAATATATAGTGGAATATTATTCAGCCATAAAGAAGGAAAACCTGCCATTTGCAATAATGTTAATGGATCTTGAGGCATTTATGCTCAGTGAAACTTGAGATATGAAGAGAAAGACAAATCCTGTATGATTGCACTTATATGGGGAATTTAAAAAGCAAATAAAAAACTAAGCTCATAGTTAAAGAGAACAGATTGATAGTTATCAGAGGCAGAAGATGGTGGAGGCTGGGGATTGAAATAGGTGAAGGTGGTCAAAATGCACAAAGTTCCAGTCATAAAATAAGCCATGAGGATATAAAATGAACAGCATACTGACTATGGTTAATAATACTGTGTTGTATACCTATTGCTAACAAAGTAGATCTTAAAAGTTCTCATGAGACAAAATTTAACTATGCATGGTGATGGATGTATAACTAGACTGATTGTGATTATTTCACAATATATAAAAATACCACAGTGCTGTACCCTGAAACTAACATTTGTTTCTGTTGTATAGTTGCTAAGTCGTGCCCAGCTCTTTGCAACCCCATGGACTATAGCTTGCTCTGCTCCTCTGTCTATAGGATTTTCTAGGTAAGAATATTGGAGTGGGTTGCCATTTCCTTCTCCTGGGTATCTCCCTGACCCAGAGATCAAGTCTATGTCTTTTGCATTGGTAGGATGATCCTTTACCACTGAGCCACTTGGGAAGCCCCAAAACTAATATAGTAATGTTATATGTCAATTATACATTAACAAACAACGTTATAGGGTAGTAATAATTAATGTCCTCTTAACAAATGAGGAAGTTAAAGCCTAGAGAAGATATGAATTGCTTTGAGTGGCTACTTACAGAATAGACTTCCCTATGCTATACAGTAAGTTGTTGTTAGTTATCTATTTTATATACAGTAGTGTGTATATGTCAGTTCCAATCTCCTAATTTATCTCTCACTGCCTTCTCCCTTGGTAACCATAAGATTATTTTCTACATCTGTAACTCTATTTTTTTTTTGTAAAGAATCTAAAAAGAGTTGATACATGTATATGTATAATCGATTCACTTTGCTCTACAGAGGAAAGTAACACAACATTGTAAATCAACTATACTTCAAAAATATTTAAAAAATAGAATGGCTGGTTAGACTAAAAAAAAATATCTCAATGGCCATCATAAAAAATTCCTGTAAACAACAGATGCTGGAGATGTTGTGGAGAAAAGGGAACTCTCTTACGCTGTTGGTGGGAATGTAAATTCTCACAGCCACTGTGGAGAACAGTACCTCAAAAATAAAAATAGAATTACTGTGTGACCCAGCAACCCCACTACTGGCCATATATCCGGAGAAAACCATAATCCCCAACTCAATACCCACATTTCTATACTCTGCTAACTTGACAAGTTGATGTTGGTTAAGTCACTCTAGTACTATTATTTTTACTTAAAATTTTCTCAGTGCTGAAGTATGACAGGATTAACTTTTTCATGTTTAGGTTGAACCTCAGAATTTTAGACCAGAATTCTGAAAACCAGATGGAGAAATCTACTTTGTGAAAAGGGAGACAGGGTTTCAGTAGGATTTTTATTCTTTCTACCCAAAGCATGTATGAGTTGTTAGAAGATACATGGGGTGTGGGAAGCAGGCTGGACTGTGTACCTTGGGTTATTAGGAAAAGACAGTGTTGGGTATGGTGGTTGGTGCTTCCATTCTTCTAACCCTGTGAAGAAAAGTTTTAGGAGAAATGGTCTAGCTTTAGGGTTTGATGTTCACTCAACAAACAAGCCTCATCAATCCAATTTTAAGTCGCTTCATGTCTATCGTGAATCGAGGCTCACATTACTGGATCAATGGATATACTTGAGTTCATTTACCATGTATTTATGTTCCTAAAAAGACTGACATCTGCATTTTTCTGGAGAGGAGAAGAGCTATCTTAAATTGCTTCCAATTCAGGGATTGAGACCTCTCCCTCTATAGCCCCTTCCAACCTGTTGTTTCCTTTTTGGTGTGTATACACATACACATGTGCTTCCCTGGTGATTCCATGATAAAGACTCTGCCTTGAATTTAGGAGACCACTTGCAATGCAGGAGATGTGAGTTTGATCCCTGGATGGGGAATATGCCCTGGAGAAGGAAATGGCAACCCACTCCAGTATTCTTGCCTGGGAAATCCCACGGACAGAAGAGTCTGGCAGGTGATAGTGCATGGAGTCGCAAGAGTCAGACATGGCTTATGGACTAAACCACCACCACCACACGTACAGACACACACGGCTCTCTATGATCTAGTTCCAGAACCTTCACATATCCTTTTTTCTTACCTGTGTATAGAGTTGCACATTTCTTCTTTAGAGAAGAAATGCTATGGGTGATTTTGATTATAGGAAAATAAGCCCCAGGACAATGATCCAGAAAGTAGAGTTATAAGTGATCGGGCTGGAGAGGGGTGGCGGCAACTGCTCTCATTAATAAACTAAGAAGAATTTGGAGGTAGTCAGATGAGGAAGGAGAAGAAAAACGAAAAGGAAAAGGGGCTAATAAGTGACAAGAAATTAATGCTAAAGAGATGAGGAAAGCCAAATTTTAGAGGCCTGAGGATGAAATATAGCCATTGAGCAATTCTTAGTGTTGGGTAGGGCTCACACAGACTGAAAGCAGATATCTTCTCCCAGTTTCAGATGAGAGAACACACCAGACATTTGCTTCTCTCTTAAAATTTATCCCACTGAGATTGTATATAAAATTCCCCAAAAGGAACACACCCACTACAACCAAGGAAAACAGAACAAAGTATTTCAATACATTTCTGAAAAGAGAAAAGTTTAGAGAATTTTGGTGAATACAGCAAATGGAGATGCTGCTGCTTAGAATGTAGTACTCTGGGCTACAAACAAAGTGTGTAGCTAGATTGGTCAGGTGGTCACCAATCACAGTTTGGCTTTCTAGCATATTGGAAGGTTTTGTTTCTCTCTCATTGGTTAAATTTGGGTCATTGACTGGGTTCATAAAAAAAATGTGGGCAGAATTAATGTTTGCTGCTTTGCAGCCTGACCCTGAAGTGCCATGAGCAATCCTCCATGGACTCTTGCTTTCCCACTGCCTGAGTAGAGAAATTTCTCCAGAGGATTCCAGGGGATTCTAATTGTACAAAAGCAAAGTAAACCCATATGCGTTACCCAGGCCTTCCAGTTTAAACATCAATAAGAAACTAAGGACCAAAAGATAAGAATAAGCGACATGAAAAAGGCCATTCAGAATGAGTAATGTACTAATTAACATTAAAATAAATGTAAAGAAGATTATACTTAGTCATATTGACTTAACAAATATTTAATGAACACCTGCTATGTGCCAGGCTTTTCCAGATGGTGAGACTGTTGACAAAAGACAAGGGGGCTTGTCCTCATGGAGTCTAATTTTCAATAGGCCTTTTAAGAAGACACATAAAATTAAATGTAATTTTTCATAGAAGTAAATTTTTTGTAAAAAAAAAAAAAAAATAGGCAATGATTCAGAAATCATCGAAAGAGGGCTACTTGTGATCAGAGAAATTGTTGTTGATTAGGTGATTATTAATTTGAAATTTTAATGCTAAGAAGGAGCCATTCATGCAAAAATCCTGGAACGTGGTATGTGCATGAGAGATCATGGAGCAAGGAAGAATTTGGTATGTTCAAAAAGAAAGGGTCACTTTGGTTGGAGCACAATAGAACAGCGTGTATTGGAAAAACTTCATTTTGGAATATTCCCCAAAACCTCTTAACATATCTTGTTTTATTCAGTTCATTTCAGTTCAGTCGCGCAGTCGTGTCTGACTCCCTGCAACCCCATGAATCACAGCACACCAGGCCTCCCTGTCCATCACCAACTCCCGGAGTTCACTCAGATTCATGTCCATTGAGTCGGTGATACCATCCAGCCATCTCATTCTCTGTCGTCCCCTTCTCCTCCTGCCCCCAATCCCTCCCATCATCAGTCCTCTCCAATGAGTCAACTCTTCGCATGAGGTGGCCAAAGTATTGGAGTTTCAGATTTAGCATCAGTCATTCCAATGAACGCACAGGACTGATCTCATTTAGAATGGACTGGTTGGATCTCCTTGCAGTCCAAGGGACTCTCAAGAGTCTTCTCCAACACCACAGTTCAAAAGCATCAATTCTTTGGCGCTCAACTTTCTTCACAGTCCAACATTCACATCCATACATGACCACTAGGAAAACCATAGCCCTGACTAGATGGACCTTTCTTGGCAAAGTAATGTCTCTGCTTTTTAATATGCTATCTAGGTTGGTCATAACTTTCCTTCCAAGGAGTAAGTGTCTTTTAATTTCATGGCTGCAATCACCATCTGCAGTGATTTTGGAGCCCCCCAAAATAAAGTCTAACACTGTTTCCACTGTTTCCCCATCTATTTCCCATGAAGTGATGGGACCGGATGCCATGATCTTAGTTTTCTGAATGTGGAGCTTTAAGCCAACCTTTTCACTCTCCTCTTTCACTTTCATCAAGAGGCTTTTGAGTTCCTCTTCACTTTCTGCCATAAGGGTGGTGTCATCTGCATATCTGAGGTTATTGATATTTCTCCCAGCAATCTTGATTCCAGCTTGTGCTTCTTCCAGCCCAGCATTCCTCATGATGTACTCTGCATATAAGTTAAATAAGCAGGGTAACAATATACAGCCTTGATATACTCCTTTTCCTTTTTGGAACCAGTCTATTGTTTCATGTCCATTTTAACTGTTGCTTCCTGACCTACATACAGGTTTCTCGAGAGGCAAATCAGGTGGTCTGGTATTCCCATCTCTTTCAGAATTTTCCACAGTTTATTGTGATCCACACAGTCAAAGATTTTGGCATAGTCAATGAAGCAGAAATAGATGTTTTTCTGGAACTCTCTTGCTTTTTTGATGATCCAGTGGATGTTGGCAATTTGATCTCTGGTTCCTTTTCCAATTTGATCTCTAGAGCCTTTTCTAGAGCACATGAAATAAAATCAGGAATTGGTTCTTGATTTACTCTCAGAAAATTTTGGTTCCAGGACTGGTGAAGAGTCCTCAATAAAATATCTTGTTTAACTTACCCAATTTGCAGATGAAGAAACACAGATCCAGAAAAGGGTGAGGATTTATGTATGGTCATGCAGCCTGTTAGAAGTAGAATGAGGTAGAACCACTTGAAGCTATAAAAGTCTCTAGCAAAAATCCTTCAGCTCTGTTTCCTAAACCAGGATAATTATGATTTGCAGAACTAGATAAAAAGCCAGGTATATCCATCACACTTGGTTGTTGTTGTTCAGTTGCTAACTCGTGTCTGACTCTGAGACTTCACAGACTCAGCATTTCAGGCCCCTCTGTCCTTCACTATCTCCTGGAGTTTGCTCAGATTCATGTCTATTGAGTTGATGATGCTCCCTAACCATCTCAACCTCTGCTTCCCCCTTTTCCTTTTGCCTTCAGTCTTTCCCAGCATCAGGGTCTTTTCCAATGGGTCCGCTCTTCTCATTGGTGGCCATAGTATTTGAGTTCAACATCAGTCCTTCCAATGAATATTCAGGATGGATTTCCTTTAGGATTGTCTGGATTGAACTCCTTACAGTGCAAGGAACTCTGAAGAGTCTTCTCCAGCACCTCCCACTCTAGGACATGCCAACTTAGAAGATTTGGTATGGTGTCCAGGAATCTGTATTTTAAAATGAGATTCAGGTAATTCTTAAGAACTATAAAGACACAGTGGAGACAGCCATGAGCTTGCACTCAGAAACTAGTGCAATCTAGGTTTCAACTCAGAAACCTAGATTCTCACTCCTAGTCCCCTATTGGCTAAGAGTGTGGTAACATCTCTAAGCCTCTGCTTCTTCATCTTAGTAATGGGGAGAGTGCTAGCCTAGCCTATCTTCTGGCATTTATGGAAGAACCATTGCCCCCAGTTCTCCTGATTTTGATAAAGAGAGAGGTTAGTAAATAATAGCTATAATCATGATGAATGTTTATGTACAGGATATAAAGTGCTTTCACTTTGATCCTCCTTGTCTTTCCTATTCTGGGATGAACAAAGCTGACTCAGTTCCTGATTCATCTCTCTCTATTCCCTATTCTCTTTCTACCCTTTTTTTTATTGTCTCTCTTCATAAGACTTTATCAGCTATTTATTTTTAAATGAAATGCATTCAGAAATACTCATTTGTCAATGGAGATGCTAGTTGAGGTACTGTTCAGGCACAGAGATGGAATACATGGGCAGTTGTTATTTCACACTATGCTAAAAGAAGAGTCAAAATCTCAGGTTTACAATATGATTCTTTAAAATACTTTGTTCTCCTTAAGGGGAAATTATTTTAGAAGATGCTGCCTCCCTTCTTCCCTACCCATTTTCAAGTTTCCCTCCAGGATATATGAAATACTGTTTAAGAGCTAAACTTTTCCCTGTTGCACCATAGATTCCAGCAAAACTCCTGGCTGGTAAGAGTGGTGCAGAGTAAAATCAGCACAAATGATGCTGACCAATCCGTTCTGCTATCTAAACAAAGTGAAAAGTGAAAAGGGCAAAAAAGTTAACCTGGCTTTAGACTGTGTAGTCATCTTAGTCTAATACAAAACATGACAACTATTTCATTACCTATGTCACCTGTAAACAGATAAGAGCAGTTGTTTCAGAGCTGCTTGGAAAGGAAACTAGAGGCTGATATGGGCTTTTCCCTAAACAGAATCTTGACTGATGAGAAATACTTATCATGAACCTGGGAGGAAGGTGAGGTTGTGATGGGCCAGCAATTTGCTCTTTCTGGAGTAGGAAGAGGGCTGTGCTACTTAAGAAAAACCACATGGGTTAGAAGTCAGAGGATTTGACTCTTTTTAAAATTGACATACATTATTAGTTTCAGGAGTATAAATGATGGTTTGATATTTGTTCAATACAGTTCAGTCACTCAGTCATGTCCGACTCTTTGCGACCCCATGAACCGCAGCACGCCAGGCCTCCCAGTCCATTACCAACTCCCAGAGTCCATCCAAACCCATGTCCATTGTGTCGGTGATGCCATCCAACCATCTCATCCTCTATCATCCCCTTCTCCTCGTGGCCTCAATCTTTCCCAGCATCAGGGTCTTTTCAAATGAGTCAGCTGTTTGTATGAGGTGGCCAAAGTATTGTAGTCTCAGCTTCAATATCAGTCCTTCCAATGAACACCCAGGACTGACGTCCTTTAGGATGGACTGGTTGGATCTCCTTGCAGTCCAAGGGACTCTCAAGAGTCTTCTCCAACAACACAGTTCCAAAGCATCAATTCTTCGACGATCAGCTTTCTTCACAGTCCAACTCTCACATCCGTATATGACCACTGGAAAAACCATAGCCTTGACTAGATGGACCTTGGTTGGCAAAGTAATGTCTCTACTTTTTGATATACTGTCTAGGTTGGTCATAACTTTCCTTCCAAGGAATAAGCGTCTTTTAATTTCATGGCTTCAGTCAGCATCAGCAGTGATTTTGGAGCCCAGAAAAATAAAGTCAGCCACTGTTTCCCCATCTATTTGCATGAAGTAATGGGACTGGATGCCATTATCTTAGTTTTCTGAATGTTGAGCTTTAAGCCAAATTTTTCACTCTCCTCTTTCACATTCATCAAAAGACTCTTTAGTTCTTCACTTTCTGCCATAAGGGTGGTGTCATCTGCATATCTGAGGTATTGATATTTCTCCTGGCAATCTTGATTACAGCTTGTGCATCCTCCAGCCCAGCATTTCTCATGATGTACTCTGCATATAAGTTAAATAAGCAGGGTGACAATATACAGCCTTGACATACTCTTTTTCCTATTTGGAACCAGTCTGTTCCATGTACAGTTCTAACTGTTTCTTCCTGACCTCCATACCAGTTTTTCAAGAGGCAGGTCAGGTGCTCTAAATAATGCAAAATAATCACCGTAGTAAATCTAACATCCATTGTACATAGTTAAAAACTTTTTTGTGTATGTTGAGGACTTTTATGATGTATTCTTATAACAACTTGAAACATGCAATACAGTATTGTTAGCTATAGTAACCATGCTACATATTTCATTCCCATGACTTTTATTATGGAGCATTTGTATCTTTTGATCCCCTTCATCCATTTTGCCCATCCTGCCCCCTACCACTGCCTCTGGCAATTATCAATCTTCTCTCTGTATCCACGAGCTTCTTGTTTATCTTAAAATAATTTCCACCTCTAAGTAATCAGGAGCTTCCCTGATAGCTCAGTTGGTAAAGAATCTGCCTGCAATGCAGGAGACCCCAGTTTGATTCCTGGATCAGGAAGATCCCCTGGAGAAGGGATAGGCCACCCACTCCAGTATTCTTGGGCTTCCCTTGTGACTCAGCTGGTAAAGTATCAGTCTGCAATACGGGGGACCTGGGTTGACCCCTGGGTTGGGAAGATCCCCTGGAGAAGGGAAAGGCTACCCATTCCAGTATTCTGGCCTGGAGAATTCTATGGATCTTATGGTCCTTGGGTTCACAAAGAGTTGGACATGACTGACTTTCACTTTCATAAGTGATCATACAGTATTTCTCTTTCTCTGACTACTTCACTTAGAATAATGACCTCAAGGTCTACCCAGTTGTTGCGAATGGCAAGATTTTATGGCCAGATAGCATTGCATTGTGTGTATATATCACAATTTTTTTACCCATTCATCCATCAGTAGACACTTAGGTTGATTCCATGTCTAAGTTTTTGTAAATAATGCTTCAGTGAATGTGGGGGAGCATGTTTCCAGTTAGTATTTTTGCTTTCTTTGGATAAATGCTCAGAAGTAGATTGGCAGTTCATATGGTAGCTCTATTTTCAACCTTTTGAAACTCCATACTATATTTTTATAGTAACTGCACTACTTTACATTCCTGCTAATGGTGTATAATAACTCCCTTTTATCCACATACTTGCCAGCACTTATTTCTAGTATTTTTGATAGTAGCCATTCTAACAAGTGTGAGATAATATCTCATTGTGGTCTTGATTTGCTTTTCATGCAAATCAAGTGCTGAGCATCTTTTCATGTGTCTTTTGGCCATATGTATGTCTTCTTTGGAAAATGTTTATTCAGGTCTTCTGCCCATTAGTAGTTGAGTTGTTTATTTTTGCTATTGAGTTATATGAGTAATTTATATGCTTTGTATATTAATCTTTTATCAAATATATGACTTGTAAATATTTTCTCTCATTCATTGGGGAGAAAATGTCCCATTCATTTCCCTGTTGATTTCCTTTGTTGCACAGAAGTTTTTTAGTTTGATGAGGTCCACTTGTTTTTGCTTTGTTACCTTTGCTTTTGGAGCCAGATCCAAAAAATATTTTCAAGACTGATGTCAAAGAGATTGACACCTAGGACTTCTATGGTTTCAGACCTCAAGTTCACGTCTTTAACCCATTTTGAGTTAATTTTTTATATGTGGTGTAAGATATTAGCCTTGTATTATTCCATATGGTTCTCCAATTTTCCCAATACCATTTATTGAAGAAATTGTCATTTCTCCACTATATATTCTTGTTGCTTTGTCATACATTAATTGCCCATTTATGCATGGGTTTATTTATGACCCCTTTATTCTATTTCACTGATCTCTGTTTTTATGCCCACACCATATTGTTTTGATTACTATATTTTGTAATAGAGTGAAATCAGGGTGCCTGATACTTTCAGTTTTATTATTATTTCTCAGTATTACCTGACTCTTCAGGATCTTTTGTGGTTCCATACAATTTTAGTACTATTCTGTTTCCATGAGCAATTCCTTTGGAGTTTTAATAGGGATTGCATTGAACCTATAGATTGGTTTAGATAGTACAGACATGATAACAATATTCTAACAGTATTAACTCTTACAACCCATAATGGTGGAATATCTTTTCCCTTATTTGTGTCTTCAATTTCTTTCATCAGTGTCTTAAAGTTTTTAGTGTACAGGTCTTTTCACCACTTTGGTTTAAATTATTTCTAGGTATTTTTATGCAATTGTAAGTAAAATTGTTTTCTTAATTTCTCTTTCTGATAGTTCATTATTAGTGTATAGAAATGCAATAAATTTTTGTATATTAATTTTGTATCCTGAAACTTATTCTAACAGTATTATGGAGTATTTATGTTTTTCTATATGTAATATCATGTCATTTGTAAATAGTGACAGCTTTACTACTTCCTTTCCAATTTGGACAATTTTTATTTCCTCATCTTTTTTGATTGCTGTGGCTAAGACTTCTACTACATTGCTGAATAAAAGTTGTGAGTGTGAGCATCCTTATTTTGTTTCTGATCTTAGAGGAAAACACTCAGCTTTTTAGTGTTGATGATGTTAGCTATGATCATGTCATATATGGCCTTTATTATGTTGAGGTATATTCCTTCTACCCACTTTTCTGAGAGTTTTTCTCATAAGTGGATATTGATTCTTGGCATGAACAATTAGTAACTTTGTGATCTAAGCTAGACAAAAACTCCATCTCGTCACTCCTTAAAGAGAGCTATCTAGTGCTGTTTCCTTGGGTGGATGAATGAAGAGTGGGTGTTATAAAATCATTGCAAGTATAATAGGATTGGCATGTCACTTACATTTTACTTTACATTTTTTGATTTCTGGTTAAATCGAGTTTTTTTCTTTAAATGTTGTTTCCAAAGAAGACATAAAGATGGCTAACAAACACATGAAAAAATGCTCAACATCCCTCATAATCAGAGATGCAAATCAAAACCACAATGAGATACCATTTCACACCAGTCAGAATGGCTGCTATCCAAAAGTCTACATGCAATAAATGCTGGAGAGGATGTGGAGAGAAAGGAACCCTCTTACACTGTTGGTGGGAATGCAAACTAGTACAGCCACTATGGAGAACAGTGTGGAGATTCCTCAAAAAACTGGAAATAGAACTGCCATATGATCCAGCAATCACACTCCTGGGCATACACACCGAGGAAACCAGAATTGAAAGAGACACATATACTCCAATGTTCATTGCAGCACTGTTTATAATAGCCAGGACATGGAAGCAACCTAGATGTCCATCTGCAGACGAATGGATAAGAAAGCTTTGGTACATATACACAATGGAGTATTATTCAGCCATTAAAAAGAATACATTTGAATCAGTTCTAATGAGGTAGATGAAACTGGAGCCTATTATACAGAGTGAAGTAAGCCAGAAAGAAAAACACCAATACAGTATACTAACGCATATATATGGAATTTAGAAAGATGCAAATGATCACCCTGTATACAAGACAGCAAAAGAGACACAGATGTATAGAACAGTCTTTGGGACTCTGTGGGAGAGGGTGAGGGTGGGATGATTTGGGAGAATGGCATTGAAACACGTATGTTGTCATATGTGAAACGAATCACTAGTTCAGGGTCGATGCATGTTATAGGATACTCGGGGCTGGCGTGCAGGGATGACCCAGAGGGAGGATAAAGGGAGGAGGGAGGAGGGAGGGGGGTTCTGGGGGGGAAACTTATGAAAACCCGGGGCGAATTCATGTCAATATATGGCAAAACCAACCAATATAATATTGTAAAATAATTTGCCTCCAATAAAAAATAAATTAATTACTTAAAAAAGAAAATAAATGTTGTTTCCTAATTGACTTCTGATTCCTGGTTCTTCACCCACTTTAGGACATAGAACTTAGATAAAATCTGAAGCATGCTCTGACTTTCCCTCTGTGCCACAATTTCTGACCTTGTTAATTGGGGTCCAGACTTCTTCAACTAACATTGTTTAAATTGCCTCCTTTAGTAGCTCATGGATTTTTTTGTTTCCTCTAACCAAAACTTACATCAGATGCCTTTCTTAAATAATGTATTCTACCTTTTCATTTCCACATAAGAAAGCAAATACAAATATAATTGTCTTTATAATCCTCAATCAACTGTAGCTTATTTTGGAAACTTAATTCCTATTTTAACATCATTATAATACTTCATCTTTGAAATGCCTCTCATATTATGCTCTTCTATACTGCAATGCAGGACATGATTCTCAACTGAGCGTCTGTGGTTACTGCTGGCAATTGCACTACTTATGTTCAAGTTATACCCTCTGGCAATTCTGTCTCTTGGACATTGTAAATTATCTTAAATTTTACATTTAAGCCATCAATACAAAAAGCTATTATCAATGACAAAAAAGAAAGGATCTCTGAAATCACTTGTTGATATCCCTTACTTCTGAGTTTACAAATTTCAATTCTACCCACCAGCCCTATGATTATAGCCATAAAAACCATTTAGCTTTCTTGCTTCTCAGCTTTTCAAAACCACAGGATGCTCTAAAAAGGAGTAAAAAATCACAACTCCCCAACCATCAGGCTGTCACTGCTTTACCTAAAGACCCAAATGACTGTCATCTCATTTTGCATTTATATACACCCATCTATCCTTCATTTAATGTGATAAAAATCAATACCTATCCTAGGGCCCAGGATAGAGAGAATAATTGTTACAACAATTTCCTTGTGTAAAAGCTCCTACAGAAATTGACATTAAAAATACACCCAGTGTGTGACTGCTATTCTCTTGGGACTGTAACTCACTCTCAAGTCAATTAGTATGAGGTCAGGAGGAAAAGGGGTCATCCTAAATCATTTGGCTACAGGCTTTAACGTGTATAAAGAACACTAAATCCACTCAGAACAAGGTGGTATTTCCGACGGGCAGGAAAGTGAGAGTTAACACCCACTTAGTTCCACCCAACTAGAGGACGCTGAATATTATGGCATCCTTTATTGCTTTTTTGCTCTTCTTTCGATTTGTATCCTTGCTCATTTATTATACATTATTCCTGTGCTTGATCATAATGTCACTGGGGGTCCTCTATAGCTAGCATAGCATATCATTGTGGACTCTGTCTGCTTTCCAGAGTTCCTTAGCACCCGGCAGAGTCTTCCCAGATGCAATTCTTCCTTTTAAGTTGGGCTCCCATGTGTGTAGCATTAATTTCTTTGGCTGCATGTAATTCATTCAGGAACTTACACCAGCTGAGAACCACATATGGGAGTCCAGATTTACAGAACTTTCTGATTTTGTGCTTTGCCAGCCCAGAGGAAATAATTTTCTGTTTGAATTTTGAGTATTTGCCCTATTAGTGTAGTCCACTAGTAATGAAAAATTTAGAAACCATATTCAACAAGAGGCCCATCCAACAGCAAACTGATCCAGTTAGCTATCTTCCACAGCCTCTCTACTGCCCCTTCTTTCTTGCTTCAAGAGTCACTTGAATGCTCTTTGTACACTCTCTTTGAGACCTCAGCTGCTGTTTATGCACCCTACTGCCGTGGGTACAGCTCAAAGCTGACATCTTTATTTCCCAGGTAAGTTTTCCTGTCTCACAGTTTCCCCAATTATTCCTTTTAACACAGTAGTGACTGGATATTTTTCTTTTTGCAGAAACTAGCACCTGTGGTCGGCAATTGTGAATATTGAAATGCTTCAGTCAATAACATTTGGGTACACCTCTGATCAATAAGTTGTTAACTGTGTGACCTAGGCAAATTATTTTTTCTATGTGAGCTTCATATTTTTTTTTCTAACTGTAATACACAAAGATTGAATTAAATGAGGACTCTGACATCTCAAATAGAATCCAAGACCACACTGTAACCTTACAGAACACACTGTCTCCCAAGAGTTTCAAATGGCAGAGAATGGCACCCAGCATTTAGAACAGAGGTGGAGTTGGGCATCCCTAGCATTGGGTTACTTCCTTTTCTTCCCTGACTTTCCAACATTCTGTCTTCTTCTCTGTTCAGAACCTTTACATTCTTTTCTCTACCACAATTTATTGCCAGGAGAGGAAAAAGAAGATGTGACTTGTTTTGAAAGGAGATGGCCAACATAAAGCACATCTGGAACAGAATGCCTTGCCAAGGTTCTCCAAACAGAAAGAGGTTAGTAGCAATTCTGAGCATAAGGTTGACAGCTCCACACACACTTTATTTTTCTGTACTTGAAATCTAAACTTTCTTCCTCCTCTGTATTTTCCACTTAGGCCACCCTGAAAGCTCTGTTTCTTTTGTTTTATCTACTTATGAGCTTTTATCCTCCAAAAATAAGATATGAGATGACAGGACCATCTACAAGATTACAAATTTGTCTTGGAATTAGAATGGGAGCAGCTCCTTATGCTGAAGGTATTTACAGTCAACATTTATCATGAGTGTCAGTATGGTTAAAAAAAACAAAAACAAAAAATGTGGTGCACAAAGCCATGATGTCCCTGGTCTAAAATTAAGAAGCTAATTGACCAAATGTGACCAAGAAGAGCAGCATGGGTAAGGGGTGCAATTAAAGAAATAATAAACTGGAGAGGTGCTTGAGAAGTAGAACATGGCCATCAAATTGCAAAGGGGGTGAAGGGATTAAAAATAAATCAAGAGTTCTGGATCAAGTAAAATGGGGGCAATGTAAATCACAAGTGAGCTTCCAGCTCCACTGCTAAAGCAAGATTCACTTCAATTAAGCAAGGTGAGAACTGTGAGTCAAGGCACGCCCTATTTTGCTTGAGATTCTAATTGAGACCCAGATCCTAATTCCAAAGCCACTTTTACTTGAAAACCCTCATGTAGGTTAAAATAATTCATTAGACTTCAGTTAGTCATTGACCTACAAATGCATTTACAAGGTAATCGTTCCTGGGCCACTTAACTTAATCATTTAGTTGAATCTCTGTGCTTCAGAAGAGTACACCTACTGGGTTATGACTTTTACCATCTTTTACAACAACAACAACAAAAACCAAAATTTTTCCCCTGTGTAATTGACAGACAAAAAGCTGCCCATATTAAAAGTATACAATTGATATATATTGACATATATATACAATTATGAAACTATCACAGTAATCAAGATAGTGAACATACCTATCACCTCCTAAAGTTTCATCATGTCCTTGGTAATCCTTCCTTCCTGTCCTTCTCTGATCCCTAACAAATTTTGATCTGTTTTCTGCTACTACCAATTAATTTACATTTTCTAGATGTTTATATAAATGAAGTTATGTATTATATATGTGTGTGTGTGTGTGTGTGTGTGTATACAGGTGGCTCAGAGGGTAAAGCGTCTGCCTGCAGTGCAGGAGACCAGGAGACCTGGGCTTAATCCCTGGGTCAGGAAGATCCCCTGGAGAAGGAAATGGCAACCCGCTCAAGTACTCTTGCCTGGAAAATCCCATGGACAGAGAAGCCTGGTAGACTACAGTCCATGGGATTGCAAAGAGTCAGAAATGACTGAGCGACTTCACTTCACTTCACTTCATATATATATATATATGCCTGGATTCTTTCAGAGTAATTATTTTGAGATTCATTCATATTTTACATGGATTAATAGCTTTTTATTCATTTTAATTGCTGAGTAGTATTTCATTGTATAGATATATATTGCAATTTGTTTATTAGTTTATAGGCTTTTGAGTTGTCAGTTTGGGGCAATTAAAAATAGAGCTGCTATAAACTTCTGTGTGCAAGTTTTTGTACAGATATTTATTTCCTTTCTTCTTGATAAATATCTAGGAGTAAAATGGCTGAATAATAAGTATGTTTAAATATAATAAATATGTTTAACTTCTAAGAAACTTTCAAACTATTTTCCAAAGTAATTGTACAATTTTTCATTTTCAACAATGTATGAGAGTTCTAGTTTCTCTGTATCCTCACTTACACCTGGCATTCTTGTCTTTCTTATCAACAAAAAACCAAAACCCAAACAAACAAAAAGCTTTAAAGATACTGCCCTTTCACTAATTGAATGCCAACTATGTGACAGTCCCTGGGACTTGTCCATAGGATTTCTTGTGACACCTTATAAAATAAGCAGAATCAGTTCTGCAAACTGGAGAAACAGATTTGTCTGTCAGGATCACAGGAAAAAACAACAGTGGAGCTAGGGACAGGACTTGGGTGCTCAAGAGTCATGTTTCAATAGTGCATTTGATTTTCAGAATAGCTGCATTAAGGGAGAAAATGGCAAAAGCCTTTAAACAGATCATTTTCATCTGAATCCACAGTGACAGCAGACCTATAACATGTAAGTTATTTTAGATGCCTGCATTAATATGTTAATATTATCTGCCTTATGAGGCAGATAAAGACTAGGGCTTTATTTGATTGCTGGCATAGATAGGAAAAGTGAGGATCAGGGAGATTGAAGGACTTGCCCCCAGTGTTACACAGCTAGAAAGATGGGTTGGCACATAAATAATTCAAATGTATATTTCCAGAGCTCTTGTCTGCATTACACATTTGAGATTAGTTTATAATTCAGGTTGACTGTGTTTCCTGGACCATTGGCTTCATTTCCCCTACATTTTCCCAAATGTACAGAATAAAACAGATAATCATTATAGCTACCAGCCAGAATCTACTACAAATAAGCAATTGATATTTAGAACATGCCGTGGATCCAACTGAGGGAAAAAGGAGTTGACACCACACTAGTCTTTCTTCTCAATAGACTTTGCCCAGTTTCATCCTGTCTGGCAGATCCTGATCCTTTAGGTTGAATATAACACGAATTTGCTTTAATTGGATTCCTTGCTACTGGAGTATGAAATAAAACCCAATATTACCAATGGGTTCTAAAGAAAAAATATGCCTTCCTAATATGAAGAAATGCACAAAGAGAAATTACTCTCCCACTTGATGGATATGACCATATCTTTAAGGAACCTATGTAGCAACCAACCTGAAACATTTAGCAGAGAGGTTGTGATTGCACTGAGGATGGTGGAACATAAAATTCCAAAGCCCAATGATCAGCATTGTTGCGTCATTGAATTTACCAAGCTTGAATCTACATCTCAGGAACTGAATATCTGTGTATCCCCCAAATTCATATATTGATGTCCTAACTCTCAAAGTGATGATTTTAGAAAGTGGGACCTTTAATAAGTAATTAATTTTAGATTAGGTCATGAGGGTGGGGCCTTCACCATGGGATTAGTGTCCTTATAAGCACAAAAAGAGTCACTAAAGATCTTTCTCTCTGTCAAGTGAGGATGCAAAGAAGAGAGTCCTTAGCAGAAACTGAATCTTCTGGCACCTTGATGTTGGACTTCTAGCCTCTAGAACTTTGGGTGGTTTAGGCAACAGACATTTGCTTCTCAGTCTGTGATACTTTGTTATGGTAGCCTAAGCTAAGACATGGCCCTAATGTAGACTCCCTATATTATGAGATAAATTTTCCTTGCTGTTTAATTCACTCATGGTTATCCTTTTTGTTCCTTGTGCTAAAGGGTCCTAACTGATTGAGGTTGAAAACTACAGGCCAGGCACCAGACTAAGGACCTTCAAAAAAAGAAAAGATACCATTTAATATGCGAGAAAAGGCCATGGGATAATTATTGGAATACTCACTTTGAAGACTAAGAAACAGAAGCTCAGAGATTAGATGACCTACCCAACTTCAAACAGCAAATAGTGAAGAGTCAGACCGAAGACTGACTCTAGAGTCTATGCATTTTAAATTATAACATGACGACTCATTGGAGAGACTGTGGTATAGATGCAAATGTAATTAAATATATATATATATGTACATAAACCTAATTATGAAGACAGGAACATGGTGGCTATTTTATTAAGGTGACACAGTTCAACTATACTTTTACATGTATAACTTGAGTTTTATCACAGCAATCTTGAAAAAGTCCAGGTAATCATTCGTTTAGTTATATTTTTAAAAACTAAATCTTTAGTGCATGCTACATGTCAGACACAAAACTGAGTTCTGTGAGATATAAAAATTTGGGATCCAAAGAAATTAAAGACATGATTCCTGCAACAATATTTGGGTTGGAGAGTCAGTAAGCAATATGAGAGATGCCTCAGTTAAGGAGTACTATATATAAAAGTTTACTACAAAGTGTTTGCCATTTATATTTACATTGTGTTTTAAAACTGAAAAACTTTATCACACTATTATTTAGAGTACAATGAGCAGTTAATGATAAGTTTTAGTTTCTGTGTATAGGAAGGGAGGATACCTGAATAGATCTACCTTGAGAGCTGGAGGAGGGGGACAAGTGGATGGATCAGCCAGAAGGATGCCTCCAGATGCTGGTCAAAATCCTTTCTGATAGCAACTGTGAGTTTCTCCCCAGGGGATTTCAGCTGCAGTTCCTGGGCTGGATAGATTTGATGCAGCAGACTGTGGTGTCCAGAAATCTGATTGAAACTTTCTGAGAACAGAGATTCACACTGAAATAAACAGAATAGGAACCCAGCATGTGGTAACCTAGTTCTTTTCCATATAGCGGGTTCTTGGTGGAAAATAGCAAAACAAATTTTAAAAGGAAATTCTTGTACCAAACCAACCAATTTGAAACAGTGATGTGTATCAGACCGCAGAAAACTCTCCCCCAATGGAAGTTGTAAAAACCCTCTTCACCTGAGTCACTTAAAAGTAGCCTGGTTAGAATAATTAGAAATTTACTCTAGGGAACAATCCGTTAGTAGTCAAGATTGTACCAGATGAATTGATAGGTGCCTTACAGTCCTCCTTTCTGTAAAATAACTTTCTGGACATTAGGTTTTTGTTATTGCCTTCAATAATTATTTTATTGTGTGTGTGTGTGTGTGTGTGTGCGTGTTTGTTTTGTTCAAGGCACTACCTGAAATACTGGCTAAATATTAATAAAGAACTGGGCTTCCCTATGCCTCAGTCGGTAAAGGATCTGCCCACAATGTGGGACACCTGGCTTCAATCCCTGGGTTGGGAAGATCCCCTGGAAAACGGAACTGCTACCCACTCCAGTATTCTAGCCTGAAGAAAGAATTCCATGGACTGCAATAGTCCATGGGGTCACAAAGAGTCAGACATGACTCAATGACTTTCACTTCACTTCACTTTCTAGAGTGAAAATAGACGTCTTCAGAGCAAGCATGAAACACTGTCCTGATCTCTCTGGTCTGTTATAGATCTCTTATTTGGGATGGGGGAAGAGGCTTTGGCATCTTCATCAGCATCGTTTTAGGAGTTTTAAGGGACTAGAAGTGTCCTCTGTTGGCTCCAGTCACTCACTTTTTTAAAATAAAAGAAGAGTTGCTAACTTTATTAAAAGTCAACTTTGTGTCACTCTAATGGGAACTGTTATGTTATGTACATTTTCATTTAATCTTCTCATGGATCCCATAAGGTAGTTGTTTTTATTCTCATTTTATAGATGAGGAAAATAATGCTTACAGAAATTAGGCAGCTTGCTCAGGATTATTCTACATAGTGGCAAAATAATGTTTATATTTTTCCTACTACTAGTTTATAAACTTGAGGGCAGGGCAAGAGCCACTTCTTATCTTTATGTTCTGTTTTTTTTTTTTTTTTTACATTTTATATTGGAGTATAGGCAATTAATGATGTTATAGTTTCTGATGGTCAGCAAAGGAGCTCAGCCATACATATACATGTCTCCATTCTCCTTCTAAACTCCCCTCCCATTCAGGCTGCCCCATAATATTAAGCAGTGCTTCCTGTGCTATCCAGTAGGAACTTGTTGGTTATCTATTTAAAATATAGCAGCAGTCACCCACTTTTTCACCAGGCCTGGTTCATCTGGTTTATCTATATTCTGCCACAGCTTTTCTCACAGGACGAAGGAAAATAACTTTTGTGAACAGCAGATGCTCTTTTCCACAATATTTAGGTGCTTTGGAATAATCCAAACCACAGTACATTTTAAGTACAAATTTATCCTTCTGTTAAAAGGTAAGATTTAAATCAGGAGCTGGTCCAGGCAAGACTTCGGGGAATCTCCAGAGGAAGCCTGGAGAATTCCTCAACAACAAAGTACCTCTGTAACTCAGTCTAAATAACTAGTGGACTCTAAATTGTGATGATTAGCAGAAAAAGGTGAAAGGTCCTATGGAAACGTTTACCTAAAAGCCACTTTAGTTTTCACTGATTTGACTATTTTACTCATCACATATGATGTCCTCTTTCTGGCCTTCATGTCCTTTCCCCATTTCACTGTTATCTTTATTGGGTTGTCCTTGATCTCTTAAGGTTGATTCCCTGATAGCTCAGTTGGTAAAGAATCCGCCTGCAATGAAGGAAACCCAGGTTCAATTCCTGGGTCAGGAAGATCCACTGGAGGAGGGATAGGCTACCCACTCCAATATTCTTGGGCTTCCCTTATGGCTCAGCTGGTAAAGAATCTGCCTGCAATGTGGGAGACATAGGTTCGATCCCTGGGTTGGGAAGATCCCCTGGAGAAGGGAAAGGCTACCCACTCCAGTATTCTGGCCTGGAGAATTCCATGGACTATATAACCCATGGGGCTGCAAAGAGTCAGACATGACTGAGCAACTTTCACTTTTTTCACTTTCCTTGATCTCTTAGACTGTAAAGATCTTTCAGGGACTATCTTTCTTTCATGTTTGTACTTATTAGGTACAGATTAAGATGCTCTAAGAAAAGATTCCAAATACTATGGCTTATGTCAGAAAGTTTTTTATTCCCTTGCACAACATTAGAGATAAGTGATCCAGTGCTTTGGAGCCTCTGCCTTATAAAACCATAGAGAAATTCAGATTTCCTCTAACGGTGGATTTGTCATTCTCTAGAAAGTTTTCTTCCTCATTACAGTTCAATTTAACCAAGGAGGGGAAGAAAAGCAACGAAAGGATGGCAATCTCTTTTTAGGGAAGAGATGCATAAGTTGCATGTCTCTCAGCTCCCATATTGGGAAAGGGAGCATCTTTACTAGGAGGATATCTAGACTTAAAACCTAGACAATTCTCTCTCTAAATGTAAAGGAGATAAATGGATAATGGGGCAATTATCATCTTTGCCATTCAGACAAAGTAGAAAAGACATTGAAAAGAAACCAGAAGACCTCAGTAACTGACCTGGGTACCGTGGAAAGTTGTTTGGTCCTTTGTTTCTTCATTTGTAAATGAGGGGCTGAACAAGATATTTTTGAGGTCGTTTTCAACCTCCATGTTATATGAATCACTTTCCTCAGGACTTTTGACCTCCATTTTCATAATTCAAAACAGGACAACTGAACTTCAATTTGCTTACCAACAATGAACAGTGCTGCTTTCTCTCCATTTCTAGTTATTTTTTAAAGTGGAAAATGATGTGTTGTTGCTTTTACCTTTAAGTTGTAGTATATTTTTTCCATCATTCCCCTTGATCTCAACCTCCTCTCCTATTTGGAGGAAAACAGGTTGTTCCTAAAAAATGAATCACTTTAGAAGTGTTCTTTGAGGAAAATTTAAAGAAAGGTAATTTTTTTTTCTTTTTTAATAGGAGCCTCTGCACTACAAAACCATGCAGAATGCAGATTTCCACTAACTGTGGATTTGTCATTCTCCAGGAATTTTTCTTCTTCATTACAGTTCAATATAAATAAGGGGAAAAAAAATGAAAGGCAGGCAATTTTTTTTAGGGAGGAGATGCGTAAGTTGCATTGTCTCTCAGCTCCCATACTGGAAAAGGGAAATAATTAGATGCTATCTGTGTGCCTTACTTATTATAGAAGTATTAAATGAAGCCTTGTGAAAAAGGAAAGGAACAAAAAGAAAGGTAGTAAAGATGAGAGTCTCTGGAAAACTCATTCAATGGATGGAAAAAGAATCAGAAATTTGGAAGAGAAAAATAAAACCCTATGAAAAGTCTATTGGGATTGTTTTATTAAATCTAGAGAAATATTTAATTTTCTATATACCACAAACATCATCTTTCAAAAAACCCCTTATAATTAAAGAGCAAACTATTTCTCCTTACTTTTTTTTTCTCCTTACTTTTTAATAACAACTTTATTGAGATATAATTCACATACCATAAAATTCAACCTTTTAAAATATAAAATTCAATGGATTTTAGTATGTAAAACCATCATCACTATTGAATTTTAGAACATTTTCATCATGCTCAAAAGAAATTCTATATCTGTTAGCAGTCACTGCCCACCCACCTCCTTCCCATCTTCAGCCCTTAATCTACTTTCTATGTCTGTGAATTTGCCTACTGTAAACACTTTATATAAATGATACCTGGGTTTAGTTTTGGGCTCTCATTTTTATTTTACTATTCTATATGTCTAAGTACAGTAATACACTATCTTGATTACTGTAGTTTTATAGTAAGTTTTGGAATCCGGAAATGTGAGTCCTCTTTATTTTAGTATTTTTAAAAATTATTTTGGATATTCTGGGTCTCTTGCATTTCTATATGACTTTTAGGATCAGCCTCTCAATATCTTCAGAAAAGTCACCTGGGATTTTGATAGAGATTATACAGTATCTGTAGATCAATTGTTTTCCAATTTGTGAACAAGAGATGTTTTTTTGTTTAGGTTTTATTTAATTTCTCTCAAAAACATTTTGTAGTTTTAAGTGTACATGACTTGCACCTCTTTGGTTAATTTTATCCCTAGGCATTTTATTCTTTGTGATTCCATCATAAATGAAGTTGTTTTTTTTAATCTTATTTTCAGATTGTTCATTAGCAGTGCTTAGAAATACTATGAATTTTTTAATATTGACCTTTATCTTTCAGGATTTATCACTTCTAGTAGTTTTCTTGTGAATTCCTTTAAAATTTCTCTGTAAAATAATTACAAATAGCTTTACTTTTTCCTTTCCACTCTGGATGCATTTTTTTCTTGCCTAATTGCTCTAGCTAGTGCCTTAGTACAATGTTGAATAAAAAGTGAACAACATTATCTTGTTCCTAATTGTAGGGAAATTTTCAGTCTTTTATACCATGTTAGGTCAGTGTTTCATAGGTGACCTTAATCAAGTTAAAGAAGTCCCCTTCTATTACTGATATGTTGATTGACTTTCTTCTTAAAAGAGTGTTAAATTTCCCATGTACACTTGTGAAGATGTATTTTACTGTCGTTAGTTGAAGGGAAATTGAGATGCTTATTAGATCTTGTTGATTTATAATTTGTACCTTGTTGATCTTCTACCTAGACCTACTATTATTGAAAGTGAAGTACCGCAGTCTCTTATTTCTATAGCTGAATTGTCTATCTCTCACTTCTATTATGTTAGTTTTTGTTTTATGTATTTTGAGGCTCTGTCATTCAGTTCAGTTCAGTTCAGTCGCTCAGTCGTGTCCGACTCTTTGAGATCCCATGAATCACAACACGCCAGGCCTCCCTGTCCATCACCAGCTCCTGGAGTTCACTCAAACTCATGTCCATCAAGTTGGTGATGCCATCCAGCCATCTCATTCTCTGTCGTCCCTGTCTCCTCTTGCCCCCAATCCCTCCCAGCATCAGAGTCTTTTCAAGTGAGTCAACTCGTCGCATGAGGTGGCCAAAGTATTAGAGTTTCAGTTTTAGCATCAGTCCCTCTAATGAACACCCAGGCTCTGTCATTAGGTGCATCTTAGTTAAAATGTTTTATTTCCTTGATATATTGAACTTATTACTATAAATTATTCTTTAAAACTAGAATAACAATTTTGTCGTAAATTTCTTTTTGTCTGATAGTACTTTAACCACTCCATATCTGTCACTATTTGCATGGCATATACTTTTCCATTCTTTTACTTTCACCCTATTTGTGTATTTGAATCTAAAATGAGTCTCTTTAAAGAGTGTCTTTGAAGCTAAAATGTATAGTTATATCATAATTTTTCCATTTCATCAAGCTCTATATTTTAAATGCGTTTGGCATTTTTACATACTTTATATTTTTTGTTCCTCCTCTATTTATCCATTACTGTCTCCTTTTGCATTAAATACAGGCTTATACCAATCGATTCCCTTGCCAATACCATTCCTCTATATTTTTTGTTTACTTTATTATTAGTTGCCCTTGAGAATAGGAAAAGACCCTGATGCTGCGAAAGATTGATGGCAGGAGGAGAAGGGGATGACAGATGATGAGATGGTTGGATGGCATCACCAACTTGATGGACATGAGTTTGAGCAAGCTCCGGGAGTTGGTGATGGGCAGGGAAACCTGGTGTGCTGCAGTCCATGGGGCTGTAAAGAGTTGGACATGACTGAGCAACTGAACTAAACTGCCTTTGAAATTATAATTATCATCTTCACTTAAAACAATCAGTTCAGATTATTACTAATTTAATTTCAATAGGATACAAAAAAATTGCTCCACTACATCATCCTTTTCCTTTGTCCTTTGTTATACAAATTACATATTTATAGATTATAAGACTATCAACACAGTTTTACAATTACTTTTTTCGTTATTGCCTTTTAGAGTACAGAAAAGACAAACAAAAACAACAATTATGCTGTTTTACAATGATCTCTTGTCTTCCCATGGCTTCAAGTTACTGTATATCATTCATTCATTTCAGTCTAATGATTATTTTTAATATTTCTTATACGGCAAGTATATTAGTGATGAATTCTCTCCACTTTTATTTCTTTGGGAATATGCTAATACTCCATTTTTGAAGGATAGTTTTATTTAATGGAGAAGGCAATGGCAACCCACTCCAGTACTCTTGCCTGGAAAATCCCATAGACAGAGGAACCTGGTAGGTTGCAGTCCATGGAGTTGCTAAGAGTCGAACACGACTGAGCGACTTCACTTTCACTTTTCACTTTCATGCATTAGAGAAGGAAATGGCAACCCACTCCAGTGTTCTTGCCTGGAGAATCCCAGAGACGATGGGGCCTGGCTGGCTGCCATCTATGGGGTCGCACAGAGTCGGGCATGACTGAAGTGACTTAGCAGCAGCAGCAGCAGTTTTATTTAATATTGAATTTTTGGTTGACAAAGTATATCAAATATGTAATCTTCCTATTTTCTGTCCTTCATGATTTCTGATGAAATATCAGTTGTTAATGTTGAAGATAAGTTTACTCATGGTAAGTTGCTTTTCCTTTGCTGACTTCAGGATTCTCTTTGTTTTGTCTCTTAACAGCTTGACTATGATGTATCTAGGTATGCATCTCTTTGAATTTACTGTTTGGAATTAATTGAGCTTCAGAATAATGTTCATCAAATTTGGGACATTTGGGGCCACCTTTTTCAAAAAAATATTCTTTATGCCTTTATTCTCTCCTTTCCTCTAGGACTCTTATTCCATGTTTGTTGAGGCTCTGTTAATTATTCTTTATTGATTTTTTTTTTTCTAATACTCATATTGGATAAGCTCTATTGACTTAATTCACTGGTTCTTTTGTCTGCTCACTCAAGTCTGCTGTTGGTCTCCATTAATGAATTTTTATTAAAAAATTTTTAGATTAGGAATATATTTTTATTGAAGTATGCTTGATTTCCAATATGTTTATTTCTTATGAAAAGCAAAGCGATTCATTTATATATATATATATATATATTCTTTTCAATTATGGTTTATTATAGGATATCAAATATAGTCCCTTATGCTATACAGTAGGAACTTGCTGTTTATCTTTTTTATATATGGTAGTTTGTATCTGCTAATCCCAAACTCCTAATTTATCTCTCCCCCACCCTTTGATGACCATAAACTTTTTTTTTCTCTTTGTCTGTGAGTCTGCTTCTATTTCATAAATGAGTTCATTTGTGTCATATTTTAGTTTCCACATGTAAGTGATACCTTATGGTTCTTGTCTTTCTCTTTCTGACTTACTTCACTTTGTATGATAATCTCCAAGTCCATCCATGTTGCTCCAAATGGCTTTATTTAATTTCCTTTTTATGGCTGAGTGTATTCCATTGTGTATGTATACTGTATCTTCCTTATCCATTCATCCGTCAATGGACCTTAAGGTTGCTTGCATGTCTTGACTATTGTAAATAGTGCTGCTAGGAACACTGGAGTGCATGTATCCTTTCAAATAGAGTTTTCTCTGGATATATACCCCAGAGTAGGATTGCAGAGTCATATGAAAGCTCTATATTTAGTTTTTTAAAGGAAACTTCATACTGTTCTCCATAGTGGCTTCACCAATTTACATTCCCCCCAGTAGTGTGGGAGGGTTCCCTTTTCTCCACATCCTCTTCAGCATTTGCTATTTGTAGAATTTTTGATGATAGTGCGAGGTGGTGCCTCATTGTATTTTTGATTTGTATTTCTCTAATGAATTTTTAATTTTAATTATTTACTTTTCAATTTCAATATTTCTTTTTTTTTTTTTTCATGTTTCACATTGCCTCTTTGTTCAGGTCTTCATTCAAAATTAGCTGTCCAAAATGATTTAGCATTTATGGAATAAACAAATTTAGTTTATGCAGCAGCCTTCTTTTTCCTCTGAGGTGGGTTTCTTTTCTGTGGGCTTCTTTTCAGGTGCTAGTTTCTTGGTCCCTGCAGCCTTTTTTCCCACCACAGGCTTCTTCAGCTTTTTATCCCCAACAGCCTTCTTTTCTTTGTTTCCCACCACAGGCTTCTTGTCCTGAACCCCCTTCTCTTCTGATTTGGCTTCTAGCGCTGCTGCTGTATTATCCATGCAGATTTTGTGGTTCTTGGCCTGTCGAAGAATGGTATTCCAGTGCATGGTCTTTGCATATGGGTTAAGCTTCAACATGATTCTCAGGTTTTTCAGTGGGTTCTTCTTCAGGACTCTGCGATGAATCTTCTTGCATGGTGCTCAGAGTGCTCTTTGGATTTCTGGGCTTTTCAAGATTCTGCTAAGGTCCATATTGAGCATCTTGTGCATGGGTGGTTGTGGTTACTCTTGAGGGAGGCAGTTTTACACCAAGTGCCATACAGCTCATCTAACTTTCAGAAAGCACTTTCAGTTCAAACGCAGAAACGTCCCACATGACCACCAGGAGCAAGTTTCAAAATGTTCAGCTTGCCTACATTAAGCAAAGTAATTCTAAGGATGTTTCTGAAGGCCTTGATGATACCTGTCCTCATTATAGATGATGCAGGGTCCCTTGCACTTGATATGGTGACAATTTCTCATTTTCCCTTTGCCAGCTCTCATTCGCTGAGAGGCATAGACCTTTTTGATATCATTCCAGGCCTTAAGTTTCTTCAGAAGCAAAACAGCCTCCTTTGTCTTCTTGTAGCCTTCAACTTTATCTTCAGCCACCAAAGGAAGTTCAGGACCTTCAGGAACTTCTTCTTTACGATGACCTTTAGACATGACCAGTGCTGGTAAGGCTGAGGCAGCCAGTGCAGAGCAGATGGCATATCGCTTCTGCATTGTATTCACTCTGCAGGGCCAACGTCTCCAGGTCTCGGTTGGTGCAAAGATGCAGCCGTCACGGAACATATTTCCAAAACCACCATGGCCAGAATGGTGAGTCCCGCCACCTCGAACCCTGGGAATTTGAGCCACAGCTCTGCGGGTACCCCAAGACTCAGCACTGGTTTGATGATCTGCTAATTCACTGACAGCGTAGGGCTGTCTGTTGTTTTTGTGTAAGTTGTTGTGAACAAAGTTAACAGTATCTGGTGGAATGGGAGCCTTGAACACAGCAGGAAAAGTGACATTTTTGCCAGATGACTCCCCCTTTCGGAGTACACTGATATCAGTGGACGAGCACAGGACATGGCAGGGAGAGGAGAAGGCCAAGCTCCTCTCAACCTGGTGGCTCCCACAGAAAAAGCCAATTTCAATATTTCTATTTGATTCTTTTTAAAAAATAATTTCTATCTCTTTAATAATAGTCTATTTGGTTACATATGATTCTCACACCTTATCCTTTAATGCATTAGACATGATTTTCTTTGATTCATTGAATATATTTAAAGTACCTGATTTAAAAATCTTTAAGTCCAACGTCTGGACTTTTCCAGAGATAATTTCCATTGACTGCATTTTTCCCCTTATAGATGGGCCACATTTTCCCATTTCTTTGCATGTTTTACACTTTTTTTTGGAAACTGAATATTTTAAGTTCTATAATGTGGCAACTCTGAAAAAGATTTCCTCTTCTTCCTGATTCTTTTGCTCTATATTTTATTGCTTCTGCTGTTTATTTGTTTAGTGACTTTCCTGGTCTAATTCTGTAAACTTAATATACTTTTTCATGTATGGTTACTGATACTTCTTTTTAGTTAGTTCAATAGTCAGCTAATTATTAAACAGATTTCCTTAGTACATGAAACTGACAAGTATTCCAGCCTTGATTGAGGGGCTCTGTATGTGATAGGATATGCCTTTTAAGGATCTGGCAGGAAATTTATAACTCTATTTTAGCTGTCATGATTTGCTTATACAAAACTTCAAGGTCAGTTAGAGGTGATAGATTATGACCTTCTGTGGTCTTTCCTGGGCATGTGAGCTTCTGAACTCCCAGGATTCTATCAGGGCTTTTCAAATCAATCTTTGGAGATCTACACCTACATTTTTTTCTATAATTTGTCGGTCTCTCTTGTTAGTCACAACTGGTGTTAACAATACAGACAGCTGAACTGCTAAGCAATTACCACTGATTGTTTTTTGACAAACATCCCTGAGATAGGTCTGCTAATAGAGAGTGAGCCCTGAATTAGGTCAAGTAAAAGCAAACTCTGAGAGTGTAGCCTTTCAGGAGTTGTCAGAGTAAGTAAAAAAATGATAATTTCCTGGATATGTTTTTTTAGGAGTACTCTGACTCTACCAATGGCTTCTCGGCTACTACTTTTCACAGCCACTTATGTTGCAATGTTGTTGATTTTCAAGACTATCATGGGGCTGAGGAGCTAGAATTTGAACAGGGAAATTAAAAGCACCATAAAACTTACTGTTCTTACTATAATTCTGTTATTTTCTTGAAATAACACTCATATATTGTTAATTTCCAGAGTGCTGAAAAAGTTACTTTTGATCACTTTTACGAGTGTCATTATTGCTTATTTGAGAACCATATTTTTGGAGATCTTTATTCTCCCATTCTAATGGTACTGCTTTATTTCACTTCAGTTTGATTCAGTCACTCAGTTGTGTCCAACTCTTTGGTACCCCATGGAGTGCAGCACACCAGGCTACCCTGTCCATCACCAACTTCTGGAGCTTGCTCAAACTCAGGTCCATAGAGTCAGTGATGCCATCCAACCATCTCATTCCCCTGTCATCCCCTTTTCCACCTGCCCTCAATCTTTCCCAGCATCAGGGTCTTTTCAAATGAGTCAGTTTTTCACATCAGGTGGCCAAAGTATCGGAGCTTCAGCTTCAGTCCTTCCAATGAATATTCAGAATTGACATCCTTTAAGATTGACTGGTTTGATCTCCTTGTAGTCCAAGGGACTCTCAAGAGTCTTCCCCAACACCACAGTTCAAAGGCATCAATTCTTCAGCGCTCAGCCGTCTTTATGGTCCAATTCTCACATCCATACATGACTACTGGAAAAACCATAGCTTTGACTATGTGGACCTTTTTCAGCAAAATAATGTCTCTGCTTTTTAATATGCTGTCTAGGTTTGTCATAGCTTTTCTTCCAAGGAGCAAGGGTCTTTTAATTTTACAGTGGCAGTCATCAACTGCAGTGATTTTGGAGCCCAAGAAAATAATATCTGTCACTGTTTCCATTGTTTCCCCATCTATTTACCATGAAGTGATGGGACCAGATGCCGTGATCTTTCTATTTTGAATGTTGAGTTTTAAGCCAGCTTTTTCACTCTGCTGTTTCACTTTCATCAGAGGCTCTTCAGTTCCTCTTCATTTTCTGCCAAAAGAGTGGTATCATCTGCATGTCTGTGGTTACTGATATTTCTCCTGGCAATCTTGATTCTAGTTTGTTCTTCATCCAGCCCAGCACTTCACATGATGTACTCTGCATATAAGTCAAATAAACAGGGTGACAATATACAGCCTTGACATATTCCTTTCCCAATTTGGAATATATCTTTTACTGCATTGCTCTGTTGCCAAATCAATTACTGGATGTTTAGGGTCAAGTACCTATTTGGTTTCTCATGGTTGAAATATTCTGAAGTTTATACTTGAGTCCAGCTTTCATTATCTTTTGTATCTAAACTGGGTGATTGGTAAAATGTGGGGCCTTCTGAAGACATGTTTGGGAGAACAGAAGATTTACAGCCCTATTTTCTTCAGCATTTTTCTGTCATCTATGAATTTGGTTGATTCTTCTCGAAATGGGTTTTGCTGTGGTCCATTGTTCCTGAATAACTGGCTTGAGAACCAGAGCCAGTTATGGTCTCTAGGATGAAATAACTTTCTCAGATAAAGAAAATCCAGGTAGATCTGATTCTTTCATTCTCTATCCAGGATAGTACAAACAAAAGTTAAGATATCAGGCCAAAATAGGGCTTCAGTTATTTCAGGGCTGACCTCACTGTCTCTGGTTTTTGCATCTAATTTGTATTCTATTAATATTCTAAACTCTGTTTTAAATGTTTCTTTCTACAACCATTTATTCAACAGTTACTGTTCAATAGTTCTAGACATTTGGGCTTGTTACTCATGGTATAAAAGTATATTAAACATATTATTGTCTCTCTTTCTGACGTGAATTAGTATACCGTAGTCCTCTAACAGGCTCTTCCATTATTTTGCCCGGTAATCCTGTAATCTTTCCTTTCTGACCCTCCTTATATGTCTCAGGTTTTATATGGCAGGCTTATATGGAGTATACTTAAGGCCTTTCCCCCATTACATATTTTCCCTAGTAGCTCAGATGCTATAGAATCTGCCTATAATCAGGAGACTTGAGTTTAATCCCTGGGTCAGGAAGATCCCCTGGAGAAGGGAATGACAACCCAGTCCAGTATTATTGCTTGGAGAATTCCATGGACAGAGGACCCTGGTAGGCTACTACAACCAATGGAGTCTTAAAGAGTTGGACACAACCGAGTGACTAACACTTTCACTGTCCCCATTAGATGTAGCAATATTCCATATTACTTCTATGCTCCCATTTTCTCTACTCCAGAGTGAAGAATGAATGGTCAATTTAATTTTAATTTAGGCTCTCATTTATTAAGTATATTCTGATAACTAGGCTAAGTATTTTATATTGGGTTATTTTATTATATAAGTCTTACATTCATATAAGAATTCACCTAGCCTTATGCCAGACACTATTATTATTCCATTTTGATATAAGAAGAAACTAAATTTGAATGTTTGAATTGTTTGTCCAAGATCAGATGATCAATAAGTAGTTGAGCTAATATTACAACTCAGTAAGCTTAATTTCAGAATCTGTGGTATTATTTATTATAGAATACTAATTTCTATGAAAAAATTATGAAGAACATAGTGGACACTATTAACAGAATGAAAATATTTGCAAATTATATATCTGTTAAAAGATTAATATCCAGAATATATAAAGAACTCCTAAAACTCAACAACAACAAAAAAACCCAAGAACACAATTCAAAAAAGAACTTGGATAGAACTGCCTGCTCCATAGTTCCCCATTATCCTGCTTCTTTCCAACCTGGAGGTTATTTATAGTGTGAATTTTTAGAATTGTATCTTCCCCAATTTTTTATTCAGTATTATTTCTAGTGTTTGGGAGCAACTGTGAGAGTTGGACTGTGAAGAAAGCTGATTGCCGAAGAATTGATGCTTTTGAACTGTGGTGTTGGAGAAGACTCTTGAGAGTCCCTTATACTGCAAAGAGATCCAACCAGTCCATTCTAAAGGAGATCAATCCTGGGTGTTTATTGGAAGGACTGATGCTAAAGCTGAAACTGCAATATTTTGGCCACCTCATGCGACGAGTTGACTCACTGGAAAAGACTCTGATGCTGGGAAAGGTTGGGGGCGGGAGGAGAAGGGGACGACAGAGAATGAGATGGCTGGATGGCATCACCAACTCTGTGGACATGAGTTTGAGTGTACTCCGGGAGTTGGTGATGGACAGGGAGGCCTGGCGTGCTGTGATTCATGGGGTCACGGAGAGTCGGACACAACTGAGCGACTGAACTGAACTGAACTGAAGGAGCTAAAGCTGAAATTCCAATACTTTGGCCACCTCATGCGATGAGTTGACTCACTGGAAAAGGCTCTGATGCTAGGAGGGATTGGGGGCAGGAGGAGAAAGGGATGACAGAGAATGAGATGGCTGGATGGCATCACCGACTTGATGGACATGAGTTTGAGTGAACTCTGGGAGTTGGTGATGGACAGGGAGGCCTGGCATGCTGTGATTCATGGGGTCACAAAGAGTCAGACACAACTGAGTGACTGAACTATATTGAACTGAACTGAAGGAGCCACACTATGTATGCTGCTGTACTGAATCTTCTGTATCTGCCCTTGGCAACTACTTTTTCATTTTTAATTTAATTTTATTATTCTTACTACCAGCTGCTGCTTCTGATGATTTGTTTGGCTATTTTAAATAGCTTTTGTTTTGGGGTCATTATTTTTAATCCCTTAAAAAATATAAAATCCAAATTTAAAAAATCCCTTTATTCTGGAAGAGAAAATTCCTGATCTAGTTTTATTCTACTTTCTTAATCTTGACATTTCCCTTAGTTTAGTTTAAAATGTTCTTATTGTACTAATAATAAAATTCTATTCCTCAAGGCTACATTCCTAATATGACTTAGAGGTGTGTATACTGAGTGTTTCATTTTTTTAATTAATTAAGTCTTTGGATAGGCACTTAGCTAGTGAAAAATATTGTTTTTAGATACTTAAATTCAAGCTCTGGTGTCAGTTAATTTCTCTGAACTTTTTTTTTTTTCATAAACAATTATGGAATACCTGTTATCCACCTCTTTTTTTGAGAGAGAATCAAGTGAAATATTATAAATGCAATTGCTTTGTAGGTTCTCTAACATATATATTAGTAAAATTGTTGTGATGATGACAGTAAGATAATGGTGATGGTAATTATGATGAATTGCTTTTGAGTAATAAGAAGTGAAAAAGCTCAACAGATATCATCAAATTGTCCCTGGTTTTTTGACACTTACAGTGACAGTATAATTCCATGGAGTTCCATGGACAGAAATCTTAAATGTTAGGGAACTTCCTCTAATCTTAGTGACAAGGTCTAATAAAACATAAGACACATATGAGAAAGTCAAGATGCCTGTATTTTCAAAACGCAAAGCCACAGTTTATTTTCAGTTGAATTATCTTCAGTCATATGCAATTATGAGATGCATTTAGGCCTTTTATTATGGAGAAAAGAAAAATGCAGCATCACTTCTGTTATTTTTCGTGACAGTGGAACAACTGGATGCAAAGGACAATGTTACTTTTCTCCTAGTTTTTGTTTCTGTGAGTTGATTTTACAGTTGAAAAGAAACACTGCTATCTTTCATCTGGGCTATATTTTCCAAGTTTCTAGTCTTGTACTGAAGTACAATTCATCCATATTCCATGAAATTCCAACCCAACCACTTTTATGATAGCAATATGTGGGGTTCTCTATAAAATATAGAAGGCAATTCCTTAAAAAAATTAAGACTAATTTTTCATAACATTGGTGAAAATTCAAATAACATTGGATACATGTCAATTTTCTAAGATTTCATCAGTTCAGTTCAGTCACTCAGTCATGTCTGACTCCTTGTGATCCATGGACTGCAGCACACCAGGCTACCCAGTCTATCACCAACTCCCAGAGATTACTCAACCTCATGTCCATCTAGTTGGTGATGCCATCCAACCATCTCATTCTCTGTCATCCCCTTCTCCTCCTGTCTTCAATTTTTCCCAGCATCAGGGTCTTTTCTAATGAGTCAGTTCTTTGCATCAGGTGGCCAACGTATTGGAGCTTCAGTTTCAGTCAGTCCTTCCAATGAATATTCAGGTCTGATCTCCTCTAGGATAGACTTATCTCCTTGCAGTCCAAGGGACTCTCAAGAGTCTTCTCCAATACCACAGTTCAAAAGCATCAGTTCTTCGGTGCTCAGCCTTCTTTATGGTCCAAATCTCACATCCATACCTGACTGATGGAAAAACCATAGCTTTGCCTAGATGGACCTCTGTTGGTAAAGTAATGTTTATATTTCCCTTGATGCCTTTAGAATTCTCTTTAACTTTTGCTATTTTAATTATGCTTGTCTTATTTTATTTTATATTTTTTACTTTACAATATTGTATTGGTTTTGCCATACATTGACATGAATCCACCCTGGGTGTACATGTGTTCCCCATCTTTAACACCCCTCCCACCTCCCTCCCCATATCATCCCTCTGGGTCATCCCAGTGCACAAGCCAAGCCCTGAGCATCCTGTATCATGCATCAAACCTTACCTGGCGGTTCATTTCACATATGATAATATACATATATCAATGCCATTCTCACAAATCATCCCACCCTTGCTCTCTCCCACAGAGTCCAAAAGACTGTTCTATACATCCAAGTCTCTTTTGCTGTCTCATATACAGCGTTATCATTATCATCTTTCTAAATTCCATATATATGTGTTAATATACTGTATTGGTGTTTTTCTTTCTGGCTTATTTCACTCTGTATAATATGCTCCAGTTTCATCCACCTCATTAGAACTGATTCAAGGTATTCTTTTTAATAGCTGAGTAGTACTCCATTGCGTATGTGTACCAAAGCTTTCTTATCCATTCATCTGCAGATGGACATCTAGGTTGCTTCCATGTCCTGGCTATTATAAACAGTGCTGCGATGAACATTGGAGCACATGCGTCTCTTTCAATTCTGGTTTCCTTGGTGTGTATGCCCAGGAGTGCGATTTCTGGGATGTGTGGCAGTTCTATTTCCAGGTTTTAAGGAATCTCCACACTGTTCTCCATAGTGGTTGTACTAGTTTGCATTCCCACCAACAGTGTAAGAAGGTTCCCTTTCCTCCACACCGTCTCCAGCATATATTGCTTGTAGACTTTTGGATAGCAGCTATTCTGACTGGTGTGAAATGGTACCTCATTGTGGTTTTGATTTGCATTTCTCTTATTATGAGTGATGTTGAGCATCTTTTCATGTGTTTGTTAACCATCTGTATGTCTTCTTTGGAGAAATATCTGTTTAGTTCTTTGGCCCATTTTTTGATTGGGTTGTTTATTTTTCTGGAATTGAGCTGCAGGAGTTGCTTGTATATTTTTGAGATTAATTCTTTGTCAGTTGCGTCATTTGCTATAATTTTTTCCCATTCTGAAGGCTGTCTTTTCACCTTATTTATAGTTTCCTTTGCTGTGCAGAAGCTTTTAATTTTAATTAGGTCCCATTTGTTTATTTTTGCTTTTATTTCCAATATTCTGGGAGGTGGGTCATTGAGGATCCTGCTGTGATTTATGTCGAAGAGTGTTTTGCCTATGTGCTCCTCTAGGACTTTTATAGTTTCTGATCTTACACTTAGATCCTTAATCCATTTTGAGTTTATTTTTGTGTATGATGTTTGGGAGTGTTCTAGTTTCATTCTTTTACAAGTGGTTGACCAGTTTTCCTAGCACCAGTTGTTAAAGAGATTGTCTTTTCTTCATTGCATATTCTTGCCTCCTTTGTCACTGATAAGGTGTCCATAGGTGCCTGGATTTATCTCTGGGCTTTCTATTTTGTTCCATTGATCTATATTTCTGTCTTTATGCCAGTACCATACTGTCTTGATGACTGTGGCTTTGTAGTAGAGCCTGAAGTCCGGCAGGTTGATTCCCCCAGTTCCATTCTTCTTTCTCAAGATTGCTTGGCTATTTGAAGTTTTTTGTATTTCCATACAAATTGTGAAATTATTTGTTCTAGCTCTGTGAAAAATACCATTGGTAGCTTGACAGGGATTGCATTGAACCTATAAATTACTTTGGGTAATATACTCATTTTCACAATATTTATTCTTCCAATCCATGAACAACACAGTATATTTCTCCATCTATTAGTCTCCTCTCTGATTTCTTTCACCAGTGTTTCACAGTTTTCTATATATAGGTCTTTTGTTTCTTTAGTAGATATATTCCTAAGTATTTTATTCTTTCCGTTGCAATGGTGAATGGAATTGTTTCCTTAATTTTTCCTTCTATTTTCTCATTGCAGAGGAAGGTGTACTTCCAAACTCATTCTATGAGGCCACCATCACCCTAATACCAAAACCTGACAAAGATGCCAAAAAAAAAAAAAAAAAAGGAAAACTACAGGCCAATATCAATGATGAACATAGATGCAAAAATCCTTAACAAAATTCTAGCAATCAATCCAACAAAAAGTTAAAAAGATCATACATCATGACCAAGTGGGCTTTATCCCAGGAATGCAAGGATTCTTCAATATCTGCAAATCAATCAATGTAATACACCACATTAACAAAATGAAAAATAAAAATCATATGATTATCTCAATAGATGCAGAGAAAGCCTTTGGCAAAATTCAACATCCATTTATGATAAAAACCCTCCAGAAGGCAGAAATAGAAGGAACATTCCTCAACATAATAAAAGCTATATATGACAAACCCACAGCAAACATTACCCCCAATGATGAAAAATTGAAAGCATTTTCCCTAAAGTCAGGAACAAGACAAGGGTGCCCACTCTCACCACTACTATTCAACATAGTTTTGGAAATTTTGGCCACAGCAATCAGAGCAGAAAAAGACATAAAAGGAATCCAAATTGGAAAAGAAGAAGTAAAACTCTCACTGCAGATGACATGATCCTCTACATAGAAAACCCTAAAGCCTCTACCAGAAAATTACTAGAGCTAATCAGTGAATATAGTAATGTTGCAGGATATAAAATCAACACACAGAAATCTCTATGCTTGTCTTATTGTAGGTCTATTTGTGTTCATCTTTCTTGGGATCTTCTGTACTTCCTCTACCTTGATATCTATTTCCTTCTTCAGGTTTGGGTAGTTTTCAGTCGTATTTTTGACTCCCTTCCCCACACTCTTTTCCTACTAATGTCTTGAACTATTTTTCTGGTGAAAGTGAAGTCACTCAGTCATGTCCGATTCTTCACAACCCCATGGACAGTAGCCTACCAGGCCCCTCCGTCCATGGGATTTTCCCGGCAAGAGTACTGGAGTGGGTTGTCATGTCCTTCTCCTACTGACGTATTTTTCTGGTAAATAGTTTATTTCTCGGAGAAGGCAATGGCAAGGCACTCCAGTACTCTTGCCTAGAAAATCCCATGGATGGAGGACCTGGTGGGCTGAAGTCCATGGGGTCACTAAGGGTCGGATGCTACTGAGCGACTTCACTTTCACTTTTCACTTTCACACATTGGAGAAGGAAATGGCAACCCACTCCATTGTTCTTGCCTGGAGAATCCCAGGGATGGGGGAGCCTGGTGGGCTTCTGTCTATGGGGTCACACAGAGTCGGACACGACTGAAGTGACTTAGCAGCAGCAGCAGCAGCAGTTTATTTCTATTTCATCTTTTTTCCCCCAGGTTTTTGCTGTTGTTACTGTTGTTCTTTCACTTGAAACAAATTCTTCTGTCTTCTCATTTTTCTTAACCTTTCTTGGCCTCTATGAAATTAGGCTAAACAGTTGCCTATTACAGTCTCATAGTGGTATTCTTCTTTTGGAGCTTTTCTATCCAGACTGCATTTGCTCACTGGCTTTGGTGGGCAAGCTGGATATGATATGAACACAAGTTATATCTTTCCCAAGAGTGTGCAGATAGTTATTACCTTGGTAGAATGTCATAGAATGCCAGAGATGAAGGAACAATCTAGATCCATGCATGAACTGGGGCTTCTTTTCAGCTCAATGGCTGTTACTGCCTTATCATGCTAAGATTAGGTCCCAAGGTGCTTAAGTAGAAATCCTGAGGGTTGTGTCCATGCTGGTTTTCTTTCCATTAACTTTGGAAAAATCCCTGGAGAAGGAAACAGCAACCCACTCCAGTATTCTTGCCTGGGAGATCCCATCAACTAAGAAGCCTGCCAGGATGTAGTCTGTGGGCCTGCAAAGAGTTGGACATGACTTAGCAACTAAACAACAACACCATTACGTTGTTGAGAAAATTAAATGAATTCAAATAGTGTCTGGGATACAGTGATGGTTGCCAAGCTATAACTGGTATTCAGTTAATGGTAGTGGTAGTGGTCAAAGTTGTTCTAGTTACTTGTATTAGATATTTCCATTCCGCCAAGGGACATCCATTCTCCTGGGGAGGCACACTTGTACAGAGCAGAAGGAAATGCATACTGACTAGAATACAAACACTGTATTTTCAGAGTATAAAAGAGGATTGATCCAGACCAGGAGTTTCAGAAAGGCTTCATATGTTTTTCCCTTCTAGGAGTCTCTAGTATAAGGTCAAAGTCTTTAGGACAATGGTAACATATTATCAGAGGGATCACACCACTTAATCAATAATTTTAAAAGACAACAAACTTCGGTTGTCTTAGAGACCATATAATCTAGAGGAGGGATGCCTAAGCTCAGATCATCAGTGAACCCCTAACTGTGTGCAGAGTTTTGTTGATTATGAACTTATATCTATGTATTTCTGGGAAGAAGGGCCATAGCTTTTATCAGTTTGCACTAGCATCCTTGCCCCAGACCAGAGCAGTGCTAGCCCAGGAGAGGCTGGTATGGGTGCTAGGCATGGGTGTGGGCATGGGCCAGGGCTGCAGTCAATGACCAGATTATTTCTGGCTGCAGTCAGTGGCCTAACCTACTGTCTGAGTAAGCACCCATAGAGGTTGCCCCGTCTTGATCAAACATTGCCCTGGGTCTGAGCTGCCTCTTTCCCCTCAAGCTGAGTTCTCCCTTTGTCCACTGATACCCTTGCTCTGGTGTACAGCTAAGCCACAGAGCAGAAAAGGCCAGTCCTGGCACTTGGCAAAGGTCTGTGCATGGACTATGAGGGTTCAGTCACGGTTAGAGACCTAGGCTGCTTCTGACGCACTGCTTGTGTAAATATCGTGATGACGGCCCCGCCCTGGGCAGAGGTGGCTCTCGGTCTCAGTCACTTTTGCGCTGCGTGGCTCAGCTCTCCCCAGACTACCACAGCCCTTGCCCAAACGTAGAGCTGCATTGTGAAGCAAGTAGACCATGAGCAGTCACTTGGCTCAGGCTGGGGCACATGCTAGGAGAGTCACGGAAGATCAGTCAGCTTCCTGTGCTGTTTCAGTTCACCGTCTCTGCCCTGTTGTAGGAGTAAGCAAGCATGCGCTTGCTCCTGATGAGCAGATTCCAAGCTTCCCACAGCCCTTATATTAATCCCAGTGGCCCTCCATCCAACCAAGAGGAAATCAGATCCCAGGGCTGGGACCCAATGTACCGCTCAAACTGCTTACTCCCCAGAGAGGGTCTCTACCTTTGTAAACCCCCTCCCCTTCTGAGTCCATCTCCCAATGGTACAGGTTCTGACATGATCAGTTCTCTTTACTTCCTACCCAATTTCCCATGGATCTTTCTTACAGCCTTGGTTGTATAGGAGTCTTCCTGCCAGTCTCCAGTTAGTTTCCAGTGAGGATTTTTCCAAGTTTATATGTCTTTTAGATATGTTCATTGCAGGAAGTAATTTTCGTGTCCTCATACTCTGCCACCCTGATCTCTTTCTCTATACTTAATGTTACATGTCAATATTTCTCAGTAAACCTGGGGGAAGTGTGAAGAAAAGAAAGTGTCAGCAATTGCAAATCTGACGCTAAAGAAAGTCTCTGATTCAGGACCATAGTATCTGACATTTCTCTCAGTCTGGCTTTGGCTCTCTTTAGAACCCATCTTGTTTCTACATCTTCCCTACCTGGATTGGGTATCATATTACTTGGATTGAAAAAGGATGATAAACCTGTTACTACTCAAAAAGAAATTGCATTTAAGGTCATAATTTATAAAATTCTGCTGACAAGTTTTGCCAAAAATAACAAAAGTATTAAATACAAATATGAAACTTATCTCTGTTATTAACACTGTTAGACAACTACCATAATATCATAAAAGTATCAATAAATGACAGATTTATGTATAATAGAGAAATGAAAGTATATGTAAATAAATGTATATATTCAATGATTTTCTTGGCAGATAAAATAAAATCAGAGTTCATTAGGTAATTTTGCTCTCTGCTCCCTGCCAAACTCTTCATAAATTTCTACTGGAATCAATTACTTAATATACTACTTTATATCAACTACAGTTTGTATTCTTTCCCAAATGTTTAGTAACTTTTTATAAATATAATATTTCAAAAAAGGAAAGTTCAACATCTCAAGTCAACTGTAGCTCACATATAAATCAAATAATTTTCTAAATTTGTATTTAGGCTTAACATGTTACAAAATGCTTTAACATTAAATCTCATTTGATTTTTTCTGGGATAGATATCCTTGCCTCACCAACTTGGGAAGTCTTAATAGCTATAATGAACTTACTGACTGAAATGTTTTGTTAAAATTGGGTTGTAATAATCCATTTTTTCTGCTGCATCAAATTATATTTTCCATCAATTACTGTAGATTTTCCTTAATCTATGCCTCTGATCTCTTTTATATATGAGATATTATCCTGATAGACGAATATGGATTTAACAAGTAGTTGATGGATTAATGCCTGTTTTTTTGCTTGTATTTAATGGGGCTAGTGTTGCATAATTTCTCCTTTGACAAAGCCTCTGAATTATCAGCTATGTATCTATATATATTAATCTTGCTAAGGCTCAGTTCTCTCACTTGTGAAGTGGGTAAATAAACATTACAGAACACATGTTCCTTTTATGATTTAATTAAATGATCTATGAGAAATTCTGAGCACAGTGCTAACTAAAATTGAACAAAAGAAAGAAAAAAAGAGAAATGGCAACTGCTGTTCTCTTTCAGAAAATAGATTGGTTTCCAATTACTTCAGTTATTTTGATATCTACTTGGGGAAAAAAATGTATAAACTAAAAGAAACATATATTTACATTACAGAGTTAAATGTGAATGGCCGTTCTATTAGCTTCTGTAGCCAGCTTCTTTGTCTTCCAAACAGTGACCTATTGGCCTAGCAGCTCAATTGTTTGTTGCTGTTCAGTTGCTCAGTCCTGTCTGACTCTTTGCAGCTCCATGGACTGCAGCACACCAGGCTTCACTGTCCTCCACTGTCTCCTGGAATTTGCTCAAACTCATGTCTTTTGAGTCAGTGAGCCATCCAACCATCTCATCTTCTGTTGCCCCTTTCTCCTCCTGCTTTCAATCTTCCCCAGCATCAGGGGCTTTTCTAATGAGTCAGCTCTTTGTATCAGATGGCCAAAATGTTGGAACTTCAGCAACAATCCTTCCAATGAATATTCAAGGTTAATTTCCTTTGGGGTTAACTGGTTTGATCTCCTTGGTGTCCAAGGAACTCTCAAGAGTCTTCTCCAGCACCACAGTTTAAAAGCATCAATTCTTTGGTGCTCAGCCTTCTTTATGGTCCAACTCTCACTTCCATGCACGACTACTGGAAAAACCATAGCTTTGACTATATGGACCTTTGTCAGCAAAGTGATGTTTCTGCTTTTTAATATGCTGTCTAGGTTTGTCATGGCTTTTCTTCTAAGGAACAAGCATCTTTTAAGCTCAGTCATCAAAAGGCATAATTAGGTGGAGAGACCTGAAGGCAAGTAGGTGGACCATACAGTGGCTCTCAGGAGCAGAGATGCACGAAAACTATCCTGGTTTTTTGTGGACATTTTATCAACCACAATGTTCATGGCTATTTGTTTAGTGTGTTTACTAAGAGTCCGGAGTGATGAAAAACAGAATTTGGGGTCATAGTAACTTGGATACAAATCCAAGTTTCTTCTTATCTGTTTGCTTTCAGGCAAGATACTTAATGCCTTTTGTTCATTTTCTTATCTACAAAATGGAGATAACAATAGAGTTGAATTTCACAGAGTCAATATATAAAATAAATACTAAATATACATCATCTCCTGCACTTAATGGTTGTTCCCTTGATGTTAGTCCCTTTCATTTCTCAGATTAATCTTCATGATCTCTTCACTCCCCTCCTTCCACAGCTATAAATTTTCCCTTTATAATCCAACAACGCGGCTCATGGTATCTCAGTCTCGTTCAGTTCAGTCGCTCAGCCGTGTCCGACTCTCCATGACCCCATGAATCACAGCACGCCAGGCCTCCCTGTCCATCACCAACTCCCGGAGTTCACTTAAACTCATGTCCACAGAGTCGGTGATGCCATCCAGCCATCTCATTCTCGGTCGTCCCCTTCTCCTCCCGCCCCCAACCTTTCCCAGCATCAGAGTCTTTTCCAGTGAGTCAGCTCGTCGCATGAGGTGGCCAAAGTATTGGAGTTTCAGCCTCAGGATCAGTCCTTCCAATGAACACCCAGGGTCAATCTCCTTTAGAATGGACTGGTTGGATCTCCTTGCAGTCCCAGGGACTCCCAAGAGTCTTCTCCAACACCATAGTTCAAAAGCATCAATTCTTCGGTGATCAGCTTTCTTCACAGTCTAACTCTCACATCCATACATGACCACGGGAAAAACCATAGCCTTGACCAGACGGACCTTGGTTGGCAAAGTAATGTCTCTGCTTTTTAATATGCTATCTAGGTTGGTCATAACTTTCCTTCCAAGGAGTAAGCGTCTTTTAATTTCATGGCTGCAATCAGCATCCACAGTGATTTTGGAGCCCAAAAATATAAAGTCTGACACTGTCTCCACTGTTTTTCCATCTATTTACTTGGTCCCAATACCTCTACTGCATATCTGTGCATTATAAAGAGGAAACTAAACTACATACAAACAATGAAACTTGCGAAGATGGGGAACTTTACAGTCAGATGTATTTGTGCTCCAAGTCCTAGCATCACCACCACCAGCTATAGATTCCTAAGGAAATTATCTCATATGACTAAATCTCTGTTTCATTATCCTTAAAATGATTTATGTGAACTTACTTTCTTGTGTTGTTGGTGAAATTGGCTTCCCTGATAGGTCAGTTGGTGAAGAATCTTTCTGCAATGCAGAAGACCCCAGCTCAGTTCCTAGGTCAGGAAGATCCCCTGGAGAAGGGAAAGGGCTACCCAATCCAGTGTTCTGGCCTGGAGAATTCCATAGACTATCCATGGGGTTGCAAAGAGTCAGACATGATTGAGCAGTTTCAAAACTGGAAATAGTACATGTTAAAAACCTGAAATAAAGCAGACTATAATAGCTATCTCTGACCTCCTTACTTTGTTTTCCCATGAGACATGTATAAGTATATACAAAATAGTGCATGCTTGAATGAAAAAATAGATCCACAGACCAACTCAGGAGTGGAAGGCAGCTTGCTTGAGTTGGTGAAGGGATTCATACCACAATGGAGTTTTGACTTAAAGCAGTGTGTGGTGATGGATCAAGTCAATCACTGTAACATGTGGGCTGGCCTGGAGCTTTGAATGGTGACTTAAAACAGCTGTTAAAGTGCATACTTTTTTTTAAAAAGAATAAAACATCAACTGGAATTGTTTAGCCAGGCAGTGTTTGCATTAACCAAAAAGCTGCCCTGCCTGCATATCTACTATTAATTGGATTAGGTGCAATCTAGCCATCAAGTCTTGATTCATTATGTATGTGAGTAAGTCAAATGGCTTTGCAGGATAGACAGGCTGCTGCTGCTGCTAATTCGCATCAGTCGTGTCCGACTCTGTGCGACCCCATAGACAGCAGCCTACCAGGCTCCACTGTCCCTGGGATTCTCCAGGCAAGAGTACTGGAGTGGGTTGCCATTGCCTTCTCCGGGACAGACAGGCAGATGTTGTGAAAAATAAATGGGTAGGATTTTGACCAACACATACTTTATCCCCAAATTGTAGATGTCTTGTTTGTAGGCCATTTATTCATCCATACATTAAATATATTTCTAGGGTGCTTTCTATGTGTCAAACTCTAAAATGGGCTCTGAGTTCCCAAAGATAATGAAAACAGAATCCTTGCCCTGAAGGATCCCAACATGCCATGAGGCAAAGCTTATAAGCAGACAATTATAGTACAAAGAAGTGAGTGCAATGTTTGAGACATATTCAAGTGTTTGGGAAGTACAACAAAATTCCTGATTCATCCTTGGAGAGTTGGAGATCTCAGAACTGAATCTTTAGTATTTGAGGATAGTTTAAAGTTAGGAAAGCCAAGCAGAGAGAGAAATCATTCTAGGTAGAGGGCATACCATGAGCAAAGTCATAGTGGCATGTAACATGTGTTGAAATATGGAAGTATCTTTAGAAATAAATGTAAAAATATTTTCCATATTTTCCAAATATGGAAAACGTTAATTGTTGTGAGCACAAGAAAGATAAGTATAGAGTGAGTGGTATAGAGTGAGTGTAGGTAAAGAGTGACAGGTATAGAAGTGAGCATAATAGACAATCTTGGAGGGTTTTGTAGACTAGGTGAAGGACCTTGGAAATTATACTTTAGGAATATTCAGAGGTTTTGAAGCTGATTTTGCATTTGAGAACATTTTGGTGATGGATATATGAGAACTGCATTTGAGGGAGAATAAAATAATGGTTATTATTTTGGTACAGAAGAGAGATGATAAGAGTGAACTTTGGCAGTGGAAGTAGGAATGCATAGAAAGATTAGGATTCAAAAGAGATTTAGACAAGGAAATCTTGAGGGATTTAGTGAGAACAAGACAGAAGTATGCATGGCTCTCATCATCTATATTTAGTGACCAATCACTTGTGTAATTGCTTATTCTATTTCTGTTCATTCTATTACACCATAAACTTCATGACAGCAAGAACTAGATCCATTTATCCCTTGACATATTAAAAGCATTTTGTATAGTTCCTAAGACATGTGGGTGCTCAAGAAATATTTGTTGAATCAGTGTTTGACAGAAAATAAAGGGTAATTAAATGATTAGAGGGAAGATGCAGAACCCTACATTGGATGTGTTGGTTTGTAAATTTCAATGAAACATATAGACAGATAAATAACTAATGTTTGTGTGTATAATCAAGGAGAACCTGGTCAGAAATGACTGAAATTCTGTCTGATAATTAAATATCTTTTACACAGGTAGATCTCTTGATTATCCATTGAATGCATTTTCTGGTTGGTCAATTTATCTTTTTTCACTTGATTCATTTCTGATCAGAAACACTTCTTTAGTGCTTGGGCTAAATGCTTCAACTATATAGTATTAGATTTCTGCTCTATTAAAAAAAATATACAATCTGGGGAATAAGTCTGAGTTCCAGAGGTTTGGTCATGAATTTTAATTGACCTCAGGAATGCTCTAAGTTAGTCCTGAAAGAAAAAAAAAAAAGATATCCTCCCCAGGTAGATGAGGAATAACAGGTTGGAAAGTAAAATAACTGAACTGGAAACTGACCAAGACTAATGACTTCATGCAAACATTAATTTGCTCCATACCCAGGAAAAGCTGTAAATAGAGTTATCTGAAGCCATAGAAACCTGGCAAATAATGTGTGGCCATGTTGGCAAATACTGACATTAGGACAAGTCTACAGAATCAGGTAAGAGCTAAACCTGAGGTCATCATCAAAGAAGCTACACTTGCAGTGTTAACTTCACCATACAGGCAAGGGCTATAATTGATTAATGATGTCTGCATGGGCATAGTATAGACTGATAGTACTTGGGTCAGTATTTGCCATCACTGATATAGACACAAGCAATGTGAAGATAGAAGAAAATGAATTACTGAAGCATACAAAGAGCCTAAAAAGGCATTTGATGGTAGAACTTATTTTACAATGTGCATGCCAGATGGACATTTCCTGGAGTCCTCTAAAATGGAAGCATTATACTTAAACGGTGATTTTTATTTTCGAAAAGTTTGACCATTAGAAAATTTTTCTATAATCTCAGGAAAAACAAGCTTAATATTTGTCTTGAGTTGTACTTTTGATGGCACAGGGCAAGTTAATCTTTTTGTGTGTGCTCAATCATATCTGACTCTTTGAGGCCCCAAGGAACTCCAGGCTCCTCTGTCCATGGGATTCTCTAGGCAAGAATATTAGAGTGGCATTTCCTTCTCCAGGGGATCTTCCCACCTCAGGGATCAAACCTGTTCTCTTGCATCTCTTGCATTGGCAGGCAGACTCTTTCCCACGAATGCCATCTGGGAAGCCCTAACTTAATCTTTAAGATTAAATAATATCCACATGAATAAGCCCAGAGGTAACTGAATGATCAGACTTTTCTTTGGAAAAAAATAGAAAATATTTAATCAAGATAATCCTATGTTAATTAAGTTATCAGAAGTCAGAGTCTTATCTCCTGCTTTCTCTTTGGCCAGTGTCTATAGTTTCTGTGGAAAAGAAACCGGTTTTCCTGTTTTCAGAAACCTCTATTTAAAGTGATCCTGAAGTCTATTTCAGTTGTTCATTTAAGAGTCTTTTTTTTAAAAAACCAATATATGTTTATGGAGATCTACTATGTGCTCAAACATTGGACTTAGTTTTTAAATTAATGTGCCTCACTGTCCCTGCCTTCATGAAGCTTTTCATATACCAGGCAGTGGCACCACTTGCTCTCCCTTATCTGGTGCTTTTCTAGTCAGCAACCCATTACTTACAGTCGTTCCCAAATTACAAGACCTAAGGGGTGGTCTTCAGAAAAGACCCTAAATAATTGTCTTACTTCCTCATAAAGTTAACAGATTTATTCAGGTGTATAGCTGGGTTATCTACTCTACTCATTTCCCTTTGATCCCAAAGAGGAATCCGTTAGACTCTTGATGTCACAATGACTGGCCCTCCAGAGAAGGTGGTAACCATAAGCATTTCCTTGTTAAAAGGGAGCCATGTTTCATATCATGTGGCCTGACTTTTCCTTGATCATGACTGATGGGTCCAGGGGTGGCCATCTAACCTAAAAAAAGAAAATTGATAGGTTCACCATATATACAACTGGTGCAACAGTTCTGTCTGATAATGATGACTTCATGGACCAAATAGATTCCTTTGTAAATCTGAGTTATAGATGTGAGGGAATGGTTGTTTAGTTGATTCTGGGAGAAAAGGAAAAGGGACTATATCATGAAAAACAGACTCAGAAAAAGAACTGAGTAATATTGATAGCAGAAAGCCCCATCATAAGAGTTAATCAATGCCTGCTTTTAAAGGGAAAAGAATTACTAAAGGGGCCCCCTGAGCTACTAAAGGTGTCATCTGATTACTGCAGTTATTATTCTGTCTTAAATATAGCCCCATCTTCATGAGGATCAGACATTTGATTGATATTCCTATTATCTGTAGTCCATTTATATACTTACAAAATGTATCTGCATTCATACCATATTTTGAAACAAATGATTCTGTTTCTTATTTGACCACAAAAATTTATCTAAGGCACATTTACACTCAGTTTGTCTTAGGTACATTTACTCCAGGCATGATGGGCAGTAACTCATCATGAAGCATCTTGTGAAATTCCAGTAAGAGAAGATTCCCACACACAGCACTATGCCCTAAGGAGTGACAGTGACAAATGACTGTACCCAAGGAAGAACAATAAAAACTGTGATCCATCTCATATAAAGAACATCTGAAGGCTTTTGACGTGATAAGCTTAAGAAAATAAAAGGCTTAGGAGCCAGTGTAGCTAACTACAAATATATAAAGACTAAGTATAAAAAATGGAGCCTCAGGCTTGTTTTATATGTGTGAGAAGAGAAGGAGTAAGATCAATGCATGGAGACACATGAAGATGGATTCTATTTAAATGTAATTATTGTGACCTTTCAACCCATTTTAACATTATGACCCACCTCAATTTGCCCTCGCCCTGCCAAACCCGACCAAAAAAATGGACTAGCTAGTAAGATCTAGATTACTAGAAGGGTTTAAAAGTGGCTGGGTGTCTATTTCTTTTTCATACTGGAGAGGTTGTTTCTGCATGACTGAGAATTTGAAAGAGATAAATGACAAGGTTGCTTCCAGTCCATGACTCCATATCAAATGGATTTTAGTTATTAAAACTAAGAATTGACCTGAGGAAGAGATTTTCTATTTTAAAGCTATCAGGTAAAATAAAAACAGTAATTTCACCAGAATAAGTGGACACCAACAGTAACTCATAGATGGAAAACCAAGTACCACCTAAAGAAAATGTCTTACTGGCATAAAAACATTTGTCTCTATTATTTGCACAGTTATTTTTAATTTTTAACAGATCTTGAAAGATTAAAAGAATCTACATTAGGGCCAACAAATTTCCAGAGAAACTTCTTTTAGATTGTTACCTTTATTGGAAATAGAAAAGTATTGGGTTTAACCTATAAACTTCGGTGTTCTTTTGCAATTCAAAATAGCATCCTAAAATGTCTGATAGATTATTTTTAATCTAGGAAGGTCTAAAGTGCTCTATTGATTGTAGCTTTATGCAATAAACATTCGATTAGGAAGAAAAACTCCAGTTGTAGTAATTTTGGACTAATATTAATGTAATCATTCAGTTGCTGAATAAAAAATTAACTATATTAAGTAAAATGGTTATTGAAGATATAGAATAATGATAAAAATAATATACAGACTTTTATTTGAGTAAAATGTATCATTGAACAGAGAAATAAAGACCCTTATTGGTTACCTTAAAGATGTTTGAAACTCACTCTCTCCGTCTCCCAGGGAACAAAATATGTCTACATTCTAGTTCAGTTCAGTTCAGTCCCTCAGTCATGTCCGAATCTCCGCGACCCCATGAATCACAGCACGCCAGGCCTCCCTGTCCATCACCAACTCCCGGAGTTCATTCAAACCCATGTCCACAGAGTCGGTGATGCCATCCAGCCATCTCATTCTTGGTCGTCCCCTTCTCCTCCCGCCCCCAACCTTTCCCAGCATCAGAGTCTTTTCCAGTGAGTCAACTCATCGCATGAGGTGGCCAAAGTATTGCAGTTTCAGCTTTAGCATCAGCCCTTCCAATGAACACCCAGGATCGATCTCCCTTAGAATGGACTGGTTGGATCTCCTTGTGGTACAAGGGACTCTCAAGAGTCTTCTCCAACACTACAGTTCAAAAGCATCAATTCTTCGGCAATCAGCTTTCTTCACAGTCCAACTCTCACATCCATACATGACCACGGGAAAAACCATAGCCTTGACTAGACGGATATTTGTTGGCAAAGTAATGTCTCTGCTTTTTAATATATTGTCAAGTAGCAGAATAGATATTTGGCTCTGCCTCTATGTTATGTGGCTACCATTGAAGGGTCTAGACAGTAGAGAAAACACCAGAATTTAAGCACCGTAGGAAGTTCCCAAAGTTCACTAACCCTCATGCTTTTCCTTCTCATCCTCCTCCTCCTCCCTCAGTCAATCCACTTTCTTTGAGAAATAGCTTATTTAAATGTTGCACGGTGGTCTTGAGGGACATGCATGCATATTGTGACTTTCTCTTTTGCTGCACTTGTAATTAGATGCAACAACGTGACTTTCTTTGACGAATGGATTTGAACACAAGTTTTGTGTGCATCATTTTTGAGCTAAGAGAATTTATTTGCTAATCCTAAAACCTCTAGAACTCTTTTCTTTCTGCCATAGCAACATTAATTTTCCCATTCAGCCTGGGTAGTAAATAACTACGACAATGCAGAGGGAAATCTTTAACTGAATCACACTGCACATGCAGCATGAATAGGGGTGGGGAGAGGATATCCAAAAGTCTCATTGTATTCAACTGAGAGTTTGGAGTTTTCTTGGCATGGAAATGTAACATAAAAATCCTGGTTATAGATATAGAACTTTGTTTCCTTAGGGAACATTGTCAAGTGTGAAAAGTACTTAGGAAGTGTAGTGATGGGAGGAGTCTTACTATGAGAATCCAGGGCTTAGAAGGAAGACTGGGTAAAAAGCCTTTGACCTATGGCTGTGTTCGTCTCAGATGAAAAGAGAGTGGAGAAAAGAGGCATGAAGTTTGAACTGAAGAGAAATATAAACATTAAAAAAAGAACTTTCAGCAAGTTGGTGGCACCAGCCTTATTCCACAGGGCCTGAAAAAGTACTTGTATGAGTGAATAACATCAGAAATGTGCTCTCATTATAGATGTTGACACCCCACCTCAGTTTCTTTTAACTTCAGTGTCCAGAGCAACCCCCTCCTAGTAGTTGTTGGTAAAAAAAAGATTCTTAAATAAAAGTGCAGACTGCTCCAAGTAAGAGCAGGGGTGAAGAAACAAGCTTTTAGTGCCCAATCCCCTTCCCACCACAAATGTTAGAGAATTAACTTTGAAAGGAAGGAAACATTTATTTAAAACTAATTAGGAATACTTTAGGAATAAAGCAACTGATTTCAACAAAGAAATTATTTATGGATGTATAGTTAAAGTTATTTCTGAATCTTGTGTTATGTATAGATACAGTTCCCACAGAGATCAAGGCAATATAGAGGATTTAAAGCCCTTTTTGACAGAGCATTGAACTTCAAGTAGGATTTAAAGCCCTTTTTGACAGAGCATTGAACTTCAAGTATTGGCACACTAATTTCAATAATTGCCCAACACTTTAAAAAATGCATTAGAAAGGCAGAAGCAGTTTAGCCTGCTGGAAATAGCACTAAAAGGGATTCAGAAAGTTTGTGTTCATCCTAGGTCTGCCGTAGACTAGCAAAATGGCCTTGGACATGTCATTAACCATCAGCAATACTATTTCCCTAGATATCAAATGAGTGGGTTAGAACCAGGCAGTCTCTGAAGTCCTCATAGCTTCTGAGTGCTGTGATTCTCTGACCCTTTGATTTGGTGTTTATTCCCCAGTCTGACATTAACTAGCTTGAACAAGTCATTTAGTATTTCTGGACTTCATTTGCCTCTTGAGAATAATAATAGCTTATCTGCCTGAAGGAAGGGGCTGGAACCCATTATATCTCAAAGTCCCTTCCAGCCCTAACATATTTTTCTATGAAATAAATATTTCGGGAGCGCATTATTATGTCTGTTAATGTTTCTACCAGTGGTGTTGATAGGAGCCATATGAATTTTGAAGAGTAAAAGAGCTGGAAAGTAGGGAAGAGAGGAGATAAAGAAGAAGAGTAAAAGAAACACAAATAAAGAAGAGATGATAGAGAGACGGAGGGAATGAATCTAGGCAAGGAAGAAGCCTGGCTTTGACCTTTGCTTTGTCTATTGTTTAAGATGCTTTCAGTTACGAAGCAAAACAAAGACATCAGTAAAAACACTGATGACCAAAATCAAACTAGTGACAAATATAGAATGTGAATTTTACAACTTGTGAATTTTACAACTTCAGAAATATGGCAGCTTTAGGCATAGTTTGAACCAGAGGTTCCTATGTTGTTGAGACTCTAATCTTTTCTCCAAAATTCTCTTAGCTCTGCCTTCCCCAAAGGTTGACATTCTTACACTGGTTCCCTCACAGAGCAGTTTCAGATTCTATTTTATTTACATTATACTGTCCACAGAATATACTGCTTCTATTTCTTCATTTCAATTGAAAGATGCTTTGTTTTATTCACTACTATATTCTTAGTGTCTCGAATATTGACATACACAAAGAAAGCCCTGAATGAATATGAATTAAGTGAATGAATAGTACATAGCTCTTAAGGTTTTTATAAGACAATGTAGATAATATATATGAAGCACATGCCTGATATGTAATAAATCTCCAATAAATGGTAGTCAAAATACTAGGTGAGTTAGCGTGAAGTTCATATAGGAGAAAAAGAAGATAATAGGTGATATTTATTAAGTATTAACAATATGTCAGCACTGTTCTAAGACCTTAAATATAATAAATCATTTAATTTTCAGTCTTAGGAGATAGTGATCTTACATTTCCCATTATCTAGATGAAGAGATTGAGATGAAGAAAGATTGTGACTTGACCAAGTTTACACAACAAGGAGTCCTAAAGGAAATCAGTCCTGAATATTCTTTGGAAGCACTGATGATGAAGCTGAAGCTCCAATACTTTGGCCACCTAATGCATTTGAAAAGACACTGATGCTGGGAAAGATTGAAGGCAGGAGGAGAAGGGGATGGCAGAGAATGAGATGGTTGGATGGCATCACCGACTAGATGGACATGAGTTTGAGCAAGCTCTGAGAGTTGGTGATGGACAGGGAAGTCTGGTGTGCTGCAGTCCCTGGGGTCGCAGAGTTGGACATGACTGAGCAACTGAATTGAACTGACGAACACAGCAGGGAACTAGAAAAACCTAGACTCAGATTCATTATGACAATAACACAAAAGTTATAATCTTTCACAAAACATAGCAAACATAGTAAGTTCCAGTTGATGATGTATGTGCTTCATGCTTAGTTGCTCAGTTGCGACTCTTTGTGACCCCATGGACTGTAGCCCACCTGGCTCCTCTGTGCATGGGATTTTCCAGGTGAAAATACTGGAGTGGGTTGCCATTTCCTTCTCTGGGGGATCTTCCCAACCCAGGAATCGACTGGAGTCTCCTGCATTGCAGGCAGATTCTTCGCCAGCTGAGCTACAAGATGATGTATATATGCATTCCCAAATCATCATGAGTTTCTCAGCCAGTAGAGGAGGCCATCATGTCTTTTACATTTAAGCATAATCTGCGTTAGAAATTCTATGGTAGAGTATAAAGATCTATTCTTTATTCCTTGACCGGTGGACTAATTTTTCCCCCATCTTCTCTCACTTTGGCACCTATTGGTAGAGGAAATTTGGAAGAGATGATTAACTTGATTAATTAGACTGACTTACCCTCAACTCATGGTGGTGTGACGAGAATATGGGTTGGGGAGGTAGATAGACTTCAGTTTAAATCTCAGCTCTATGTGTTTTTCACTGAGTGAGAGCATGGGTCAGTGTAATCATTTCTGGGAGGCAATCCTACCATTTATCCCTTTCATCCCTCCAGCCCTTATGTTAAACAAGAATTCATCATGTGAGAACTCATCAAACCATATGATCTTGAATTGAAAGAATAACAGGGTTTTTTCTTTCTTGGCCAAGGCCAGCCATGAACAGAAAGGCTATTACTTCTATCCACAAAACAAGGTGATATATAGCCCTTTTGAAAGAATCAGTTGCTTCTTTGGGGCAACGGCCTGACCACATGTATTTTGATCTAAGACTCTGCATGGAGGTGGTGATTTATAAGGGCCTACAAGTATTAACAGTGGCAATTTCCCTTAATGCAGCATATTGCTGCCTGCCAAGAGACACTGGCCAATGGCTCATCACAGACAACTGATTTAGGGAAAAAGCCCTCCCTCAACTCAAGCTTATTTAAAAATCTTCAAGCCAAAGTATGACAACGAAGGTTTTGAAAGAGTCTAGTTGGATTAGGAGTGATTTAGTTTTCTCTGATTATCTAGTCTGTCTTCAGGAATGATTTTGGAGAACAATGTCATAAGATACTGCTGCTGCTGCTGCTAAGTCACTTCAGTCGTGTCCGACTCCGTGTGACCCCATAGACGGCAGCCCATCAGGCTCCCCCGTCCCTGGGATTCTCCAGGCAAGAACACTGGAGTGGATTGCCATTTCCTTCTCCAATGTGTGAAAGTGAAAAGGGAAAGTGAAGTCACTCAGTCATGTCTGACTCGTAGCGACCCCATGGACTGCAGCCTACCAGACTCCTCCATCCATGGGATTTTCTAGGCAAGAGTACTGAAGTGGCTTGCCATTGCCTTCTCCCATAAGATACTAGTGACCTATTTTTCCTGCTACAGCAATAACTCTCCCCAAGCTCAGCATCATTGTTTCAAATACGTAATACAATGTCTTACTCATAATGTATACTAAGTAAATACTTATCAATGATTGAATAAATGAATGACTATCCAGGTTACCTGATTTATGTAAGTCAGAAACATTTGGGTGAAAAAGACCTTGAAGTGAAAAAAGTTATGACTTTGAACAAATGACTTAATTCCTACCTCACTGCTTCATTTTATCTTCTGTATCAAATGGATCATAAAGCCCTAACATTTTCCCTAAATATTTACATTTGCCCCTGAATTCTGGGCCTCCCCACCTCCTGCCTATACTCCCTGACTTATTTTCCTTCACTCACATCTTTCCTCCTTTGTATCCACCCTTCTCAGGGCTGCCTGGTGATCTGATTCAAATCTGATCCACTTCAAATCTTTCAGTGGCTCCCAAAAGGCAGGCTAGACTGTTGGTGTTTTCAGATACAAAAGGGCTTGTCTTTCAGAAAATGCCACTTTTTCTAAGAGGTCTTGATGGGCCAGGCAACCCCATCTTATCAAAGCTGACTCTACTTACTGGTACAGGGAAAGGAGGACCCTCCCCGCTCCACCCACCCTCCGCTTTTCTCACCATTGTGCCAAGTACACAGGGAACTCTCTCACCCTAGATTATAGATCTGTCAGCTAAATGGGAAACCCACATGTCATTTCCAGTTTCCCCCGGAAGCTTTGAATAAGACACAGAACTGAGGTGACTGATTCCACTTTACATTTTGCTGGGAGCAAAATGGTATGCTCTGAGTTTTAAGCACTGAGAGCCCAGCATTTTCCCAGGCATGTTTCACCCTCAATTTTTCTAACCTCTTACTATCATGGGGGAAATTTAATCCATATGTTTCTGGTTCATTTACACTTAACTCATCAAAATGTTGTGCTGTAAGAGCGATTTGATGTCAAGGAAGTCTTGTGGGCCTCATTTATACATGTCTTTTCTTTGAACCAGGAAGTTAAGGTTTGCCAGAAAAAGCAGAAATTAACATTTTAAAGGCTCCTTCTTTTTCTAAAGTGAAACTTTAGAACCTCTTACAATGTGAGAACTTCTAAACCCAGAACGCCAGGGTTTTATTGCTTATACATCAGTGTGCCCTCTAATCCTTTTTCCTTTCTCTCCTTACCCCCAGCCAGACAGTATGCCGCCGTTCTTAAAGAACTTTTGAGAAATGAAGAGTTAACTGGGGAAATGGGAGTAGAAGCAGGAGGCAAAAAAAGAGTGACATGGAGTTTCAGAATCCTGAAACTTGAAGTAATTGACTATGGAGGACTTCATATGTCATCCAGCATAAACACATTTCCTTCTAACTTGCTGAGCTAATGGAGATGAGTATAACACCAAGTGGCTTACCCTGCAGACATCAATTATGTCTCTCATAATTGAGATATCTTTGTTGGTCACTCTAGACCAGTACTGTCCAGTAGAACATTCAGCAATTATTGAATGCCCCATATATATGCTGTCCATTAAACTAGCCATGTGCAATTATAGAGTACTTACAGTGTGACTTTTGTGATTGAGAAACTGAATTTTTAATTTTGTTAAAAAAATTTTCAGCTGAGAAAATGTTAAGATCTAACTGGCTTTATTAGACTATTCATGAATTGAGCAGCAACAAGCTCAAAACTGCAATTAGGTTAAGTATTATATCTAGGTTTGATATCATGGGCTTTAGCCCAAGTGACACTATTTGGAGTCTGTGGTTTATCTCTTTAACAATTTTAACTAAATTAAATTTTAAAATTCAGTAGCCAATTTGGATAGGGCAGCTATGGACTCTACAGTGATGAAACAACCATAGCACTTTTGTGTTTTTGATACCTCTTAAAATATTTTAAGGCATTTATGATGCAGCATAGGGCTCCCCTGGTGGCTCAGATGGTAAAGAACCTGCCTGCGGTGCAGGAGATCTGGGTTTGAGCTCTTATTTGATCTCTGGAGAAAGGAATGGCTACCCACTGCAGTATTCTTGCTTGGAGAATTCCATGAACAGGAGAGCCTGGCCAGCTACAGTCCATGGGGTCTCAGAGTCAGACACAACAGAGAGACTAACCCTTTCACTTTCATAAGATGTAGCATAAATAACTTGTATTATTAAATAGTTGGCTAATATTTTCTGAATAAAGGTGGAAAAACCTAATTGAATCAAGAATATATATCAAAATCCAATAACAGAAACCAATCCAAAGTTTTGACTGACTTTAGTAATGGATTAATCTCTTAGAAAAATATGCCTACCTATTGTATGGAAAACAACTAGACCCAGATAGCTTTATGAATACAAGTGATTGGAATAAAAGACAATATACTTCTTTGGCAGTTAGTTCCCATATTGTAGTCCTATGTTGTGTTTCTTTAATCATTTTCAAAACATTGATGAGACAGATGACACTTTTGGGATGTAATAATCCATATTCCCACAGATGCATGAAATTTACTTAAAAGGCTCATGATCATTTCTAATAGCTGAAAGAATGTCTTAAAGTTGGCCTATACCACAAAGCTCCAATCTTCAGAACAACTGAAAGCTAAAAAGGGGAAGATTAATGAGTCAACATATTGTTGTCTACTGTTATAAGGAAACTTTCCTTAGGGGCCTGTGAGTAAGAGAGAATTAGGTATATTGCTATGGCTAGTGGCTAGAGTGAGAACCAAAAAATGTCTTTATTTTCAAAATCAATGTGTTTTTTTTTTTCAAATACCAATCACAAAGAGGTAAGCACTCTTGAGGCAATCTGATTCCCCACAGTGAACCTCTCACACTCCATTTAAAAAATTAGACTCCTCTTCTCTCCACACATTATAATTTTAGCCAAGTTGTAGAAAATATGCTGACTGTTCTTGGCTAGTAATTATTTGGAAAAATCTCAAAATCATTCATTAGAAGTAAAAGGTATTTGAAATGCTATGAAACATTGAAGAAAAATTAGAATTATGCCTGAGTCACTGGGGCTCATGAGTCACTTACTCCCTAACTGTATCCCAATTAATTAATTAACTAACCAACCATTTCTTGGGCTCCTATCTTATACAAGGCACACAATGAAAGCTACTTTTATTGAATATCTCAAAACTTTATTCATTCATCCATCTATTAATCCAAGAGCAATTTTTAAGACTTTGAGCCTAGTGTTACACTCTGCTAAGCCAGAGACTATCTATGTACTCAAGGGACTCAGTCATTAGTCTTAGTAAATTAAAAATATGAACTCGCGCTTATGCTCAGTCTTTTCACTCATGTCTGACTCTTTGTGACTCTGTGGGCTATAACCCTCTGGGCTTCTCTGTCCATGGGATTTTCCCAATAAGAACGCTGGAGTGCGTTGCCATGCCCTCCTCTAGGAGATCTTCCCCACCCAGGGATCGATACCATATCTCCTGCATGTCCTGCATTGCAGGTGGATTCTTCACTGCTGAGTCACTGGGGAAGCCCCCAAAATATGGACTACTCAGTCTCAACATTGCTACTTGATTATGACAAGGAGCCTCAACTAGGAAACTCCCCCCCCCCCCAACATATGCTTTGGAAATATCTTCTGTCAATTACCACAATTCAGTTCTTACTTTTTTTCATTTAACAAAGACCATGGAGCTCAGATGACTGCAGTACTCAGTTGTGCTGTCTCACTTCCCCCCCGGGTGTCACTATTAGGGGGTCTATGAATGAAAGATATTTCAAAGAGGTCATAAATGGTATTACGCCTGCAGTTTTCTAAACCTCTTCCAAATGGTATTTCTCCATAACACTCTTTGGTGAATAGAAGTTCTTTGAAATTAGACTAGAAAATAGCAATGACTACTTCTCTTTGATCCCTACTTGTTGCTAACAATGTTTCTTGTTCCTATTTTGTCTATCTCTCTGGGTACTAGATTTTGGATATTTTCGGGTCAAGTCTTCTATTGGGATAGGAGTTTGCATTCAGAAGTGCTAATTATGAGCCAGATGCTGTTATCCAGGGAATCATCCCAACCCAGGGATCAAACCCAGGTTTCCTGTATTGCAGGCAGATTCTTTGCCAGCTGAGCCACAAGGGAAGCCCACTGTATTTTTAATCCATTGTCATAAAATTCCTGTGAATTTTGTTACTAATATTTGTTGTTTTCATTTTACAAAAAAAAGTGCTGCTAGGAAAGGATAACTGATCCAAATTCATATAACATGTAATTAAAGGAGCTAAAGCATAGCTTTGTTTCATGTTCTGTATTATCCTAAACTCATGCTTTCAATCTCTACTTTAGCCTAATCATCTTAGTACGTAATCTTCTTAGTTGGAAATTATCAAGGTGACGGTTTTTCAGATAACATGCTCAGAGAAACCATTTCTAGAAAAAACACTAAAATACCAAAATTATAATATAGAATGATAAATATTTTTGCTAAAATCTCCTTGTGGCTCATATGGAAATGAATGCAATGAAGGAGACATGGATTCGATCCCTGAGTCTGGAAGATCCCCTGGAGAAGGAAATGGCAACCTACTCCAGTATTCTTGTATGGCGAATTTCATGGACAGAGAAGCCTGGCAGGCTACAGTTCATGGGGCCGCAAAGAGTAGGACATGACTGAGATACTAAGACTTTCACTTTCAATATTAGTGTTTTTGGAGAACTATAGATGGGATGGCCTTTGGAAAACTCTTGCCTTGTTATAATGCTAAAGCTGAGGCACACACTGATAATATTATTATTAAAGAACATTTAGAGAAGGTGGACTTTAATAAAGTCACTAGCTAAAATGTTAATAAATTATAAAAATAACTAATATTTACTGAATGCTTACTATTTGTTGCATGTGGCACTTTGTCACTATTATCCCAGGAGCACAAAGAGACACTCAAGGCCAATCATTTACAATGACCAGCAGGGGTCAAACCCAGTCCTATCTAGCTTTAGAATACATTCTCTCAACTTCTACTGTACCACTTTGAGACCGCAAGAGGGAGCACTTTATAGAATGTCAAGAACCATAGGAATATGAGTTGTTAAGCCCTACCTTTATATACTTCATTTTCTGGGTAGTCATCAACTGAGTACTTTAGAATGTAATGCAGGTGTGTAAGGATTTCTACCCTTAAACCCCTCTTCAAATAAGAATTTCTCAACAGAATCCATCACCTAACTGGAGCCCCAAATCACTGCTCCTAGATGGAAAAGGGGTAAAAAATGCACAGCTATAGAGTGAGTTCCTGACTCAGCAAAGAATAAATATCTGTTGACAGACCCTTAACTTCTTTACACCAGCAAAATGTGACACTAGAGAGGAAAAGAAGCTTAAGGAGAGGAGAAAGATCAGTCTGATTTAGCATCACTATTTGTATTTCCTGTAAAGATCTTAAGGGCTGAGCCACACATCAGAAGGTCCAAGGGTTCTCACTGTCTATAGCTTGAAGTTTAATGCTATTGCCAAGAGCCAACCTGCATCAGTAACTGTTACCTGCGAAGCTCTGATGGAAAGTGTGTACTAAGAGACATTGATCCATTCAGTAGGACCATAATTTTGTGAAAGGTAGTTAGCATTGTCAGGTGAGCCATAATATATATGACCTTCAATCATAAATCAACAGCAGATAGGAAAACCACTGGACAATATATCTCCTGCCACCAGGTTGCCCATAAAATACAACACGCTTCCCCGGGCGATCATAGATAGATAAAACAGCATGCTGTTTATATCATCCCTGAATATCTGGGTTGGACTGAAATGAAAAGCTTTGGTAATCTTCCCACCCAAAAAAGCTTTGCTCCTTGGGCATACTGACATGTCGGCATGTGTTTTAATGCCACAGCTGCAGACCAGTGTCTGAAACCACTGACTGCCCTAAAAAATAGAAGTCAATTTTCAATAGAAATAGCTCCTCCAAAGCCCCAGATGAAATGGTCCAAGTTTAATAATCCCAAGAGAGACACTGATTTGTTTCTTACCATATCAAAGGCAAAGAGATCATTTACAATTTGTAGTTCTGTGCCCTCTATCCTCAAAGCTACACATCTCTGTACCAGAGTTCATAATTTCAAAAGATGGGCTTCATTTCCCCATCAAAACTTTGTTGGCCAGGTAATACATGCAGGTGCTAATGATATAAGAACAAATAAAGACAAATCATATCCAGCCATTTAGAGGCTTTACAGGTAAGAAGGTGAGAGTTTGTATTAGAGAGTCAGACTTGATTTTCAAGTCTGGGTTGTATAGTGAGAGTCCTAAAAAGAATATTTGTTTCTTTCTAGAAGTTGGACAGGAAAAACCTTACAGAGATAGGATTTTCTGAGTTTTGTAAAATATGTGTGGGGTTATCTAGTAGAAAAGCCAGATATGAAAATAATTCCAGCAAACAAAGCTAGGAGAACAAGGGGAGACACAGAACATGTTAGGAAAGCTGTCAGCAGTTGGTACTGCTATAGATAGCCTGTGACATGGGGGTTGTGAGATAATGCTGAGCAAAGGCCTGGGTTGGATCAAGGAAGAAAGGTTAAGCTAATCAATGTAAACTCTGCAGTTAACAAGGGAACCCCATGAAATTATAGATAACTGGCTTCATGCTAGGAGACTGAATTACTAAATCTGGGTGGTTCAGTTCAGTTCAGTTCAGTTCAATCGCTCAGTTGTGTCCGACTCTCTGCGACCCCACGAATCACAGCACGCCAGGCCTCCCTGTCCATCACCAACTCCCGGAGTTCACTCAAACTCATGTCCATTGAGTCGGTGATGCCATCCAGCCATCTCATTCTCTGTCGTCCCCTTCTCCTCCTGCCCCCAACCTTTCCCAGCATCAGAGTGGTAGAGGAAGCATAAAACCTGTATTTTCAACAACATCTCCCCACAGCTACCACCAACAAATAATTCTGATGTAGCCAGTTTTAGAGGAGTTTAAGTAAGGAAGAAACATGGTCTGGCTTATACTTTAGAAAGATCATTCCAAGAATAGACTAGAATACAAATGTGAAGGGATAATGAATCAGAGCAAACTGGGAGATAGTGAAGAACAGGGAAAGCGGACATGCTGCAGTCCAAGGGGTCACAAAGGCAGACATGATTTAGAACTGAAAAAAGTCTGAAGTCGATGAGCCCCTCTTGAGTCATCATTATATTGCCAAACATTTGGGGTGAGAAACTGTTGCTAAGAGAGGTTACATGACTTCCCCAAGCCAGTCTAGCTGGTAACAGAGGCATAATTTGAAACCAGATACTTGTAATTCAAAAGCCACACTTTTTATTGTACTATGATGACTATGATGTACTTAACTTTACCCCGTTGCTGTCAGAATGTTAAGATGGTAAAGTCTCAGCCTAAGGTTGGAAGCAGGGGAAATAAAGTCTGACCAGTTAAAGCTCCTAAGATAAGCACAGGTGAAAACAGGACATAAATGCACACTGGTTGGAACTAGACATTTTTGCTGATTAGAATTTTTAATTAATTAATTTATTTTAATTGGAGTCTAATTACTTTACAATATTGTGGAGGATTTTTGCCATACATTGACATGAATCTGCCCCAGGTGTACATGTGTTCCCCATCTTGAACCCCCCTCCCACCTCCCTCCCCATCCCATCCCTCTGGTTCATCCAAGTGCACCAGCCCTGA